>NC_137075.1:77682776-77982590 GCF_951640355.1 Cnephaeus nilssonii
TTTGAACTAACTGGACACAGTGTGTTTGATTTTACTCATCCGTGTGACCATGAGGAAATGAGAGAAATGCTTACACACAGAAATGGTGAGAAGAAAAGTCTATTGTTTGATATAATGTGACAGGTGGTTTTACCTGATCAAATACTGTTACTAATTTTTAGATTTTGTTATTGTACTATCTAAGGCAAAACATCATTTCATGTTAATTAAATGTTACTCTATTCTTGGTTAAATCCATTCTATTTTTAAAGAATTTCATTAAAGTATATAAAAAATGTTTTTAAAGCCCACCTAATTCCATAAATATATAGCTATAAGAATAGATAAAATAAAATGGAAAAATAAATAAAGATCAGGACCAAGGAAGTTATAAATTAAAATACAACTTTAAGACAAGAAGAAGTCAATACAAATGGCACATTATAGAATTTTACTAGACAATTAACTAAAGTTGAGGTGCCAGTTTGGATTTAAGCTTTCTAAAGGCTCAAGAAAAAGAAAAGAGGAGGTTCACCGGACTTTAAAGAACGTGATACTTGCTTATTTGACCTTTCATGAAGTTCACAATAACTTGAGAATATGCAATTAATTATAAAGTATTACATTATGGATGCCCCACATTATCAACAACAAAAAAGACCTGCTAACACCTCTAACTCTTAAGAATGAATTGTTAAAAATAACCAAATGTTCTAAGATTTTGGGAAAGTACCTCTTTTCCCCCCTGAAATTCAAAACATGAATTATTTATTTCTGGAATTTTCCATTTACTATTTTTGGACCCGAGGTTGACTGTGGGTAAATGAAACCGAATAAAGCAAAACGCCAGATAAAGAGGTGACTGCTGTACTCTACAGCCTATCAGGAATCTGCACTTAAAAACTTAACAAGTAAAGAAAGTCTTTCATACCCGTGCCCTCTTAAATAGAGTATCCTGATCATAATTTGTAAATTTTCATTGTATCTTTCATGACTGAAAGTTATAATGAAAATTTGTCATTATGCTCTGTAGTTGTTTTTTGCAGCTCTAATTTAAGTGTATAAGTTTGTTTGCTTTCTCTATTAAAATTATAGTGCTTTTGAATAGTTTTTTTAATGGTTTCTTTTTCATCTTATCTCATTTATGATAATAGTTAACCTCTATTCAGAGATTACGCTGTGCCAGGACACTGTTCTCTGAATTTATGTGCTTTCTAACTCCTTTATTCCTCACAACAGTCCTGTGAAGATACTGTTGTTATTTGTTGTTTTACTGAGGAAAGTGGGGCACGGAGTTATTGAGTAGTTTGCCCACGATTACTCGGTGGGTAAATGGTAGAGCATGGCTTAAATTCGGGTGGACTGGCTCTAGAGTTCACACTTTAGAGCTCTTTTCATATTTAGCAACTCTCACTACCTTCTGCCATTTGCCAAGGTACCTTGTCAGCAGGAGCCCTCTCCTGTTTTTGAATTTCATACTGTGTGTTTACTGTGAACTTGGAAAGCAAATGTATATTTTTTAGAATTCTGTATAAAGGAGGAGTAAATAAATTCTGAGCAAAGACCTAAGTAGATTGTCAATTAGTTTAGTATATGAATTCAGGTGATTAGACTTGAGGATTTCTATTGGCAGCTCAGTGCTTCCATTAGACTAGACCAGTGGTCGGCAAACTCATTAGTCAACTGAGCCAAATATCAACAGTACAACGATTGAAATTTCTTTTGAGAGCCAAAAACCAACTTCTGCGCATGGGCCACGAAGTTTCAATCGCACTGTACATGCACGCCCGCACGTGGTATTTTGTGAAAGAGCCACACTCAAGGGGCCAAAGAGCCGCATGTGGCTCTCGAACCGCGGTTTGCCGACCACTGGACTAGACTATAAGTGGATGGATATTAGGAAGTCTTGTTTTGATTTGGTAATGTGTTATTCTAAATCAGATATAGTCTGCTTAATATAGTTTAAATATATGTTTTTAACCAAACACATAAACATTTTTAAAAATAATTCCTAATGCAGTTAATGAATTTTTGATGTTTCGTTGAGAAACAAAAATGCAGATTTTCACTTTTAGAAAAGAGGGGCTGCTATAGTGCATCACATTTTAATGATACACTGAGAGCTGTTATTGGTGTATTTACACAATGTAGTCCTATTATTCTGTTTTTATTATTTTTACTGATTTTGGGGAGAGAGAGGAAGGGAGAAACATCGATTTGTTGTTCCACGTATGTATGCATTCATTGGTTGATTCTTGTATGTGCCCTGACCAGGGATAGAACCCACAACCATGGCATATCAGGACAGTGCTGTAACCAACTGAGCTCCTAGCCAGGGCTAATCCTATTATTCTTATGTTAAAAAGATTCTTTAGATTTCATAAGATATTATAAAATACGATTTATTTTTAGAAGGCTGAAAATTTATTTCTTGAGAAATGTTTCTTCCATTAGGAAAATGCTAGTACTTTTCTACTAACTTGGTATTTAAATTTATCTTCATGTCCTAATTCAACGGCTTTGGGTTTCAAAGGTCAATCCAATTTAAGCTTAGATTATGAAGGACTGAAAATACCCCAAAGAGTTTACATGTGGATCATTGCTGCCACCATCAGTTCCTCCTCCATACACACCCACACACATGCCCTTATACCATAATTAAGACCAGTATGGTGTGGGGCATCT
This sequence comes from Cnephaeus nilssonii, assembly GCF_951640355.1. Classification (NCBI taxonomy): domain Eukaryota; kingdom Metazoa; phylum Chordata; class Mammalia; order Chiroptera; family Vespertilionidae; genus Cnephaeus; species Cnephaeus nilssonii. The sequence goes on from NC_137075.1 coordinate 77,685,441, forward strand.
TTTTAAAATCCATTCTCAAACACTTCTAAGGAGGGCAAATTAAGTCCTTATTTAAGTAAATCCAAATAACTTGTGTTAGCACCAAGACTGCCCCAACTTGCCTAGTTCCCTTATTATAAGTCTGAGCTATAACTCTTCTTTCTCAAGAGTCTAACATTTCTAGCTAACTCGGCCAAAATTTAAATTTAACTTGTTTCTTTTCCACTTGACACTTTTCTTTCAATATACTAGCCTTAAAAATCTTCAAATCTTAAAATTTCTCTGTTGCCTTATTTCCATTAATTTTTAAGTTTTTATAAGTTCTACCTTTTTATTTATCTTTTGTCATCCTTTTTACTTCTGCTACTATTCAGTCCCTCATTGCCATCATGTATTCTAATTCTTATATATCCTATATGTTGCTGCTAAATTAATGTTATTTAAGTTCCTGGTTGTGTTTCCCACCTCAGAATTTTTTAGAAACTCCATGTTGTATATTTAAGGCTGAATTCATTGTAGCCCTCCATAGCTACAGCTCCAACCTTCTCTTCTAATTTTGTCTCATTACTCTTTATATTGTGGCCAAACTGAACTTTCTAGTACTGGTCCCCAAATTTGCTGTTTTCCCCACCTATGTGCTTTTCCTTCTCTTCCTTCTATCTGGAATAATACCCTTCAACTCATCTCTACTTATCGAAATGCTAATGTTTCTTTCTAAGAAGAGCTTCCTGATTTCCCCTGGACTAGAAGTTACCTTCTATGCTCTCTCTATACTTCTTTAAAGCGTTCTTGTAAGTCTTGGGCACTTAACTCTGCATTGTATTGTTATCATTAACTTCCCCACATCTAAATGTTTAACTTCTTCAGGACAGGCAGTGTGTCTTACTCATCTTTGTATTGCCTGCAATATCTAGTCCAGTTCCTGAATAATAAATACTCAATCAGACTGATCAATGAAGATAAGAAATCAAGTTGCTATTTGAGTGTTGTAATCTCATTTTTTAGTTATATGAGGTTTGGAATATGAGTAAATAGACCTGAATTTATTTAATTCCAATTTGGCTTTGAAAAGTCATTTACTTTTTCCCCCCTCGTAACAAGATAGAAATAGTTTACTGCCTGCTTCATAGGAAGATTTAAGGAAAAATCAGATATATAAAAAATGTTTATTTGCTATTGAAGAAATTTTCTAGTTTAGAAGTTCTATAAATAATGGAGTACTTATTATAAATTGAACTAACATATTTAGTAAATGTTTGGAAGAGTTTGCTGAAGTTCCTTTTTTGGGGGTTTGCTTATACACTGATAGCATAGTTTGCGGACAAATTCATACCATATTTATATTACTTTGCAATTTGACCAACATTACTGGCTTGAATGTGAAGTGATTACTATTACTCAACTATGTATTCTTCTACCAACTCAGGGAATCACTGCTGTTACAAACCCAGTACTGACTCAGGGTGTTAGGTTGCTGGATGTGTTGGAGTGGGCAAAGCGAGTGTGACTGTTTTTGTTCATGCTGGGATGTTTAATTGGGCAGCTCCCAGGTGTGCTACTCTTACTGTAACAAATTTGCATATTTAATTAAGTTTTTAAATTTTATTTCCTGCTTTCCTTAGGCCTTGTGAAAAAGGGTAAAGAGCAAAATACACAGCGAAGCTTTTTTCTCAGAATGAAGTGTACCCTAACTAGCCGGGGGAGAACTATGAACATCAAGTCTGCAACATGGAAGGTAAGTAAAAATGGTTTGTGAGTGGTGATGCACTTGATTTATAGAGAACTTCATGCATCTTGACATTGCTAGTATTAAGTAGCTTTAGCACTGTGAGGGAAAACTTAGATTTGTTCCTTGGCATTTGCAGATTTAACATACAAATAGTATATTAATTTACCAGTTTGAGGCATAATGTGAATTGACACTGTCTTACTGAGCTAACTTAGTCAGTTGGCTTTGCCAACCATCCAGAGTTTGAATCTTTATAGAGCTTAATTTTTAATTCATTGTTGTATCATTTGTTTTGCTCAGTGTTAAAACAGTCATTATAGCAAGAAATAACCATCACACAGCTATGATGACCAGCTGAATGAAAAATCAGCCCAGATTTGTTGTATGAAGGAGATTTTTAAAAAGAGTAATTAATCTGTGATGCCTGAGGTGTAGGCCAGGGGTGGTGTAGGGAAAACATTTATTGATTTTCAGAAATATAGTTTACCTACTAATGACAGTAAATTTTTACCAATACTTACTTGCCATATCAGACTCAACTACTTATTGCTGTATTTTCTTTTTCTAGCATTGTATATTTTTAAAAAACTGCTTTTTCTTCATGCACAGGTACTTCACTGCACAGGACATATTCATGTGTACGATACCAACGGTAACCAATCTCAGTGTGGGTATAAGAAGCCACCCATGACGTGCTTGGTGCTGATTTGTGAACCCATTCCTCATCCATCAAATATTGAAATTCCATTAGATAGCAAGACTTTTCTCAGTCGACACAGTCTGGATATGAAATTTTCTTATTGTGATGAAAGGTAAGTGAGATATAAAATATAATTTGAAAATTTTCATTAGTCCACAACTTTTAAAAAACTATTTACTTTTTATAGTAAAGACTCCCACTAAGCTGAATACTATGATACATCCTAGAACTCAGAAATACTAACTTTGTAGATTATTTCAGCCACATTGAATACTTATTTTGTACTATGAATACTCTACCACATGCTTTTCAGAAATTATTAAGATGAGGTTTTTTTTTTCCTTTAGGGACTCATTAATTTATAGAGGAAATAAATATATTTAAAAAATACACAATAGCCCTAACCGGTTTGGCTCAGTGGACAGAGCGTCGGCCTGCGGATGGAAGGGTCCCAGGTTCGATTCTGGTCAGGGGCATGTGCCTTGGTTGCGGGCACATCCCCAATAGGGGGTATGCAGGAGGCAGCTGATTGATGTTTCTCTCTCATCGATGTTTCTAACTCTCTGTCCCTCTCCATTCCTCTCTGTAAAAAAAATCAATAAAATATATTTTAAAAAAAAATACACAATATATAATTTGAGGAAGGATTGATTATTTTTGGTTATGGACTAGAAAGAAAAGTCTTTGGTCATCTCCTCACCCTGTGGATTTTTCATGAGCAGCTTAATCCCTGCCCACGGTTTTTATTGCCATTTCCAAATTTATATTCCTAAATATTTCTATTTAATTACCAATTTGATTTTTTTTTCTGGATAGATCCTCTACCATATTGTAAACTAAATCTTTCTGTAACTGAACTACACTACCACTGCCCCAAATAATAACTTCAAAAACTGGCTTTCTTCCTATAATACCTATCATCCTATCTAATAAAAGAGTAATATGCAAATTGACTGTCACTCCAACACACAAGATGGCTGCCCCCATGTGGTCAAAGATGGCTGCCCCCATGTGGACACAAGATGGCCAGCAGGGGAGGGTAGTTGGGAGGGACCAGGCCTGCAAGGGAGGGCAGTTGGGGGTGATCAAGCCTGTAGGGGAGGGCAGTTAGGGGTGACCAGGCCGGCAGAGGAGGGAAGTTGGGGGTGACCGGGCCTGCAGGGGAGAGCAGTTGGGGGGACCCAGGCCTGCAGGGGAGAGCAGTTGCGGGGGACCAGGCCTGCAGGGGAGGGCAGTTAGGAGCAATCAGGCTGGCAGGGGAGTGGTTAGGGGGTGATCAGGCTGGCAGGCAGAAGCAGTTAGGGGCAATCAGGAAGGCAGGCAGGTGAGCAGTTGAGAGCCAGCAGTTCTGGATTGTGAGAGGGATGTCTGGCTGCCCGTTTAGGCCCGATACTACCTGGATCGGGCCTAAACGGGCAGTCGGACATCCCTTGAGGGGTCCCAGATTGGAGAGGGTGAAGGCTGGGCTGAGGGACACACACCACCATGCACGAATTTCGTGCACCAGGCCTCTAGTGGTTAAATATACCACTATAGGCACATAGCTCCAGCAAAAATTTGGAAGTCATCCTTTTCTTTTACCCTCTTTATACTTAACTAGAGGCCCGGTGCACAAATTCGTGCATGGGTGAGGTCCCTCTGCCTGGCTGGAGATCGGGGCTGATTGGGACTGGCGGGCAGTGGGGGGTGGTGGTGGGAGGGGGAGGAGGGACCACGGGAGGCTGGCCGGCCATGGGAGGTTGGCTGTGGGAGCACACTGACCACCAGGGGGGCAGCTCCTGCATTAAGCATCTGCCCCCTGGTGGTCAGTGTGTTGTCATAGTGACCTGTCGACCAATTGTTCAGTCTACCGGTCATAACAGTCACTTAGGCTTTTATATATATAGACTAGTGGCCCAGTGCATGAAATTCGTGCACATTAAAAGGGAATTAATTAGAGGAAATATTTTAATATTGCTATTCACGTCCCCAGGCCTGGTGCTAGGCGGGGAGAGAGCCTCACATCCCCGGCCAAGCGCCGGGCTGGGAGGCAGCCTCACATCCCAGGCCAACACAAGTCCCCACCCACCGACGCTGCAAGTCCCCATCCCCCACTGCACCCCTGCCTGCCTCGCACGCAGCCTCCTGCTGTTCGGTCCTTACGGTGTCATGGCATGATGACCATTTGCATATTAGTCTTTTATTATGATGATGATATCTGGCCCAATTTTTTGATTATTATGTGTGATAAATTCCTGGAAATGTAATCACCCAGCCCAGGAGGCTGAATATTTGCTACATCCTGTCAAACTGTCTCCAGAAATGCTGTCCCCTATACTCCGGAGCAGTGCTATCAGGTGTCTGTTTCATCACATCCTCTCCAGTACTGAATATTGTGATTTTTTTTTAAAGTTCCAGGTATCTTTCCTTTGCAATTACTTGATTACCTTTGAAGTTAACTTTTCTCATGTATATTAGTTAATTTATTTTTTCTTTAGTTCAAGTCTTTGCTCAGACATATTCTTATTTGAGTAATCCTATTCGTTTGAGTTCACGGGAAGCAATAGCAGCTTCCATAGAGGAAGGTGGGGGGCTTGAGGGGGAGAGGGGTGCTGGACCAGAGGGGGTTGGCAATGGCTCCTGTTAAAGGTTAGATCGGAGGTGACGGGGTTAAGGGAGGCGTTAGGTTCTGAGACTGAAATGTTAGGGTGAAGGTACACAGTCAGAGGTCACCATTTGGGAGGTTGGGCCCCTGGGGTCTGGTGGGGAGGATGAGGGGCAGACCCGGGTTTGGTGAGGGATGCAGGAGGGGAGTGGTCTAGCTGGGAAGGCCTGTGGGTCTGGGCGGCTCCCCAGATTCAGGTGCCCAGCACTCGCCGCCAGTGCTGGGGCCACCGCACTGTCCAGGCCCCGCGACAGCCAGACGGACCTGCAGCTTCAGCTCTGGCCGCGCTGCAGGGGCTGTGGGAGGTCGCATGGCCCCCAAGCCTGTACCTCCTTGCCTCTGAGCTGGGTGCACGCCCCTCTTCAGGGAAACTGCTTGAGTAGCCCCTCTAGGTGACATGACCTTGTGATGCCATCAGCGGAGCGCGCCACACAGCCTGATGCTGCGTGGGCTGGGGGAGACTTTACGGGAGGAGGTCCTCTGTCCCCTAACCCCGCCACCGCAGGCCCGGAGCCCTCATCACTGTGCACGTGGTCGTCTGCTAACCGGCACCCAGAGGCTGGGGTTGGGGCAGGGGGTTCCCACAGAGTTGGAAACCACTCGTCCCAAGGTTCCCACGGTCTCAGAGTTGCCACATGACTACATGGCCTCAGTGTTATGCCACTACTTTCTGATGCCAGTTTTGCACCTTAAACTCTTAAATTAACCACACGAACAGCTTTCTTCTTCGCCCTCCCGGACTCAGAGTTCTGCTGCATATGCTCCTTTCAAAGGGCAGTTTCTAGTTCTTGGCCATGTGGGGTGTTGCTGACTTTTCATTCTCGGTTTGCACGTGGGGCATCCTGAATTCTGTGAGGATGGTGACTGTTCTACAGCAAGCCTGTGAGCGAAAAAATATGACCCCCGTTTTACATCTACTCTCAGACTGTAGTAACATTTCCCCAAGTAAACCAATTCCCACGCTCCACTACACAGAATAAGAATGAGGATCCGAGCTCACCTTTCACATGAAGAGCCAATGAGGCAGCCTTATGTCCCCAGCCGGGTGCCAGGCTGGGAGGCAGCCTCATGTCCCGGCGGCACAAGTCCCCACCCCTTCCCCGCCCACCAGCTCCTGCTGCATGTGCAGCCTGTAGAATGCTTGTTACTGTGGCGGAGTAACAACAATTTGCATATTAGTTCTTTATTATATAGAAGATTGGTCTCTAAATCTTATAGGTATACTCTCTCCTTATATCTCTTAATCCATTCCCTCCTTTCCACTCTTGTTCCATTGAATTTTTTAGTTCATTACCACCTTTGGCTTGACTGTTGCCATAGTCTGTTAAGCTGTCTTTCTACCAACAGACTTGTGCTTGTGCCCTTTTACTCTCTCATCCAGGTTTCTAAAAAGTGGGCTTCCTAATGCAAAAATTGGATTATGTCATTCTCTTGTTGAAAATACCTCAATTGCTTTCTTTCGTCTTCACACAGACAAATTTGTTTATAAAAATATTAGAGGAGGGCAGGAGGGTTTTATTTATTAAAAGAAGACAAGCATTAAGAAAAATAGACCTACACAATAAAATCTAAACTCCTCAACATGCCAAGCAAGGATATTTATGATCTGCCTCTGCCCACTTCTCCAGATTAATCAGTAGGAGGGTGAACCCCTTCTGGTGTGTCTCCTAACACCTATAGCCAGAGTGCTTCCCATGTTTTCGTATATCTCTGTCATAGCATTTATCCTACTGTTGTGATTATTTGCCTGCTTGTCCCACTTTTTTTTTTTTACTAGAAAATTCTATGGCTAACGGCATAGATTCTGTAGCCAGACTACTAAGTCCTGACTTTGCTGCCTTTTTTGGAAATTATCTTGGACTCATTAGTTCAGTTTTTTCAACTTTAGTAACACCTATTTTATTTAGGTCATCGTGAAGATTATATGAGAAAGCCAATTTTAAGCATTTAGCCGTAATGTAGATGATAATGCCTCACCCCATTGGACAAGGAAATGTTAAGAGTGCTGGCTTTGGAATCACATAATCTTAGATTCAGTCCTGGCCTGCAGCTCTGGTACTTACAGTGTAGCCTTGGTCTTAGAACTGAACTGTTCTAAATCTCATTTCTTATCTAAAATGAGGGTGATATTTCAAAAGGCTGTTGCTAGGATCAAAAGAGTTTGTTGAGTGCTTAACGAACTCTGGTGTCAACTTTAAGAAAAATGAAGATAGAGCTAAGAAGTATTTTATGGCATTTATTGGCAGTATTCATGTGAATGTATGATAGAACAGAAATGCCCTCCTTTTTGAGAAATTATTTTTTATTTTTTGAACTTAGTAACAAAGTGTAGGGGTGGGCTGGGAACAAGGAAAGTGATGAAGCTAGAAAGAGAAAGGTTATTTCAGAAAATTAACAAAATGATCATGACAGAGGAGTAAAGACAGCCAGTTTAGAGTTTGGCGAAGTAAGGTTTTGAGTTTGACTAGTTATTTTTCTGCTTAGAGTTCTTTGTAGGTACTTCTTCACATCTATAACCCTTAAGAACAAAGATAAAAAATTTTAAATCTAACATATCAAACTTGTAACATCTAAAATATCCCATAAGTAGCTATTATTTACTATACCAATTTCCACTTACAATCATTCAACACGTTAATTTGAGCACCTGCTATGTGCATGACACTGTAACTGGCACTAAAGTAGAAATGAAGATTAACAGTTCTGCCCTCCAGACACTTACAATGAATAAGTGGTACACTGCATAGTTGTTTTAGATCACAGGTTTTCTAGTCCTTTAAAAATACTTTTTATCAGATTTTCTGGATCACTCCTCTCCGTTTTGGTACAGAATATAAGGTTTGTAATTCCCTAAAGTTAACTTTTTACCTTTCTTCCTCGATATGAATAAAATTGGCCTTCTAGGGAATTATGTGCTATTTACATCTTTAGTAGTAACATATCTCAACTCAGATTGAGAAACACTGATTGACATCCGATTAAATCAGAGTTTATTAACGTAATATACAAGACCCTCATTAATCTGATCCCACTACCTACTTTTCTGGGCTCATCTCTTTCTGCTTGCCCCCTCTAACCATACCAGTCTTTGTTGGCTACACAATGCCAAGCATTTTCTCACCTCTGTCTTTGCTTGTGGTGTACCTTCTTCCTGAAGTGGTTTTGTTCTCTCTTTGACTCTCTCTATACTCAACTCATAAATCTCCTACAAAAAACATCCTTTATCCCACCATTCCTTCTTGTGGGTAAGGGTGGTGTCTCTGATTCCTATGCTTACCATATTATTTCTTAAGTATAGTAAGTGTACCAGAAGATTAGCCACATGTTGAGTTTTGTCTTTCCATTTCACACCTAGAACAGTGCCAGGCATACAGACATATCAAGGTATAAATAATGAAAAAATTAATTTCATGGGAATATTATTTAAACATATAACCTTCATAAAACCAATTAAAATTATTTTTAAAGCATAATTTAAAGAAGAAGGCTGTTGTGGTTTCCTTTGAAATGCTGCCACCTAGTGTAGATATGTTTAGGGAGGTTCCTTTGTAAAGAATTTTGGATTTTGGCTTAAGTTGGCTTAATTTTTGTTTTGTTTTATTTTTACAAATCAGCTTTCTGTTTCTTTATTTTGGAATAAATTATAGCAGATCTTTCCTTAAAGTGTGACAACACAACAGTATTATTTTTACACATTTCTTAGGAGAATATCTTCCCTGTGTGCTTTCTGTCATTAATTGAGGTGTGATTTCATTGGGGGGGGCGGATTTTTGGACACAATAATATTGTTACGTAACCTTTGTTTACACCTCAGAAATTCCCTTGAAATCTAAACTCTGAGAAATAAAAAAGCTTAACTCATGTTTTGCTTTCAGAAAAGAAGAGAACATTTCTCTTCTAAGAAGTGCTAAGAAGAGCTTTCTCTTTCCCATAAACAGGTTTCCATTTCACACTGTGGTTACAGAGAATAGTAAGATTTCGTCTCTGTCCTAAAGGAACTGCCAGAAAATCAGAAGGATTTTGTTCTGGTCAATTTTCAGTTTGATAGCATTGTTTCATCTGAAATGAATTTCTGTAATTTTATGTAATTAATTTCCAAAATGAAGTACAAGAGCGTCTTCTAAAACCAACAGAATAGGTATTCCTTTATTCCCATTTAATGTAGATACTCTGGTTAATAATACTGAAATTTTGTAGTGGATATTGATCCCCCAAAATGAAGCCTTGCCTAGTGGACCTGTTTTATGAAGAACGTGATTTTGTGTACACACACACAAACATACACACACACACACACACACACACACACACACAGGAATGTGATTTTATGGCAAGATAATGTTACGGATTTAATCTCTGTATTTTAAATTAAGTGTTAGTAACTACCTTTATGACATTTACCATTTAATTTGCAGTACTTCATATCTATTTATTAATAACTTGTCTTGTTACCAAAAGTATATACAATACAATGTGATAAAAATGAGTAACATGTTTGAATGAAGGGGATTAAAGGGTTAGATAACAGGGTGAATCCAGAGAACTTAAAGAAACGGATGGTGCCATATTTAGTAACTGCAGAGTTACTAAAGGTGAGATGTAAATTTATTTTCAGCAAAGAAAAATGCTCTTTATTTTTTAAAATTCACTTGTTCATAATATTAATGCATATTCATTACCGTAAAGAAGCAAAGTTTTTCATTATCAGTTAATTTCTCTTTTTTCTTATTACATTTTTTACTTAACAGAATTACTGAATTGATGGGATATGAACCAGAAGAACTTTTGGGCCGCTCAATTTATGAATATTATCATGCTTTGGACTCTGATCATCTGACCAAAACTCATCATGATAGTAAGCAGAATGGATGAACTCATTGATATTCTCTTTAACTCTTTTCAGTCTCTACTTTTTGGTCATATAGCTATGTACATTTAACTGTTTGGTTAATATTAACCATTCTTTCTAAACTATCTTAACAAAACTCTTCCTAAAGGATCTTGACCATTAAATCTATGTTTTATATTTGTTTAAGCAATACTAATTAAAGTAGAATCATTTGATATCTAAAACTTCCCAGGCATTTTAAATACAAAGGCTCAAAAAATACATTGCAGGATATTGTAGCATCATTTTCAGAATTCATACTTAAATATTAAAAACAGTGGTTGGAGTACAAAGCATTCAGAAAATATTTGTGCGATGAAGTGAATTGTTTAGTAAAGTGAAGGTGATTAACAGCATGTACTAGTGGTAATAAGTACACTGGACATAAGATACGTTTCTCAATTTTACTCAAATGTTATTTAAATATCCCACGATAAGTAAAATATTAGAATTTTTCACTTGCCTGTTGAATCTGTACTTGAACATGACTTCCCAGTATGATTGGGGATGCCTCAGTGTCACTGAATGTGATTAGTCTTGAACTACCAAATAGCCACCAATATTCATGATAATATCATCTTTACTATTTCTCTAGTACTTGCTCCCAAGTCAGAAATTAAGATTGCCTAAAGTGACAAAGACTTCAGCATATCAATTGAGATTCAAATATGCTAGCATAGCTACTTGAAGCATCTTTGGTTATCTGGAAACTATAGCGGGAATTTAAGAAAATAACAGCAGTATTTCTTTCTTAAATGTTCTTGCTAGAGATTATTCATTCTTTAGTCAGTAAAGGAATTTTAGTCATTGTTGTCCTTCATTCCTGGCTTTGATTTTATTTAAAGTGACAGTTTATTTGGGGGCGGGTGGGGTGCGTAGAAGAATAAAATTGGGTACATTTTCAGCTACTAGTATCCTGGGGCTTTTTCTCTTTCAATTTAAACAATTACAACTGATGCCATTAATGTAAGCATCTCTCCTTTTCTAAAACAACGATCAACATTTAGCATCCATTTGATTGACAGTTCAGTTGTTATTTTCTCCACATGACTCTTTCCATTTTACTTCTAGTGTTTACTAAAGGACAGGTAACCACAGGACAGTACAGGATGCTTGCCAAAAGAGGTGGATATGTCTGGGTTGAAACTCAAGCAACTGTCATATATAACACTAAGAACTCTCAACCACAATGCATTGTCTGCGTAAATTTTGTTGTGAGGTAAGCTTGGGAAATAAATATTTGGGGAAAATAAGTAATAACTCTTTTTGGATCCTCTACTTTTAAAGGGAGAAAATATTTTCAACATTAACTGAATTTTATTTTCTCATTTCTATATAAGTATGGTTTTCAGTACTCTAATCTTTTTTTGTAGGCCAGCTTTTCTACAGTGATTCCACTACTACCAATAGCTATCTATTCCCATTCTTTTCACTCCGATATTTTAAAAGACCCTAAAAAAAAATACCAGATCTATGGATTAGTTTGTTCTAGTCATACAGCTGTCAGCTTGTATTACCTCACAGCAGCTATGTTATTTTTGTAGGAACAGTACTGGCCTTGGAATAGTTAGGTTTGTGTCGTAGCTCTGTCATTTCTCCATAAACTTGGGAAAGTCTCATTTCTCTGAATTTCATCCATATTCGAGAGATGATAATACATAATTCAAAAGGTTATATGAGAACTAAATGAAAATCTATGTGAGATTACTATAAAAGGCTGTATAATGTGATACGTGGTTCTTGAATATTCTTGAGTTCTTCCCTTAGCTGATGGACTTGTGAATGTTATAGATATCATAAACTAAACCTTCAATTGATCAATTTCAGTAGGCAAATGCCCCCTTTTAGTCCATCTTCCATATTACCACCAGGCTGGTTTTTCTAGCATATATATACCTGCTCATCTCATTTACTTTAGAATTATTTTAAAGATCCCTTGGTCACCTCCATGATAAAACCTCACCTACTTGCAGAACATCATTTCTTGTCATTATCTTCTATACTCCCATGCATTCATAATTGTAGCCCTCTTTCTAACATCTATGGCTACCTCTCCTAGGAAGACTTTGGTCATTTGTTTTTATTTTGGCCAATTCTGACACCATCCTTTAATGTTTTAATATTAGTGCCAAAGAGTTGGTGACTTTCCCATTACATAAAAATCAATTACTTGGAATGCCTTTTACCCCGACACTGCAGTCTACCTAACAAATACTATTTGAGGCCAAGTTTCGGCTTGTAGGCCTCTGAAGCAAGCCTTCTCCTTTGCAATCACTTTGTTTGCACATTTACTTTCACACTGGTCTATAAAACTTGAGGGAAAGGGTTGGGTGGTCTATAAACTTGAAGGAAAGGGTTGGATCAAGCATGTCAAACTTGCGGGCCGCGGGCTGTATGCGGCCCGCAATGAATATTTTTGCGGCCCAGCCAATATAACAGTATGTAAGAAATGTTTTAATAAAAATTTCGTAATCTAATTTTTACAATATCCTGTTATACATAACTAGAGGCCTGATGCACAAAATTTGCACATGGGTAGGGTCCCTAGGCCTGGCTGGCGATCAGGACTGATCAGGGCATTCCGACTGCTGGCCGGGGCCTTCGTTCCACAACACCCCCTGGTGGTCAGCATACATCATAGTGAGCGATTGAACTCCTGGTCTCCCAATCTAACTGCATGGGGTGGGGAGGGGTGTCCCTCAGCCCAGCCTGCACCCTCTCACAATCCAGGACTGCTGGCTCCCAACTGCTCGCCTGCCTGCCTTCCTGATTGCCCCTAACCGCTTCTGCCTGCCAGCCTGATCACCCCCTAACCACTCCCCTGCCAGCCTGATTGATGCCTAACTGCTCCCCTGCCAGCCTGTTTGCCCCTAACTGCCCTCCCCTGAAGGCCTTGTCACCCCTAACTGCCCTCCCCTGCAGGCCTGGTACCCCCCAACTGCTCTCCCCTGCAGGCCTGGGTCCCTCCCAACTGCCCTTCCCTGCAGTCCTGGGTCCCCCCTAACTTCCCTCCTCTGCCAGCTTGGTCACCCCTAACTGCCCTCCCCTGCAGGCTTGATCGCCCCCAACTGCCCTCCCTTGCAGGCCTGGTCCCTCCCAACTACCCTCTTCTTCTGGCCTGATCGCCCACAACTGCCCTCCCTTGCAGGCCTGGTTCCTCCCAACTGCCCTCCCCTGCTGGCCATCTTGTGGTGGCCATCTTGTGTCCACATGGGGGCATCCATCTTGTGTGATGGAGTGATGGTCAATCTGCATATTGCTCTTTTATTAGATAGGATAGAGGCCTGTTGCACGGGTGGGGGCCAGCTGGTTTGCCCTGAAGGATGTCCCGGATCAGGGTGGGGGTTCCCTTGGGGTGTGGGGAGGCCTGGGCGAGGGGCCTGTGGTTGTTTGCAGGCTGGCCACGCCCCCTGATGACCCAAGCGGAGGCCCTGGTATCTGGGGTTTATTTATCTTCTACAATTGAAACTCTGTAGCCTGGAGCGGAGCCAAGCCTTCTGCTTGCTCTGTGGAGGCAGCCATTTCTGTTGGGATTTATGTACCTTCTATAATTGAAACTTTGTAGCCTTAAGTGGAGGCCTGGGCCGGCCTGGGTGTGTGGAAAGCTTGGCTTCCTCCACCGCCGGGGGCAACCCTAGCCTCCCGCTCTTTCCAGCTCTGTGGCTGCTGCCATTTCTGTTTGGATTTATGTATCTTCTCTCATTGAAACTTTGTAGCCTTGAGTGGAGGCCTAGGCCGGCAAGGGCAGGCAGAAAGCTTGGCTTCCTCCATTGCCTGGGAAACGCAAGCCTCCCTCCTGCTTTCTGTGGCCGTAGTCATTTTGGTTGGGTTTATTTGCATATTTGCTCCTGATTGGCTGGTGGGCGTGGCTTGTGGGTGTAGTGGAGTGGTGGTTAATTTGCATATTACTCTTTTATTAGGGTTATTAAAAAACGAACTACAACATTCAATAATGACTGATTACTAGAATTGTGTTGCATTCATTTCCCTTACGCGCAGGCGCACCATTTCTCTCCACTAATACTAGCAGCGAATATTTTAGCAGCCGATTGCCACGTCATTAGTCTTATACTGACTTGTTTGGCATGCACAACAGGAAATATTTCACTTTCGGAGAAGAAAAATAGGTTTATTTGCGTTACACTTGTAATTTGTGCAGTTATTCACTGTCTGATAAGTTAATGTTCAAGAAAAAATATTAATTTTTATTAAAATGTTCTATTATTTTATGTTAATGATTACTCATTTATTTCTGCCCTTTGTACTCAGCATGTCCCTATAGAAATAAACTTACATTTCTATGAAAATTGAAGCTTTTGTGTTTTTGCAGCCTGCATAAACTTAAACCTTGTTTATTTGGCCTTTGTTAGCCTTTTGAGTTTGACATGTTTGGGTTGGATATTTTACTTTTGTATCAGTTTATTTCACATAGTAAATACTATCTGTTGATGAAAGGAGCAATGACATTTATATTTAAGCCAAATGAATATGGAGCTGTTTATTATCCCTTTTCAACTCTACCCCCACAGGTGATATCACCATATCATTTTCCTACCACCATAGAAAATATGGCACCCCTCTTAGAAAGACCTGAGTCATTTACCTATATATCTTTATATTCTAGAACCATCCTTATTGCCAAAGAATTCTTCTGTGCCAATTTCATTATATGAGTCAGCATAAAAATTGGGAAGGTCTATTTATGTCTTTCATGTACTTCACGGTTACATTTCTTTGTCACCACCACTCTTCCCAAAAGGATAGCTGAAGTTTCTTAATTGAAACCAGTCAAATAATTTGAATTATCTTATACTGTGAATTTTAATAAGTCTTTATTTCATATTGGTATTTTAAACCCTGAATGAATGAGAGGTTAGGTCAAAAGATCTTAAAATGTTCCCTTTTCATAAAGGAGAATTTTTTAGGAGATAAGAGTCCCTTTTCCTCTACCCCCATTGTGTCAACTGCTCATTTAAGAATTACTGATCTCTCTTTTTGACAGTGGTATTATTCAGCACGATTTGATCTTCTCCCTTCAACAAACAGAATGTGTCCTCAAACCAGTTGAATCTTCAGATATGAAAATGACTCAGCTATTCACCAAAGTTGAATCAGAAGATACAAGTAGCCTCTTTGATAAACTTAAGAAGGAACCTGATGCTTTAACTTTGCTGGCCCCAGCTGCTGGAGACACAATCATATCTTTAGATTTTGGCAGCAATGGTGGGTCTTTAGTTAGTTTGTTAATTGCCTAAATTGTGTCTGCTGATGTAAGCCCATTTTAACTGAACTTGATGCTAACATTTTTTTGTTGGTAATCATTTGGACGTCATGGTCTTGTATATTTCATTTTTCATAGTCTTCTTAAATGTATTTGCTTAAATATTTTGCCTCTGTAATTTCTCAGCATTCCTGTTTTTGTCACATTGTTGGAAATTGTGCTTCAAAGTGTCCTTAAGGTATTTCTTCCCCCACTTTAACTTTTCTTAACTACTCTGCTATTTCTATATACTACAGTCATATTTTCTCCACAATTTAGCAAAATTATATTGCAATATGTATAGTTGCATTAAAGGATAAATAAGCAGTCATACCAATATCAAACATTAAAAATGAAAATTGTAATTTCAATTGAGGTTAAATTTTAATGAAGAAACAGTTGGAATTACTGGGGTTTTTATGTCATGTCAATTAATAGGAGTTGTCAGTAGTGAGTTAGAAAGATAACTCAGACTTATAGTTATACCGTAGAATCTGTAAACGTTCTGATTAAGGAAAATTGGGTAACATTTTTATTGTTTGAGTGAACTAGACAAACCTTTGGTAAAAGGGGATATATTCTATATATGTTAAAATCTAGATATTCTTTAAATTGACTGATTTTTTTTTTTCCCTACAGACACAGAAACTGATGACCAACAACTTGAGGAAGTTCCATTATATAATGATGTAATGCTCCCCTCATCTAATGAAAAATTAGAGAGCATAAATTTGGCAATGTCTCCATTACCTGCCTCTGATACTCCAGAGCCACTTCGAAGTAGTGCCGACCCTGCACTCAATGAGGAAGTTGCATTAAAATTAGAACCAAATCCAGAGTCATTGGAACTTTCTTTTACCATGCCCCAGATTCAAGATCAGCCGGCTAGTCCTTCTGATGGAAGTACTAGACAAAGTTCGCCTGAGGTAGGTGTCATGATGTAATAAGAAAAGGATAAATTTCAGATTTTAATGTTCAGGAAAGAATGTATTTGTAGATTTTATTCAAACTTTAATTTGACCCACGTGTCATGGATTTTGTTTGTGTGCATTTTAGTACTCTAAAATTACTGCAATAATTGTTAAGAGCTTAACTTGGACCTCAGTGGAACATGGGAAAGAACAGGCTTAACAAAAATGTAAAGGAAAAACTTACGTTGCTCCTCTATATCAATCCTATTTAATAAAGAGGAAATATGCTAATTGACCCTCACACCATCACAAAGATGGTGGCACCCACAGCCAATAAGGAAGGGATATGCTAATTGACTGTCCTGCCTTCAAAGGTGGCAGTGCCCACAACCACAAGATGGCAGCGCCCAGTCCCCTCAGCCCCGCTGGGGCGGCAGGCATGCCACACTCCTGCTTCCAGAGTCTCCCAGTCTCCTCAGCCCCCCAGCCGCCCAGGGCCAGCCCGAGGCACTGGCAAGCCTTGGATTGTGGCTGCCCAGGGCTACCCGAGGCTCAGGTAACCAGGGCTGGCCAAGGCTTGCACTGCCAGCAGTGGCAGCAGCAGAGGTGTGATGGGACATTGCCTTCCCTTGATCGCCGGGTCGCCTCCCGCCCCTGAGGGCTCCCAGACTGTGAGAGGGGGCAGGCTGGGCTGAGGAACCCTCCCCCCCTCCAGTGCATGAATTTTCATGCACCGGGCCTCTAGTAAGACAATAAAAGTCTTGAATTTAGACATCCACAGAGAAAAAACTGTGTGCCTATGATAGGTTTAAGCCCATACATATTACCCATTGAGTTGGAGAATTGTCCAGCAGCAAAAGGCTTAAAAGGGAAAGTACCCTAAGCTCTGCCCAATTTAGTATAGTTTCCATTACTATTTTTAAATTCTCGGTAAGTATAACATGAAAATACCAAATCTTACACAGAGTAAATACTTAATAGCTGTTTTTATGCAAGTTCTGTCACAGTAAAAGTTCTCTTTAAGGACAAGGTTGGGCTAACACTGAAGGTATCACATAGGGCTCTATTTCTAAATCTAGAGTGCTTCAACTTCAGAGCTTCCTGTATCTAAAAATATGCTCTAGAGTTGGGTAACAGATCAGAATATGATGACTTGATAAATGAGGCACAAATAAACTTTAATAGGTGGTAAATGATTTCATATTCAATATCTGTGGATCCAAACTGGCAAGTTAAAAGTAGGAGATTTGACATCTCATAGCCTTCTGGAGAACACTTTCTAATCTCTGGTTATTTAGTTTGCCTAGCACAAAATTTTTGTTTGTTTGTTTCTTTTTAATACATTTTATTGATTTTTTTACAGAGAGGAAGGGAGAGGGATAGAGAGTTAGAAACATTGATCAGCCGCCTTCTGCACACCTCCCACTGGGGATGTGCCCACAACCAAGGTACATGCCCTTGACTGGAATCGAACCTGGGACTTTTTAGTCCTCAGGTTGACGCTCTATCCACTGAGCAAAACTGGTTAGGCACAAAATGTTTTTGATTCGTTGTGTTTTTAATCTAACAAAAATGTTATAGTGAGGGAGGCAAAAGCTTATGCTTAGAATACATAGCTATAATTTTTTGGTTAGAGTTCTTGTTCACAACTTTAAAAAAAATGTTTTTATTTTAGAAAGGAAGGAAGAAGGAGGGAGAGAAAGAAAGAAACTGATGTGAGAGAGAAACATTGATTGGTCACCTCTTGCACACAGCCTGACTGGGAATTGAACCTGCAGCCTGGGCATGTGTCCTGACGGAATCAAACCAACAACCTTTCCGTGCACAGGACAACACTCAGTCAGCTGAGCCACACCAGCCAGGGCTTCTTGCTCAGAATTTCTAAAAGAATAGTACATTCATTATGGTGAATGCAAGTAAAAGAACTTAAATCTCCACACCTACCCCTCAGAGTAGCTGTAAGATTTTTAGTAGATCACTACAGGTATGTGCCCTCTTAGTACAAAAGTAGATTCCAGTAAGTATATCATCTTGTTGGTGGCCAGTTGGGTACCCTGTGGGAGATGAATTATTAGATGAGTTCTATTCTTTAGCATAAACACAATAATGCATCATTTATTCTTAATTTTATTAATGACTAGAGGCCCGGTACATGAAATTCATGCACTGGGGGGGGGGGGGGGGCGCGCGGGGTTGTCCATCAGCCCGGACTGTGCCTCTTGCAGTCTGGGAACCCTCAGGGGATGTCTGACTGATGGCTTAGGCCAGCCATGAGCCCGGCTTCTGGCTGAGCAGTGTTCCCCCTGTGGGAGCACACTGACCACCAGGGGACAGCTCCTGCATTGAGCATCTGCCCCCTGGTGGTCAGTGTGTGTCATAGCGACTGGTGGTTCTGCTGTTTGGTCGATTTGCATAGTAGCCTTTTATTATCTAGGATGTTATTATTACATATAGTCAGAAATACGTATATAGAGTTCCCCTTATCCATGGGGGGACACTTTCCTAGGCCCCTAGTGGATGCCTGAAATCATGGATAGTAATGAACCTTAATCTACTTCCTGAGCTCTGCTAGAAATGTGGCAGCAGCTTCTTCATTGGCAGATGCAGGGTACCGTAATTGTTATATTTTCATCCCTTACTTGCTTGCAGTAAATGGCTTATTCGTTTCAGGGGATCCCTTGCTGAAGCATTCATATGGGCTCGGTGCTTTCTGGCACAACACATTGCTGTCAGTTGGAACATGTTTTCTGTTCGTGTCTTCCACCCATAAATTTAATGCCTTTACCATCTTAACTAAGCATTTATGCACTGTGCCTATAATTTGCAGTTTAAGATGTGACAGCAAAACTAGCATGCATTTCTTTTTCCTTCACAATTTCCTGGATATAAGATTTAGTATTACTGTAGATCTTAGCAACCTCAGCATATATATATATATATGTATATGTATATGTATATGTATATGTATATTTACTTATTAAGTCAAGAATTTATACATTTTCACTTAAAGGAAGCACTTTACAGCTGCTCCCTGGCATGTCCAAATTGCCAGCATCACCACTCTTGCACTTTAGACCTTATTAAGTAAAATAAAAGTTACTTTAAACATAAGCCCTACAACACTGTGACAATTGATCTGATAACCAAGATGGCTACTAAGTGACTAATGGGTAGTTAATGTATATAGTGTGGATATCCTGGACAAGGGATGATTCATGTCCGTGGCAGGACATAGTGGGACTGTGCAAGATTTCATTACACTACTTAGAACAATGCAAAATTTAAAACTACAAATTGCTTACTTTTGGGATTTCCTATTTGACGTTTTCAGACCTGAGTTGTCCACAGGTAACTGAGAAACTGCAGAAAGTGAAACCCCAGATAAGGGGAAGCTATTGTATTAGCAAAAATTGTTAAAAATGTAAGCTCAAAAATTTAACTTTTCACTAGTTAGGTAAAATTTGATAGAACAAATGGACTTTGTTGTGTATTCTCTGAGATCTGGTTAGATTATTCTAACAACTAGCAAAACACAGAGGCTTATTCTGGGAAAGTGAATACATTTAATTCCTTTTACAGCCTACCAGTCCCAGTGAGTATTGTTTTGATGTTGATAGTGATATGGTCAATGAATTCAAGTTGGAATTGGTTGAGAAACTTTTTGCTGAAGACACGGAGGCAAAGAATCCATTTTCTACTCAGGTATATGAATTTGTTTATTATATTTTACATTAATCTTTATTAAATTTTTCATCTAATGACTGAGTTTAACTTGTTTTTCTTTTGTAAGATGTGGCCATTGTAAAAACTCATACATTTGTTGTTCTATAGGACACTGATTTAGACTTGGAGATGTTAGCTCCTTATATCCCAATGGATGATGACTTCCAGTTACGTTCCTTTGATCAGTTGTCACCATTGGAAAGCAGTTCTACAAGCCCTCAAAGTGCGAGCACAGTTACAGTATTCCAGCTGACTCAAACGGAAGAACCACCTGTTACCACCACCACTACCACTGCCATCACTGATGAATTAAAAACACTCACAAAAGATGGTATGGAAGACATTAAAATATTGATTGCATCTCCATCTCCTACCCACGTACCTAAAGAAACTTCTAGTACCACAACATCACCATATAGTGATAATCGAAGTCGGACAGCCTCACCAAACAGAGCAGGAAAAGGAGTTATAGAACAGACAGAAAAATCTCATCCAAGAAGCCCTAACGTGTTATCTATCACTTTGAGTCAAAGGTATTTATTTATATGTAACATTAAAGTTATAGTTCTTTTATATTTTAGAAAATGTATATGATGCTAAATTATTTCTAAACGTAGCAAACTTTCTGATATATATTCTTTAAAGTACATAAAATTGATATACAAATTTTGAACTTAGAATAAGCACTCTAGGAACTATTTCTAAATTAGCTTATGTATTTATTTTCTCTAAAATAGTCATATCACCTATCTGAATGTAGGGTCTTCTAATACTTCCAAAAATAAAATCTAGCCAGTGAGTTCTGTAAATGTACAAAAACTGGCTTGGTTTCTTTCTTCTTTTTTTAAATATTTTTATTGATTTCAGAGAGGGAGAGAGATAGAAACATCAATGATGAGAGAGTATCATTGATTGGCTGCCTCCTGCATGCCCCCTACTGAGGATCGAGCCCACAACCCGAGCATGTGCCCTTGACTGGAATCAAACCCAGGACCTTCCAGTCCTCAGTCCAACGCTCTATCTACTGAGCCAAACCAGCTAGGGCTTGCTTGGTTTCTTATGGTTGGTTAAATCAGGCTAGTTTATCCTTACTGCTTCCGTTTCATGGAGCACTTTTTAAGCCTGAAAAAAAGTCCTCCCTACTTAAGGGTATTTCCAATTCCACAGTGAGCCTGATGGTCTTTAGTCCTCAGTATTCAGTATAGATATTTATAAGACTTCTTTTTAAATTTTATGTATAGTTATGATATAATTGCTTTTACTGTTTTTTAAATGCATTTTCACTGATTTCCGAGATGAAGGGAGAGAGGAGAGAGAGAAAAAAAATAACGATGAGAAAGAATCATTGATTGGCTGCCTCCTGCAGGCCCACACTAGGGACTGAGCCTGCAACCGGGCATGTGCCCTGACCGGGAATCAAACCGTGATCTCCTAGTTCATAGGTCAATGCTCAACCACTGAGCCACACCAGCCAGGCATATTTTTCATTACTTATTTATAGAACATTATATTTTATAGGTTAAGTAGGGTTTTAAGAGCTACAGCAGGAATCTAAGCCTGATTTTATGACATTGCTTCTATGGAGTAAATTTGAGCAAATATCTGGACACCAAACACATTTTATTAAATTATACTTTCTGTATGTAATTTGTAATGGGATTTAACATGTTTTAAATTTAAAGCTCTAATTTATAGGAAATAAGTTTTAGCTAGTCAGTGGGGCAGTATGTGTAGGAGAGAAATGATTCTTTTTCTACTGTGCCTAGACTGATCCAGATATCAGTAGCAATGGGAAAAGGCACTGCCATAGCCAGGGCTCATGGCATATTGCTCTGCCTTGCATCATTGCTTTGACCTAGAGTGCTGGGAGAGGCCTTTTCCTAGACCTAAGAAAAGACCTTGGAGCTTTAGATTTAAAAAGGCGCATTTTATATTACTTTATAAATTACCATGTTACCAGTTAACTTTAAAATTTAAACTCTGAGTTCCTCTAGGGAAGCGGTCACCGACCTTTTGGACCTCATGGACCACCAGTGGTCCCCAGACCACCGGTTGGCCACCACTGCTTTAGGGCAATGACAATGTCTTGTTGACATTTTAGTGGTATTAATAAATTCAGTACCTATCGTGTACTAGCTATTCAATAAATGGTTATTGTGTGGATAAATGAATAAATATCCTCTATAATAATAAAAGCATAATATGCTAATTAGACCGGACAGCCAAACATCCTTCTGGATAAAGCCGCAGCGGCTGCGAGGTTCCGAGGGCAGTCATCCACGGTGGCCGGCAGCGGCGGGGTGATGGGGGCAGCACCTTCCCCTCATCGGCCCAGTCGCCTCCAGCCCAGGGAGACTGGAGGCAGCGATAGGAGGTGGTGGCAGCGGCAGGGTGATGGGGGCGCAGTGCCTTCCCCTGATCGGCCTGGTTGCCTCCTGCAGAGGGAGGCCAGACTGCGTTTTAGACCCACTCTGGGCCTAAACCGTCAGTAGGACATCCCCTGAGGGCTCCCAGACTGTGAGAGGGGGCAGGCCAGGCTGAGGGACACTCCCCCCCTCCACCCCCGTGCACGAATGTTTGTGCACCGAGCCTCTAGTAGTAATATAATGGTGATGACAATGACCTGTTTACAGTTTACTATTAGCTACAGGAGACTATGGATATTCAGTTTTCTGAACAACTGTATACTTGTCAAAACCAAAGTCTTAGTATTAGATCACGTTAGCAAATTTTTTTTACATTAGTTCCACTATAGTATGCACTAAATACCTTACGAGATGAATTTTATGAACTATATGGAGGCTTTTTCATTACTAATTCTCTAGGTTATTATTCACAAAATCAAAGTACTGTACTAAGCCAGACAGCTTTACAGCAAAGATTAAAGATAACCATTAAAAGTACTGCTACTGCCCTGGCCGGTGTGGCTCAGTTGGTTGGAGCATTGCTCCGTACACCAAAAGGTGACGATGTTTCTTTCTCAAAGGATGTTTCCCTTTCTCTCTCTCCCCCCCTCCATCCCTTCTTCTCTCTAAAGTCATTTTTTTAAAAAGTACTACTGAGGTGATATTTATACTATAAACTGAATTATACTTCATAAAGATAATATAGTTATGTAAGAATTTTAAAACCTGCCTGTCTGTATATTGGAGGTTTTACAAAACTGCATGTAGGAAGGAGTTAGAGTAATAAATTACCTACCCATATAAATTCTCAACTATATGTGAAACAGAGCAAGGAGCCATTTATGATTAATGTATTGATGGAGTTCTTGAGAAGACAAAGTAGCTCTGATAAAATTGATGCATTTGACCCACCAAGTAGTTCTTCACTATTTAATATTAATTTTAGGTGCAGGTTTGATAACATACCAATACTGGAGGCAAATTGACTTAGTAGGAAGATCACTGGGGGGGGCATGGGTCTAAAGAGATCTAGAATGTACTTCCATATCCACAACTAATTAGCAGTGGGACTTTGAGATAGTTACCTAACAGGCCTCAGGTTTCTCATTTATAAAATGGTATTATATATGTATGTTACTATCTTTGGGATTGGAGTGAAATTAAAATAAACTAGTGAATATGAAATGTTTTATGAACTGAAAATGCTATGCAAGTGTGAAATTAATTTTGTATCACAGTAGTCCCAAGATTATCTGAATTATATTAGATGGAATGAAAGTCCAGTATTTAAGTTTTTGACTTAGAAAAATATCAATCTAGTTCACTTCGATTAATAGGGAAATGCAAATTTTAGGATATTTTGTTTCAAAAATTGAGCTTTGGTATTAAGCGTCTGCCCCCTGGTGGTCATTGCGCTCCCACAGCCAACTTCCCGTTGCCAGCCAACCTCTCATGGTCCCTCCCCCAGCTGGCCGGCCCCTATTGACCCCACTTGGCTCCAGTCACCAGCCAGGCCAACGGACCCCACCAGTGCACGAATTTGTGCACCAGGCCTCTAGTATAAATGTATTTTGTTGAAAAAAAGCTATTTGGATAGTTCTTAAAAATAATAATAAAACAACCATATTTTTATTAAAAATTTTTTTTTCAGAACTACTGTTCCTGAGGAAGAACTAAATCCAAAGATACTAGCTTTGCAGAATGCTCAAAGAAAACGAAAAATAGAACATGATGGTTCACTTTTTCAAGCAGTAGGAATTGTAAGTGTAAGAGTGTGTGTTTGCTTTTTCTAGTCTAGCTAATGTTCTATTTATAAGTTACATATATAGATAATTCCTTGTTCTAAATACTAAAGTTGTATTTTTAGAATTAAACATTGATCGTTTTTTTCACTTTGTACACTCTCTTAAAAACAAAAACAATGAATACATTCTCGGTGTAAAAATTTCAGATAATACAGATGTATTTTTAGTAAAAAATGATGTTCTCCCCTTATTCCACCCAACATCACCACCAGTCTTGTTCTCTTCCCTTTAAGTTAATTTTCCCTTCTTATTCCCAAAACACAATAATTTTCTTAAGTCCATGTGCGTGTAACCCATACCGATATTTTAAATTAACCAGATTAACTGGAAAGAATTTACAGAGAAGTTGTTAGCCATAATGTATGGCAAATAAATGGCTTGATCATAGTAGTGGTAAAAGAAAGAATTAAAAACAATTAGGGGTAGTATTTGATTTAAGAAACCTGCCTTCTCCATGTTATTAAACTTTCATTGATATCAAAGTTTTTGATTTTTTTTAAAAAAAAACAACATAGTAAAATTGAAGTAAGTTTCCTCTTTTTAGGGAACATTATTACAGCAGCCAGATGATCGTGCAACTACCACATCACTTTCTTGGAAACGCGTAAAAGGATGCAAATCTAATGAACAGAATGGAATGGAGCAAAAGACTATTATTTTAATACCCTCTGGTTAGTTTATTCTTTTTGTCCTGAATATCAATAGGAGAATTATATGGCTTTTTATTTAGGAGCTTTGTTCTAAGTAAGAGTGGTTTTCATTCCTTAGCAAGATTAAAAAGTAAGGTAGCATTTTATCTAATGTCTGTAACAGCTATTTCAAGATGGAACTTTATATTTTTAATAATTATCTTTGATATGTCTATATATTATTAATATTGAATAGAAGCTGAACCTTGTAAATGTTTATGCTTTTTTCTAAATTGATTTAGCACTCCTTTGTCCTTCCTTGTATTCTGTAAACATTTATGACATAGCACCAGTAACACTTGATTACACTTGTTTACATAGCGATGGTTTACACCAGTGATGGGCAACCTTTTGAGCTTGGTGTGTCAAACTTTGCCAAAAAACTGAGCATAACTCGGGTAGTGTGTCACTTTGAGGAAAATACTAACTCCAAGACTCTAGTCGCAAATGTTTCATCCTCAGGAGCAGCAAATGTTTCATCCTCGGCATGCGGCCACGTGTCATCAGAAATGGCTACGCGTGTCAGTGCTGACACGCGTGTCATAGGTTCGCCATCACTGGTTTACACCATAGACTAAAAACCCTTCCAGAAAGAGTTTATATTTGCCTTATGTTCCCAATGCCTAGTGTATAGTGGGTGTTTAATAATAATCATTGACTAGATGAGTGAATACTTAGATATCTTTTTGTTTTCCAGACTTAGCATGTAGACTCCTTGGGCAATCAATGGATGAGAGTGGATTACCACAGCTGACCAGTTATGATTGTGAAGTTAATGCTCCTATACAAGGCAGCAGAAACCTACTGCAGGGTGAAGAATTACTCAGAGCGCTGGATCAAGTTAACTGAGCTTTTTCATAATCTCATTCCTTTATTTTGGACACTGGTGGCTCATTACCTAAAGCAGTCTATTTATATTTTCTATATCTAATTTTAGAAGCCTGGCTACAATACTGCACAAACTCTGTTAGTTCAGTTTTGATCCCCTTTTTACTTAATTTACATTAATGCCAGATCACAGACAGCACATTTTCACAGTTCTTTGGTATTTAAACCATTGCATTGCAGTAGCATAATTTTTAAAATGCACCTTTTTATTTATTTATTTTGGGCTAGGGACCTAGTTTGTCCCTTATTGAATTATTTTTAATAAAATGCCAATATAATCTTTTAAGAAGGCAGTAACCTTTCATCATGATCAGCTTGAAAAATTTTTACTCAGTTTTTCACATTTACATAAACAATAGTGTTTTGCCAGCAGTACATGGTAGCCTCAATTGCACAATATATTTTCTTAAAAAATACCAGCAGTTACTCATGCAATATATACTGCATTTATAAAACTAGTTTTTAAGAAGAACTTGTTTTTGGCCTATGAAATTGTTAAACCTGGAACATGACATTGTTAATCATATAATGATTCTTAAATGCTTGTATGGTTTATTATTAAATGGGTAAAGCCATTTACATGATATAGAAAGATGCATATATCTGGAAGGTATGTGACATTTATTTGGATAAAATTCTCAATTCAGAGAAATGAATTTGATGTTTCTATAGTCACTTTGCCAGCTCAAAAACAAAAAAACAATACCCTATCTGTAGTTGTGGAAATTTATGCTAATATTGTGTAATTGATATTAAACCTAAATGTTCTGCCCACCCTGTTGTTATAAAGATGTTTTGAGCAGATTGTGTACAAACAAACAAATCATGCTTTGTTAGCAAAATTGCCTAGTATGTTAATTTGCTCAAAATTTGATGTTTGGTTTTATGCACTTTGTCGCGATTAACATCCTTCTGTTTTCATATAGATTTCAATAATTGAGTGATTTTAGAGGTATTATTTTAGAAATATATAGTTGTCACAGTAAATATCTTGTTTTTCTATGTGCATTGTACAAAATTTTCATTCCTTTTGCTCTTTGTGGTTGGATCTAACACTAACTGTATTGTTTTGTTACTTCAAATAAACATCTTCTGTGGACCAGGCCCTCCTTGATCAGCTTTTATGTTAATGTTTATTTCAATACCTCCGACTCCTAAAATTGTTTGCCAACAATTTAAGTATTTTATGAAGATTACATTGGCATGGATTAGTTATTTCAAGTAAAATCTATAATACCGCATTTTCCGGCATATAAGACGACTTTTTAACCCAGGAAAATCTTCTATACGTCCAGTTGTCTTATACACCAGAAAATACGGTAATCTATAATAATAAAAGCATAATGTGCTAATTAGAATGGATGACCTTCTGGACAAAGCCAGGGCTGTGAGGGAAGCCCAGGTCCTGGGTGCCAGAGGGAAGCCAGGGGAAGGAAGGCCTACTCTTGCATGAATTTCATGCATCGGACCTCTAATAATTTTAATATTTTAATATGAATGGGATGGGTGAAACAATCCTAAACATTATAGTAACATAGTGTTGTAAGGGCTAGAATGTCCTCTAAAGATTTCTACCCCTGGCCGGATAACTAAAACGCCAAGATTGTGGGTTCAATCCCAGGTCAGCACACATATAAGAATCAATCAATGAATGCATAAATAAGTGGAACAGCAAATCAGTTTCCATTCCTCTCTAAAATCAATTAACTAAAAAAACTTTTTTTTAAATAATGAAGATTTCTAATCTATCTCCTTTACAGATGAAGAAATTTAGACCTCAAATGGTAAACGATTTGTCTAAGCCCTAAAGGTAATAAATGCCAGACCAGAGATTTAAACTTGGGTCTTCTGACTCTAATATGAAACAGAACTAACCTTGTTTTTGTTTTGATGATACTGTATATTTAAATTTTAAAAAATAGCTTTGTTTTTCTTCCATATATATTTATGAAATTGCTATTATTTTCTGACTATAAAAGTAATACATTCTCAATTTTTAAAAAGCATAAAAAGACCCAAAGCAGTTTGGCTTAGTGGATAGAGTGTCGGCCTGCAGACTGAAAGGTCCCAGGTTCCATTCCGGTCAAGGGCATGTACCTTGGTTGCAGGCATATCCCCAGTAGGAGGTGTGCAGGAGGCAGCTGATCTATGTTTCTTTCTCATCGGTGTTTCTAACTTTCTATCCCTCTCCCTGCCTCTCTGTAAAAAATCAATAAAATATATATATTTTTTAAAAGCATAAAAAGATATTTAAAAGAAGCAGAAAAATCATTGTGAATCCCTGTACCAAGAAGTAACTGCAAATTACTTTTATGGGCAAATTATATAGGTAATGCCAGATCTTAGATACTATCTATAGCCTGAGGTTATAGGAACAAAATATCCTGAACAAAATAAATTAAGCCACATATCTTAGGGGGCTATTTTTATCTTAAAAATGAAGAAAATGTGATTTCAGTTACATGAAATTTTGGGAACAAAAGTTTACAATACTAAAAGTCCAATATTTTGGGGCACATGTATACTTCACTATAAATATTATGATCCAAGTTCTTGTGTATTTAACTAATTACAGATTGTACTAGAGGAGGTATTTCAGAATAAAGTAGTTGTTTAATATTCCCAGGTCGAAATCAAAAATTTTTCTGATAGCAAGTTATCTTGAGTTGAAAACTAGAAGTTGATGTAGTTTTCAAATATTAGTAAATGGTCAGATTATGTAATGACCGGGTCTGAGAAAATGACTTGTGACAGCAATGATTTAGAAGAGAAAGCCACTTCTAAAGGACAGTAGAGCTGGAAGAAACAAGAACCTCTGGTCACCCCAAAAACAAAGCCCATGGAGGGCTTGAGGCTGAAATAGCAGAAACAGCCCTTCCTTCCCAGCATTCATTGTTTTCTCTCTCCCTCCCTCTCTCACAATCACAGACTTTTAAATACCTTTATCTATGAAGTATAACCATACCCTAACAATTATAATTCTATAATAACTCTTCTCCCCTTAATGTTCCTGTCCCCTCCCTATGCATGCCTACTTCCTGTTCTCTGGTACTGCTATGAATGAATGACCATTGTATTATTTTCACACTTGAAGAAAGTATGGTAAAGAATTTGGTGTACTTTGTTCATGTGTTCTAAAGCCTCATTATTAACCTTGGAACTCGAAATAGTTCCCCAGACAGCCTAGCACTGCTTGGTGAAATGACACAAAGATTAGGAATTAAAATGAAGCTAACTTTATGCTAGACTTTGTGCTAAGCATTCTGCATGTTATCACACAATCTTAAAAAAAGGAACCTATTGAATTAGTACTTGCATCTCGTTCTGTAGATGAGAAAATAGTCTTGGAGAGGTGGCCTAAGGTTCAGGGCATTTGAGCCGGCCATCAGTAGTAGTTCCATAGCTGCTGGTGCTAACCACCTTGCAGTGTTACTCAGTCCAGAACATACCCTTTTCCTCATTAACTTTAAATAGCAAACAGGAAAAAACAATGGGGTGTAAGGAAC
This sequence comes from Cnephaeus nilssonii, assembly GCF_951640355.1. Lineage (NCBI taxonomy): Eukaryota > Metazoa > Chordata > Mammalia > Chiroptera > Vespertilionidae > Cnephaeus > Cnephaeus nilssonii. Next base: position 77,714,568 of record NC_137075.1, read on the forward strand.
TGAAGGTACGTGTCTCTTGAAGGTAATGAAACCATACAGAACTTTGAGGGGATGTCCTAAGAGGAATGGCAAGACAAATGGAAATTAATAAAAGTGGTATTTTGATATGCTATTTAGCTGGGCTTTAGTTTGAACTACAGGTTCAAAAAATAGTCTGAATTATGTCTCCATAATGTCTGGTTATGGAGACATTATCAGGTAAATGAGATATGTATGAAAAGAAGGACAGCAAACTAACCTGCCATAGGAATGTATGGTTTGGTTCTCCCAGAACTGTTTGACTTATTTTCTAATAAGTTTGTATAACCTCACAATTATTGCAAATATTTCCCCTTTTTTGTTTGTTTCATTGCAAATCTTAATTTCCCCTAAAACCTCTAAAACACAAAAAGGATGGACTTAAAAGTTACTGGCTTCACAGAATCTAAAAAATTATAAAAGTTCAAATTTCCATTGTAGCAACATCAAAAACAAGTTGCAAAGAATATGGATTTTTTTTTTTTTTAACAATTGGGTTTGGTTAAATAAAGCCTTCGCAAACATACTGCTAGCTGGAACCAACAAAAATGTGAAGAAAATTTTTACTCGGGTGTTTTTTTAAGTCTGCCACTTACCACTTTGCTCCTGTTTCATCCCTTTACATAGCGCTGAACCCGTCGTCCCCAAAGCATTTTACAGAGAATTAGTTCAATCGGTAGAATTGATACGAAATAGTCTACCTATAAGATAAACGCTACACCCCACCACAAATCTGAATGCCTTCTGGAGCTCTGTTGTGTTCACACCTTTCAGAGGTTTGGGCATAATTTTTATTCTTACCTGTGATGGACGGTTTTACCCAAGACGCTGCTCAGACACCCGATCTCCTTGTATTATTTTATTTCCTTTATTCCCTTGTCTTGGCTCCATTCCTGCACGCAGGTGCCTGAGAGCGGCAGTGATCAGACCCTCGGCAGGCAAGTACCAAGGATGCGGAAGGGACCTGGCATCCCTTTAGTTCCCGGAGCCCCAGGTACTTCTTAAGGATGCGAAACTCGAGCCGCGGGGCGAAACTTCCCCCCGCCCCGCCCACCGCACTACAGGCCACGCCCCGGTACGTGCTGGGCCGCAGCTCCGCGCCCCCTGGGTTTGCGGCCGGCGCGGGTCCCCCGCGTCTCCTCCCGGCTGCTGCCTACGTGTGTGAGCGCATGTTGGGAGGCCGGCGGGTACAGGAGGGGTCAGCCCTGCCCTTTGTCTTCCGTGGCTTGTCCAATTCTGGTGCCTCGCTCTTCCCCAAACCTGTTTTTTGGATGGGTGGTCGGTCGGGGCGGAATAGGTGTTGCCATGGAACTGTCTCCGAAATTGCCAATCGAATGCTTTGGGGTGTGAAGCTGTGCTTTGTAGAATAGAAAATTACCTGAGGTCTCCTAACAGGTTGGACCTTGGTTACCTATGTAACAGTTTGTTTTTTAATGTCATCTACTAATTGGATCAAAAATAGAGGAGTTAAATATATTCCCCTTAAGGCACCCAAAAAGAGTATATTTTAAATAAAGCACTTTGAGGTGCCTCAGATGAAGGGAATGGAAACTTTAGCTGCCCCAGGTGTTTTTTTTGTTGCTGTTGTTGATTTGCTTGTCGTGTTTGTTGTTTTTTTTTCATTTGTTGTGTGCCTGCACCTTATTGAGGCCAGATATTGAAAGTTCTCTGGGAGAAGATAATCTTGATGGACAGAAAGGAGGTGAGTTTATGGATACAGAAAAGCTTGGGGCTCTAAATTCAATCGGCTGTATTTAGTGTTAGGATTGCGCAGTTTGTTGTAAAGTACAAAGGCAGGTATTGTTTAAAATAACCTCACCTCTGCATAGTCACGGGTGACTACAATATACATTTTATTGTAAATTATTTTCTAAAGGGAAATTTATTGTTTATGGGTTTTCAAATAGAATTTACCAGAAAGTAATGGTCTATTTTTTAAAAAGTAGTCAAGGTGTTTTAATTACATATTTTACTAATAAAAACTGATCAGTAGCCTCAATCATGGTGTGTTTGATGGCAAAGGTGCCATATAAGGAGAGTGATAAACTCTTTTGGCTTTATGAATACTTAATAAATCATTATAAAATGGTGATTCTCCGCAGAGAAGAACAAGCTGGGGTGTGTGGGGGGATGGGGGGTGAGGGATTGTGCAGTGTTTAATCACAATGGGTGATGCCTTTTAAAACATTGAGAAAGCATATAGCCTAGCAAGTAAACTAGACTCTCTTAAGTCAAATCTATTTTTTAGAGACTTTGAAATAGTAAAACATTAAAGAAACATTATTTTAGGTAGAGACCCCTTTCCAAATATTTCTGGATAATATTTGGTCTTAGAAATAGATTTCAGTGTTTCTACACACAACTGCAGTGACAGACTTTAATAGGAGCACTAAACTAGCTGCAGGGTGAGCCATTATAAACTTTTGCCTCACTGCCTGGTCTGCTGGTAGAACATGTAAAGCAAAAAAACTAACCAACGTGACCTGCTAACACTGCAAATCAGTGAGGAGCCAGCTCAGCCAATATGTCTCTGGGCAAATTCAACTGCCAATATTTGCTACCCCTGCAAACTTCAGCTTTCTTACTTTACTGCTCATTTTTTTTTTTTACCTTCTCTGATCATTTATGTATCTTATCTCCCCTACTAAACCCATAGTTCCATCAGAGCATGCTTCCCATCTGATTCATCTTTGTTACAAAGCCTCCTCTGTTTGCAAGGACAACTCACACATGACTGAGGTGGGAGAGGAATTCATGTGAATGGGGATCAGAGTTGCAAAATAGGGAGTACAGGATCATGTTAAACAAAAACCTTCACCGCCCGAAACTTTTGTGAAAGAGTTTATTGAGCCATATGCCAGCCATATGGCCAGGTCCTGGGACATACAGTCTAAACCAGTGGCAGCAGGGCCAGATGGAAAATACGCACACGTCTGCCATTCTGGAGCTGATGGAACCCTTTTCTACAATGAGTTTAGGGAAAAGAGATGTAAGTTGTTTTTGAAAGAATTGACATTGACTGTAGATAAAGGGGTGGGGTGAAGAAAAGATGAAGCAGAGGCAGTTCTAGATAGGTGCCTAGTCCATAAGGAAGAAATATTTACTAATTTTTTTATTAGTTGTGGGCAAGAGTCAGAAAGTTCATGCATAAAGAAGGACTTGGTGGTCTCTGGTTGGTTCAGTTTCAACAAACATTCAGGAATGTGAATCGTTTTTTCTTAGTTTTAGCACACATATTAGCTGAGTGCTTCCGTTGTCTCCCACTATCCAATCCACTGTAACTTAATTTAGGACAGTGGTCGGCAAACTCATTAGTCAACAGAGCCAAATATCAACAGTACAACGATTGAAATTTCTTTTGAGAGCCACATTTTTTAAACTTAAACTTCTTCTAACGCCACTTCTTCAAAATAGATTCGCCCAGGCCGTGGTATTTTGTGGAAGAGCCACACTCAAGGGGCCAAAGAGCCGCATGTGGCTCCCGAGCTGCAGTTTGACGACCACGGATTTAGGACATTGCAGAATTTATCTCTTGCCAACCATTTTCTAGCTTTCCCAATGAAATCCATTCATTGAACAATTACTGAGGGTTGAGTGAGTCCAAGATGTTTGCTTTTGCCCTGAATGTTTGTGTCCCCTCAAATTCATATGTTGAAACTTAACCTCCAAGATGGTTAGTATTAGGAGGTGGGGGGCCTTTGGGAGGTGATTAGATCATGAGGATGGAGCCCTCATGAAGGGGATTCATACCCTTATAAAAGAGGCTCCAGAAATTTGCATTGCCCCTTTGGCCATGTGAGGATGCAATGAGAGAGAATCATTGATCGGCTGCCTCCTGCATGCCCCACACTGGGGATCGAGCCCACAACCTAGGCATGTGCCCTGACCAGAATCGAACTGTGACCTCTTGGTTGATGGGTCCACACTCAACCACTGAGCCACTTTGGCTGGGTCCTAGGCTTTTCTATCATACTAGAGGCCCAGCGCACACACGAAATAGTGCGTGGTTAGGGTCCCTAGGCCTAGCCTGGCTTCCATTGCATGGCCTCTGCCACCCTGCCACGCTAGGTGAAGCTCCCCGCCACTGGATGCTCCACGATGCTCGTGGCCCCTCCACTGCTCCACAAAACTCCCCCCGCCCCGCCCTGCTCCGTGAGGCTCCCTCCACCCCCTCACCCCGAAAATGCTCCGTGAAACTCCCCCGCCCCACCACTGCTTCACAAAACTCGCTGCCGCCTGGATGACTGCTCCGCTAAGCTCACAGCCACCCTGCTCAACAGTCCCCAGTCCCGCCCCGCCTCCAGCCCCCCTCATGGTGAGCGGCTTGGGGGCTGGAGGAGAGGGGGGACTGAGAGGTGCTCCATGTACTTCATGGTGACCAGTCACCCGTTCGGTCGTGACACCACCTAGCTCTTTATATGTATTAGGATAAGATTATCCTAAAGAATGAAAACAGCATGCCCTGCAGAGAAATGGAGAAAACTACAAAATTTTACTCCATATCTAGCTCTAGGGCTAAGCTAGGCGGTGGAGTGTACTCGAAGCCAATTTAGCCACATAATAAGTATCTATACTGTAATTTTTTTTGTTAAGCACTGTGCTCGATGTAGCACAGGGGTGGGTGGGTGGTGGGGAGATATTTACAAAACAATTTCTCAAGAGTGCTTGCAGAAGACTGCTAGGGCTCCAAGGAGAGAGCCACACAGCTCCCTGTTGTGTGGTTATAGACTGTAAGAGCCCGAGTCCAGCTCATTTTCCTAGTAAACCCTCTTTAGATCCTCTGGCCACGAGGGGGTGGGCTGAGGCTCTGAACTGTTCTTCCCTAGGTATAAAAGTTGACTTTTGTCCCTCTGCCGCTTTAAGGGAGAGTGATAGTAGGGGTAAAGCCAATTTTCCTAAGCTAGCCCAGTGGTCGGCAAACTACGGCTCGCGAGCCGCGGCTTGCCGCTCTGTTGACTAATGAGTTTGCCGACCACTGAGTTAGCCTAATATAGACCTAATTTCTTCTTGGGATCACAAGATACTTGAGATGTACACATCTTCAAAAAAATGAAAAGGACCGATCTCAATTAATCCTGTGATAGAGAGTTGAACTCTACACGCCCGCGCACGCGCAGTAAGCATCGAGGACCTAGCTTGGTCCGGCTGGAGGTGGAGCGAAAGGAGCCGGATATGACGTCGCGGAGCCGCGTGCGGGTGTCACGTCGTAGGAGGCGGGGTGTCCGGGCTGGGTTTCCTCGGCGACCGCCGCGGGCTGGACCGCTCGCGGGGTGCGCAGGCTTTGCAGGCATGGGGGCCCCTCCGGGCCTGCAGGCCGACTACGAGGAGCTGCTCAGCCGCTTCCAGGACACGGACAGCGTGCGCTTCGAGGACTTCTCGGAGCTCTGGAGGAGCATGAAGTTTGGGACCATCTTCTGGTGGGTGTTTCTCGTCCGCCACCCGCCTCTCCCCCAGCCCGCTCTGAGGCGGCGTAGGTAGTTGCAGACCTCCTCTCCGCCTCCCTCCCGCCTCCCCTGAGAAGGGCTTGGAGGAGCGGCAGTCTCTGAAACCCACCTCCACTCCTCCCGGGTCTCCTTCGGTGCTCCGGGGACGCGCTCTCCTTGGGCGATTTCATTGGCTTCGGTTGCATCCTCTTCCCGAACACGTATTTCTGCCTGGCCGCCCTTCTAAACGCTCCTCTCCTCTCCCCTGCCCCAGCCTGGCCTAGGTCCCCATCGCTTGCCCTTCTCCAGTCTGGTTCTTCTAGAGCCCCCATATTTCAAAACAAAAGCACCTAAGCAAAGACAAGAAGCACGATTGGATTCATTTTACCTGTAACAACCCGAGTTCTCTTTCTAACGTGCACATTTGATCACGGCACTCCCTGACTTACAACCCCTCCGTGGTTGCTACGGCCTTGGGGATACAGCTCAAATTCCCTAACGTGGTTGGCTGGACCCTCTGTGATTGGCCGCTGCCCTTCTCTGCAGCTTCCTCGACCAATCCCCTCCACGCACCCGCTCGCTCCAGCCTCTACAGGTGTTTGCGGTCCTCTCCGCCCTTTGCTCAGCCTGGAGCTTTCCCCAACGCCCTTTGCCTGGCCACTGGATTCCTCCCTCAGATTTAAGTTCAAATGACAGTTCCTCAGGGAAGCCTTCCTTCGCCCTTCTAGGCTAAGTAAGGGGGACTGCTCTTTTTTTCCTGTAGCATTCTGCTTATTTTATCTCTCAACTTAACTACATTTTATTTTAAGTGTGTAGTTAAAATGACAGTATTAGTGTTAAAGAGCACAGATTATGGAGCCCACCTGCCTGATTTGAATCAGAGTCCACCTACTGTGACTTTTGGTAAGTTACTGGCCTGAGCTTCCTTACCTGTAAAAGAGGGACAATGGTAATACCTCATAGTGTAGTTCTGAGGATTAAATGAGCTAATTAACATATGTTAAGTGCACTTCAAGTGCTCAGTAAATGTTCATTATTGCTATTATTTTTAAATTTTCCCTCCATTACACAGAGCTCTGTGAGGACAGTAACTGGATGCATCTGGAATCCTTTAGCATAATACATATAATATTGAAAAGGCTATGTAATTGAATGAATGAGTTCTTGTGATTAAAACTTGGCTGAATAAAAATATAAAAGTTATCTTTTTTCTCTTTGTTGATGTAAAATAATTACCTACGTAGTTTGTACATTGCAGGGGATGGAGGGTGGAGAGCTGCTTGTTGTACAATTAATGATAGGAGAGAAACTATTTTTTAATAGCTACTACATGTAATGCATTTGTAGCTTAATGTATTTAATCCATAGAACAACTCTGAAAAGCTGGTATAATGCATGTTTTATAGATGAGGAAAATGAGGTTTAAGGAGGTTAAGTAATTCTCCCTGATCACACACCTAGTAAGTAGATGGTAGAGCAGATATGGAAACCTATGTGTTTGCCTGTTTGCAAAACCCATGATCTTTTACTGTAACCCTCTTGGGAAATGTGGTAGTTCAGGAACATTTTGCTGGGGTTACCTCATTTTTTAGCTAATGAGAAAAAACTAAAATGAGGGGAAAAATAGAGACCACTTGAGGAGTAGGGGATTTTCTTTAGAAGTTGTTTTGGTTGCCTGTACTTAACCTTTTGCACTCGGATGTCGAGTGTGACTCGACACGGTTAGCATAGAGATTAAAATTACTCTTTGAATGTATCAATAATTTGAAATATAAAAAATCCAAATAAATAAGTTTGTATGAAAAGAAACTCCAGTTTTTTATTCTACTGCCGCGCTTTGTAAAACCTGGGGTATTTAAAAAGTTAAATCCCGAGTAGAATAAAGGAATCGAGAAAAAAGCTAGCGAGTGCAAAGGGTTAAAGTAGGTATTTTGCATTCTTTTATTGTATTTATTATTTGAAGAGCCCAGGCTTTGGAAGTAAAGTGGAATCTACTTTCCTATCCTGCTCCTGTTCCTTGTTTACTTTGGTGAGCTTCACCCTGAAGAATTGAAAGGAGGGGGTGGAATGTATTTGTGGTCTCTTAACTTTTTTTTATCTAGGTGTCCCAAGGACAAAGGAGGCTTAGTGTGAATCCCTGAGTGTACTGGGGAAAATATCCATTATATATTAAAATACATGTAGCTTGTGTATTTTATTCTGTAACATAATCATGCTTATTTTGATATATAAATTCTTAACCAGGAATAATATGCGTCCCCCACCCCCTTTGCTCCCTAATTCAGCAAGTCAAATTGATGCTTTATGAAGCTGCATCATGTTTACCTAGAGTACGCCTGTGCCTCAGTGGAGGAAATACAACTAAAGATTAGGTCTTTGTGCTTGCATCAGGGAGGGATTAGATGTGGAACGCCCACCCACTTTCTAGCAGCTGCTAGAATATACCTCTGGTAATTTTTGTTCATTACTTATTTACTTAAGGTCATAACATATTTTCTCTTTGTTTTCTAGTGGCAAAATGAGAAATTTAGAAAAGAACACATTTACAAAAGAAGCTTTAGCTTTGGCTTGGCAATATTTTTTACCTCCTTACGCCTTCCAGATCAGAGTTGGTGCTTTGTATCTGTTGTATGGATTATATAACACCCAACTGTGTCAACCAAAACAAAAGGTAAAACTTGATGAGTTGTTTTCCACTCGCAGAAACACTAAACGGGTACAATATTTTTACAACAAACTTGATGTATACAGAAATGCCAGTGTTTCAAAATATCAAACATCTGTGAAAGAAGATTTACATTTAGTAACTGCTTTTTTTGCTTCTCTTGTTTGCAGATTAGAGTTGCCCTGAGAGACTGGGATGAAATTTTAAAATTTCAACAAGATTTGATAAATTCGGAACATTTTGATGTAGCCTATATTTTTAGGAAGCTACGACTAGACAAAGCATTTCATTTTACAGCAATGCCCAAATTGGTATGTTACCTAAAATAAATTGTTTCTTCAAAATGAGAAATTATACTTCATTGTCCATAAAGTACCTCAGTCTCCATAATGTGGAAAGATTATTATATAGTTTCCAATACTTGTAGAAAGGCTTCCTAAAATAGGAGAAAGTGCTTTCTGTTACTTTTTGTTGCAATCAAAATCCAGGCTCTGCTTTTAAATGCTGTGTATTTCCGAATGCCATCTGTTAGGCAGATTGTTAGGAGAGGACATTAAGTTCAGTATCTGCACTTGTTCGTTCTTTATTCGAACATCAGAGAGGATAAGGCTGAAAGAGGACCAAGGAATTTTAATGTTACTTGGTGAAAAGTTGAAGCTTCCACTAATAAAATGTATTTCTTTGATCTTATGACAATTGAGAAACTAGATTAGAAGAGCACTAGGTTCTAGTTCTGGCTCTGTCATCATCTGGCAAATATGGAACTTCTTTGAATATCTGAATCTGTAAGTACTTGGCATGGCATCTTAAGGATTATCTCAAAAGTCTAACAGTCTTTAAAAAATGGACTATTTAATAAATATGTACTTAGTGCTGCTTTTGTTTCATCCATGTTTACTGATAGACAACTTTTGCTGCTGTCTAACTTATTTCCATACTTAAAAATATACTTTAAAACACATTCATTATCAAATAGCTGTCATTTAGAATGAAGAAAAAAGTTCATCGAACTCAAGTTACGGAAGAATTTAAGGAACCAAATGATCGTGTAATGAAACTTATCACTTCTGATGTATTAGAGGTAAATTTCTTTTATTTCTTGAAATTTAAAAATAAATTGTTTTGTTGTTAGCTATATATTAAGGTTATACCTTTATCTACTGGATACTGAAAAATTTTGAATGATTTTAGCCATAGAATGAATATTATTTTCTCTAAAGTATCAGAAATAATACACCCTAAATATATCAAAGGTTATGGAATAAATCACAAAATACAGTAAGAAACAAAGATGTAGAAGACTGGATTTCGACTCAGGATATTTAGATTCAGATACTGAAACCACCATTTGTATTTGACTTTTTAGGTAGATGATAAAACAAGAATTTAAAGTGACTTTATTTTTTTTAACAATGTGTATTTATTTCCTAAGTTCCTTTTTACAATGCTTATTTGAAAGCCCCCTATTGAAAACTAGGAAGATTTGAGAGAAGATAGGCACAAAGGCCTGTCTTTTAGGGTGTTTGGAGAAGAGGGTCTGAGGGCCAGGCTACAGGATGCCTACTCTTAGAAGCTTCTAGGAATGGAGTAGTCTGAAGGCATCCTGACTTTATCTCACATCTTTGGCTTGTCACAGATCTTCTTTGGGAGCCTTTTCTCTCAGTACCTCTGTTAATTCTATTTGTGATGTCCTTGACTAGCCTTTGACCCATACTCATTGATAATCCTTAAATTTAATAATTTTCTACTTGCAAATGCTTTTATGTCTCCATGTCAGCAGACCTGAATTCTGGTCATGATTCTGCCACTCAATTAGTTTTAGTTTTGTGGTTAAGGAGGCATAATAAAATGAAAAGGATAGGATATTGAATCAAACATCTGATTTTTAAAAATATATATTTTATTGATTTTTTACAGAGAGGAAGGAAGAGGGATAGAGAGTTAGAAATATCGATCAGCTGCCTCCTGCACACTCCCTGCTGGGTATGTGCCCGCAACCAAGGTACATGCCCTTGATCGGAATCGAACCTGGGACCCTTGAGTCCGCAGGCCGACACTCTATTCACTGAGCCAAACCGGTTAGGGCAAACATCTGATTTTTAATTCGAACTCTGCTACTTAAATATGACCTTCAGCTAATTATTTTATTTCTAAGTCTTTTTGTTTTTCATTTATACAATTAAAATAATGGCCATTATGTGCTGATATTTCAACATGTACCAGGAACTATGTTAAATATTTATGTTATCTCCCTAATCATCATAGTAACCTTGCAGAGGAGGTGGTATTTTCCTGATTTTAAAAACAAGGAAACTGAGGCTCAGAGAAGTTATGTAATTTGTAAAAAAGTAAGGTGCAGCCTTGCTGGTGTGGCTCAGTGGTTGAGAGTCCACCCATGAACTAATAGGTCACCAGCTCGATTCCCAGTAAGGGCACATGCCCAGGTTGCTGGCTCCATCCCCAGTAGGGGATGTGCAGGGGACAGCTGATGGATGTTTCTCTCTCATCGATGTTTCTATCTCTCTATCCCTCTCACTTCTCTCTCTAAAAATCAATAAAAACATATTTAAAAGTAAATAAAGAAAGTAAGGTGTAGACACTGGATTTGAATGTCCAAGTCTATAAGGCTCCAAAGCCCAAGCACTTTATTTTGTGTCTTAACACTTTAATTTTGTATAATGATTTACCAGTACATTATACAGAGAACTCTCACTTTTATAAAATCAGTGGGTTAGGTGGCATTACTTAATATTTTTACAGTGGGTTAGGTGGCATTACTTAATTTTGTACAAATGTGGAACATGATTCTCAGATTGAGGGATTTGCTCAAGGTCACAGTCTAGCAAGTGACAGAACTCAGGCCAAAACCAGGTCCAACTAATGGTCTTTTCCCTGTATTGTATTGCATGTGGTAAAATAATGGGAGTACAGCACATTGTAAACTGTAAAAAGTTATGGGCTCCCCATGTCTGGACATTGTTCCCCTTTGAAAATCTTGCATATATGAGCACTCACCACTACTGAGCAGTTTCTGATCCCTTGAACAGATGTCTGTTATTCTATCAAAATTTAGAAATGAATTGAGTAGCCCAACTTAGGGATGACTCAGATGTCACTAGTTTCCTGCTAAACTTTGAGCCAAGTCCCAATACCGGTTTTATTTGATTTCTTAAGTATGCTGTCTTTCTCCTTACCCCATAGATCTGCCAATTTAGCTGAAGGTTTCTGGGGGAGAAAGGTCTAATTAATGAACAGTGCCTCAAATAGTGTCATAAATCCCCTCTATTTATTTTAATCCTAAATTTTAATACTGAAGTAATGATGAAGTTTTGGGTACAGGCACATAGGCTTTGAGACTTATGAAAGCCAGCACATCTCTGTGGGGATTAGGTGAATCATACAGGAACTTCCAGCTGAGCATAAAGAACTATGTGCAGCCCTAACCCATTTGGCTCAGTGGATAGAGTGTTGGCCTGCAGACTGAAGGATCTCAGGTTCGATTCCTGTCAAGGGCATGTACCTTGGTTGCGGGCACACCCCCAATAGGGGGTGTGCAAGAGGCAGCTGATCGATATTTCTCTCTCATCGATGTTTTTAACTCTCTATCCTTTTCCCTTCCTCTCTGTAAAAAATCAATAAAATATATTTTTTAAAAAAAGAACTATGTGCATATCCTTGGTATGATAACATAAAATAAAAATGGGATTTTAGTTATTATCAGTAGTGATATTTAATGATATGTTATACTACAAATAATTTTTGTTATATCCAGGAATGCAATCATTTATTAACCATTAGTCTTTCCCCATGCAGTGTATGTTACTTAATGTTTGTTGAGTTGAATTGAATGAATCCATACCTCTGGAAAGCAGCCTCTTTATTAAATACTATTTTCAGTATATTATGGCATGTTATTCCTTATAAACACAGTCACTTTGTAATGCCATTTTATTTTGTGTTGGTTTTGCCTGTAAGTTTTTCCTATAAAACGGAATAAAAGACTCATGTTTTCACCTTTAGGAAATGCTGAATGTTCATGATCTTTATCAGAACATGAAACATGTAATTTCAGCTGATAAGTCCAATCCAAACAAAACCCTCAGCTTGGTAAAGGATGATTTCTTTGATAATATTAAGACCATAATTTTGGAGCATCAGCAGTGGCACAAAGACAGGAAGGTATGTGACTGCTTGTTTGATACCTCGCCTTTGCAATTGCAGTAAACACAGAAGGCTGGACAAGGGTGATAATGTTGAGAGGCAGCTAGCTGAGTGGCTGCATTCCTGTGGAGCTAAGATTTGGAGGGCTTTACTTTTTTTTAGCCACTTATTAGCTATGTGATGTTATTTAAAATTACAAACAGATTCTATATAGATCACATCTGTAACTAAATAATAATAATCAATAACAATTATATATGTATAATTAAGTAATATATATATAACTATATAATTATAGAGGAATGAGTCGTCCTGGCGTACCACAGATTTATTGCATTCTTTAAAATTTAGCATCTTCTGGAGGTTGTGCTCTGTGGGCCAAATCCTGCACACAGATGTGTTTTGTTTGGCACAGCATTGTTCCTAACATTGTTTTAAAAATGTGAGTTAATTACTAACATGTAAATATTTGTAGACTTCATGCAAAATTCCAGACACCCAGCTTCTGTTAAAAGTCAGAGCTTTGGCACTCCTGGTCCTGTTTTGCTGCATGGCAGCAGATAGCTAGACCTGAGTGGTGGCTGCCTCCACTGTGCTCTGCCAGCCTTGGTTTATTCATTTACAAGTCTCATCAACTCATCTGCACTTTAATTTTCTCACCCAAATACTGAGGCTAGAGCTACTCATATTCCACATTAACCTTTTCAGCTGGAGAAACTTTTTTACTCTGGAAACCTAAAGGCCAGCCTTTGAAACCACTACTCCATCTTATTTATTAAATACTTCTTTAAAAAAAAAAGTAAAAAGCAATTTCGGATTACTTACTGTGAATGTGATAATGTGTTATGTGTTCTCAAATGCTAGATAAGTTTTCAGAAATATTTGTTGCTTCTTTGGCTTTCCATTATATAAAAGGAGCTGGCTCAAATTCATTTTAGAAAAAAAATACAAGGAAAGTAATGAGGAGATGACAGTCTTGGGGAGAAGGAAATACTTTGCTTTCACATTTATTTTAATGAGGTAGAACATTTTAGAATGTTCGAATAGTACACCCTTTTAACAAACTATCTTTAATGATTACTAAGACCTCTGAAAATCTGAAGGAAAGAAGAATAAACCAATTTTTCCCCCACATAAAATCCTCCTTTATTAGGAGGAATAAGGCATTTTTTTGATGAATTTTAGAACTATTCTGAAACCTAACCATGATCTTAATTGTCAGGTGGTGAACCATCCTATATAATAAAAGGCTAATATGCAAATTGTCCTGTGACTTAAGAGTTTGACTGGGAGTTTGACTAGTGGGTGGGGCCGTCCGGCCAACCACCCGTGGCCCCTCCGCCTGGCCACCCCTGCCCTTCCCTGCCCCCAATCAGGGTGGGCCGGACCCCACCCATGCACAAATTGGTGCACCAGGCCTCTAGTCTATAACAATAAAAGCGTAATATGCAAATCAACCACGCTATGACATGCACTGGCGCCAGGCCAGCCAAGGAGGGTGCGATGCGCTTGGTCAGGGGCCCCGCCATTGCCCCACACTTGCCCCGCAGAGGGGGGCACAGGCCACTGGCTGGTGGGGGGTGAACAATTGGGGTGGGTGGGCTCTGTGATCACCCCAAAGAGGGAAGCCCAGGCTACCTGGCTGGCGGCGCTGCAGTGGGTGGGCTGGGTCTCCCCCTGTGGGGTGATCTGTTGCGGGGCTTCCAGACTGCGAGAGGGTGCGGGCTGGTCTGAGGGACCCTCCCTCCCCCCAGTGCATGAATTTCATGCACCGGACCACTAGTAATTCAATAATGTGAAATGATCTTTTAGCTTTTCAGTAATTAAGTAAATGATTCTCATTGTTCTGAAATTGACTTGCAATTAATCTTTAGATCATTTGAATTGTTAATATGTCTATATAAATTTTTTGCTCTTTCAGAATTCATCCTTAAAATTGAAAGATAAAGATGGAGAAGAAAAGAGGAAAGGAAATTCACAAGAAGCAGAGGTCAGGAAAATTCACTGTGATTGCTGATAGGGCAGTATTTGATTGGCTTTTTATTTTCTGTGTGGCTATGATTCTGTATACTAAGCATCATGATTTTTGGTCAGTGTTAATAAATATCTTAGAAAATTCTGAAACCTGGGTTCTGTGACAAGATAGTCTGGTTTTACTGGAAACTTTGTGTAAGACCACATCAGGTGTCGGTTGGGAGTGAGAATGTTGACAGTTTTAAGCAGAGGAAGGGAAAGATGACACTGGAGTGCCAAGGCAGAATTAGGGTTTTGTATTTTGTCTTTTCTCACTTCCTGTCAGCCTTTCAGCTGGTGTGGAGCTCAGGCTACTCATAGTACTGCTTCCTGCCTCTAGAGGTCTCATCCATCTGAGTGGATGAGACAAGAGCCGTCTTTGGGCATAGGCCAGTGAGGTGGGAATGGCTTCCTCACCAAGGCTTTTGCTCATGTTACCCTCCTTAAATCCTGAGTGAAAACCATCAGTAGCTATGGCACCTGCAGTGAAAATGTGGTGTGTGTTTCTGTATCTTTACTTTCTTGTACCCTGCATCTGTCTAAAATCTTACTTCTGTGGGTATTCATAGTTTCACTTAATGTTTATGTGTTTTAACTTTTCCCCTTCCTTTGTATTTTTTCCAGTCGTGTGAAAGGGCAGCATCATTAGCAAAAATAAAATCAAAGGCCTTTGCAGTTGTTGCTCAGGTAAGTTACTTCTTTATTAAGGTAATTTAGAAATTGACTAGATGCTTTTTTAAAATTTACTTTATTTTATTGTTTAAAGTATTACACATAGTAGTACATATATCTCCTTTTTCCCCATTGACCTTCCCACAGCCTCCCCTACGCCCTGTCGCATGCCCTCATCCCACCCCTTCAGTGTCTTGTATCCATTGGTTGCGCTTATATGCATGCATACAAGTCCTTCGGTTGATCTCTTCCCCCCCCTCCCCAACACTCCCCAGCCTTACCGCTATAATTTGACAGTCTGTTCGAGGCTTTACTGCCTCTGTATCTATCTTTTTGTTCATCAGGTTATAATGTTCTTTATTTTCCATAAATGAGTGAGATCATGTGGTATTTTTCTTTCATTGCTTGGCTTATTTCACTTAGCATAATGCTCTCCAGTTCCATCCATGCTGCTGCAAATGGTAAGAATGCCTTCTTTTTTTTTTTTTTTTAAATATATTTTATTGATTTTTTACAGAGAGGAAGGAAGAGGGATAGAGAGTTAGAAACATCGATGAGAGAGAAACATCGATCAGCTGCCTCTTGCACACCTCCTACTGGGGATGTGCCCGCAAACAAGGTACATGCCCTTGACCAGAATTGAACCTGGGACCTTTCAGTTTGCAGGCCGACGCTCTCTCCACTGAGCCAAACCGATTAAGAATTTCTTCTTTTTTATAGCAGCGTAGTATTCCATTGTGTAGATGTACCATAGTTTTCTAATCCACTCATCTGATAGGCATTTAGGCTGTTTCCAAAACTTAGCTAAGGTGAATTGTGCTGCTATGAACATAGAGGTGCATATATCCTTTCTGATTGGCGTTTCTAGTTTCTTGGGATATATTCCTAGAAGTGGGATTACTGGGTCAAATGGGAGTTCCATTTTTAGTTTTTTGAGGAAACTTCATAATGTTCTCCACAGTGGCTGCACCAGTCTGCATTCCCACCAACAGTGCACCAGGGTTCCTTTTTCTCCACATCCTCGCCAGCACTTGTCTTTTGTTGATTTGTTAATGATAGCCATTCTGACAGGTGTGAGATGGTACCTCATTGTCGTTTTGATTTGCATCTCTCGGATAATTAGTGACTTTGAGCATGTTTTCATATGTCTCTTGGCCTTCCTTGTGTCTTCTTTCAAAAAGTATTTAGGTCCGTTGCCCATTTTTTTATTGGATCATTTATCTTCCTTTCATTAAGTTGTATGAGTTCCCTGTAAATGTTGGAGATTAAACCTTTATCGGTGATAACAGTGGCAAATATGTTCTCCCATACAGTGGGCTTTCTTGTTGTTTTGTTGATGGTTTCTTTTGCTGTGCAAAAGCTTTTTATTTTGATGTAGTTACATTTGTTTATTTTCTCTTTAGTTTCCATTGCCCTAGGGTGAAGAAATTGCTTTGGCATATGTCTGAGATTTCTCTGCCTGTGGATTCTTCTAGTATTTTTATGGTTTCCCGTCTTATGATTAAGTCCTTTATCCATTTTGAGTTTATTTTTGTGTATGGTGTAAGTTGGTGGTCTAGTTTCACTTTTTTGCATGTATCTGTCCAATTTTCCCAACACCATTTATTGAAGAGACTGTCTTGACTCCATTGTATGTTCATGGCTACTTTGTCAAATATTAATTGAGCATAGTGGTTTGGGTCGATATCTGGGTTCTCTATTCTATTCCATTGGCCTATATGTCTGTTCTTGTGCCAATACCAGGCTGTTTTGAGAACAGTGGCTTTGTAATACAGCTTGAAATCTGGTATTGAGATCCCACCTACTTTGTTCTTCTTTCTCAGGATTGCTGTGGCTCTTCGGGGTCTTTTTTTATTCCAGATGAATTTTTGGAGAGTTCTTTCTAGGTCTGTGAAATATGCCGTTGGTATTTTAATGGGAAGTGCATTGAATCTATAGATTGCTTTGGGTAGTATGGACATTTTGATGATGTTGAGTCTACCAATCCATGAACATGGTATGTTCTTCCATCTGTTTACGTCTTCCTCTATCTCTTTTTTCAGTGTCCTATAGTTTTCCATGTATAGGTCTTTTACCTCCTTAGTTAAGTTTATTCCTAGGTATCTTAATTTTTTTGGTGCGATGGTAAATGGGATTGTTTTTTTAGTCTCTCTTTCTGTAAGTTGACTATTGGTGTATACAAATGCCATAGATTTCTTGGTGTTAATTTTGTATCCTGCTACATTGCCGAATTAATTTATTAAGTCTAATAGTTTTTTGATGGAGTCTTTCGGGTTTTTTATGTACAATATCATGTCCTCTGCAAATAAGGACAGCTTGACTTCTTTTCCAATTTGGATGCCTTTTATTTCTTCTTCTTTTCTAATTGCAATGGCTAATACTTCCAGTACTATGTCAAACAGGAGTGGTGAGAGTGGGCATCCCTGTCTTGTTCCTGTTCTTAGGGGAAATGGTTTTAGTTTTTGCCTATTGAGTATGATGTTGGCTGTCGGTTTGTCATATATGGCTTTTATTATGTTGAAGTATGATCCTTCTATTCCCACCTTGCATAGAGTTTTTATCAAGAAAGGGTGTTGGATTTTGTCAGATGCTTTTTGTTCATCAATTGATATGACTATGTGGTTTTTATTTCTCAATTTGTTTATGTGATGTATCACGTTTATTGATTTGCGGATATTGTACCACCCTTGCATCCCTGGGATAAATCCTATTTGGTCATGGTGTATGATCTTTCTGATGTATTGCTGGAGCTGATTTGCTAGAATTTTGTTGAGGATTTTGGCATCTATGTTCATGGGGGATATTGGCCTGTAATTCTCTTTCATTGTGTTGTCTTTATCTGGTTTTGGTATTAGGGTGATGCTGGCTTCATAGAATGAGCTTAGAAGTGTTCCTTCCTCTTGAATTTTTTGGAATAGTCTGAGGAGGATAGGTTTTAGTTCTTACTTGAATGTTTGGTATAACTCCCCTGTGAAGCCGTTTGGCCCCTGGCTTTTTTTTTTGCTGGAAGCTTTTTGATGACTGCTTCAATTTCTTCAGTAGTTATTGGCCTATTGAGATGTTTAGATTCTTCCTGATTGAGTTTTGGAAGGTTGTGTTTTTCTAGGAATATGTCCATTTCCTCCAGGTTGTCCAATTTGTTGGAATAGAGTTGTTCATAGTATTTTTTTTTTAACAATCCTTTGTATTTCTGAGGGTTCTGTTGTTATTTCTCCTCTTTCATTTCTGATTTTGTTTATTTGGGTCCTCTCTCTTTGCTTCTTGGTGAGCCTGGCTAGAGGTTCATCAATCTTGTTTATCCTTTCAAAGAACCAGCTCTTGGTTTTGTTGATCTTTTGTAGTTTTTTTTTTTTGGTCTCTATGTTGTTTATATCCACTCTGATTTTTATTATTTCCTTCCTTCTGCTTACACTGGGCTTTTCTTGTTGCTCTCTTTCTAACTCTTTGAGTGTAGGGTTAGGTAACTTATTACCATTGTTTTTTGTTTTTTTTTGCAGAAGGCTTATAGAGCTATGAACTTCCCTCTCAAGACTGCTTTCACTGTGTCCTATAGATTTTGGATTGTTGTGTTTTCATTGTCATTTCTTGCCATGATGTTTTTTATTTCTTCTTTGATCTCTCTGGTAACCCAGTCATTGTTTAATATCATGCTATTTAGTCTCCATCTGTTTGATTTTTTTGGATTGTTTTTATTGTAGTTGATTCCCAGTTTTATGCCATTGTGATCTGAGAAGATGCTTGTTATGATTTCTATCTTCTTGAATTTGAAGAGACTTTGCCTGTGACCCAATATGGTCTGTCTTTGAAAATGACCCATGTGCACTTGAGAAGAATGTATATTCTGTGGCTTTGGAGTGAAATGTTCTGAAGATGTCAATTAATTTCATCTGATCTAGTGAGTCATTTAGGATTGATGTTTCTTTGCTGATTTTTTTGTTTAGAGCATTTGTCCAATGGTGATAGTGGGGTATTAAAGTCCCTACTATGATTGTATTGCTGTCAATCTCTCCCTTGATATCCTCCAGAAGTTTTTTTAATGTATTTGGGTGCTCCTGTATTGGGTGCGTATATGTTTACCAGAGTTATTTCTTCTTGTTGGATTGCTCCCTTTAGTATAATGAAGTAGCCTTCCTTATCTCTTTTTATGTCCTTCACTTTGAGATCTAATTTGTCAGATATAAGTATTGCTACCTCAGCTTTTTTTCCATTTCCATTTGCCCGAAAAACCTTTTTCCATCCCTTCACCATCAGGCTGTGTGCGTCTTTTTTTCTGAGGTGGGTTTCCTGTAGACAGCAGATATATGGGTCATGTTTTCTTATCCACTCAGTTACCCTACTTCTTTTGATTGGGGCATTTAATCCATTTGCATTTAAAGTTATTATTATTAGGTACTTGTTTGTCACCATTTTTATTCTTTACCCCTGTTTTCCATCTTAGCTTCCTATTTCTTCTTTTTACAGCAGACCCTTTAGCATTTCTTGCATTGCTGGTTTGGTGGTAATAAACACCCTTAGTCCTTTTTTGTCGGTGCAGCTCCTGATTTCAACCTCAATTTTGATTGATAGCCTTGCTGGGTATAGTATTCTTGGACTCAGACCCTTCCTTTGCATGACTTTGTATATTTCATTCCATTCCCTTCTTGCCTGATGTGTTTCTGTTGAGAAATCATTTGCTAGTCTGATGAGGGATCCTTTGTAGGTAACTTTCTGTCTCTCTCTGGCCGCTTTTAAGATTCTTACTTTGTCATTGGTGTTTGCCAATTTAATTATAATGTGCTTGGTGTCAATCTTTTGGGGTTCATTTTGTTTGGGACTCTGTGAGCTTCTTAGATTTGTGTGAGTTTTTTCTTTCCTATAACGGGGAATTTTTCTGTCATTATTTCTTCAAACAGGTTTTCTATTCCTTGCTCAGTTTCCTCTCCTTCTGGCACCCCTATTATGCGGATGTTGTTTCATTTTGTGTTGTCCTAAAGTTCCCTTAGGCCAGTGGTCAGCAAACTCATTTGTCAACAGAGCCAAATATCAACCGTTCAACGATTGAAATTTCTTTTGAGAACCAAATTTTTTAAACTTCTTTTAATGCCACTTCTTCAAAATAGACTCGCCCAGGCATTTTGTGGAAGAGCCACACTTAAGGGGCTAAAGAGCCGCATGTGGCTCACGAGCCGCAGTTTGCTGACCACGGCCTTAGGCTCTCCTCCTGCTTTTTAATTTTTTTTTTCTAGAAGCTGCTCTGCTTGGGTATTTTTTTCCTACCTTGTTTTCTAGCTCACTGATGTGGTCCTCTGCTTCTTCTAGTCTACTGTTGATGCTTTCTATTGAGTTTTTTATAGCAGCGATGTCGTTTTTCATTTCTTCTTGGTTCTTACACATATTGTTGAATTTGTCGTCCATTCTTTTCATCCACCTTATGACCATTTCTCTGAATTCTTTCTCTGACAGGTTGCTTTTCGTTTACTTCCTTTTCTGGTTATGCCTGCTTTTCTTTCATATGCGGGTTGTTTCTTTGTCTCCCCATGGTCTCTCTTCTCTGGGTGTCTGGTTATGTAGTTCTTTCTCTCTCCTGATTCTAGTTTTTTTTTCTCCAGGCTGGCAGTTCTGTTTCCAAGTGATGCAAGCTTGGCAGAGGCACAACACACTTCATCTGAATCATGGGAGGCTACATTCAGATAGCCTATAGGTGTCAAGCCTGCCTCTGGTCTTCTGTTTCTGTTAGGCAACTGTATAAAATACTAGTCCCTCCTCTTCCCTGGGCACACAGCCTCAGGTCAGCAGTCAGCAGGTCAGGTCCTCTCGACTTGATGCTGTTTTAATTACATTTTTATTTTTCATCTGAGTTATACATGTACATAGTTTTAAAAGGCTGATAATACTGTATAGTTTATATAACCCAGCCGTTTCCTGCTCTCCACTTCCCACCCCAGTATTCCTAATCTCAAGAGGCAACTGTCTTCAACTTTTTCTGTTTTATTTGTTTATTTTTATTATTATTTTTAAAGATACCATTTTTTTAAATATATTTTTATTGGTTTCAGAGAGGAAGGAACAGGGGGAGAGAGATAGAAATATCAATGATGAGAGAGAATCATTGATCGGCTACCTCCTGCATGGTTCTTGCTGAGGATCAAGCCTGCAACCCTGGCATGTGCCCTTGACCGGAAATGAACCCAGGATCCTTTAGTCCACAGGCCGGCATTCTATCCACTGAACCAAATCGGCTGAAGCTATTTTTATTTATTTTTTAAAACTTTTTCTCTTTTAATTATTTCTGGTATTTACTTGGAATTTTGATGCCATTGTTCCTTTTTTTTTAATCCTCACCTGAGGATATTTTTCCATTGATTTTTTAAAATTTATTTATTTTTAATATATTTTATTGATTCTTTACAGACAGGAAGGGAAAGGGAGAGAGAGTTAGAAACATTGATAAGAGAGAAACATAAATCAGCTGCCTCCTGCACACGCTCTACTGGGGATGTGCCCACAACCAAGGTATATGCCCTTGACTGGAATCGAACCTGGGACCCTTGAGTCTGCAGGCTGACATTCTGTCCGCTGAGCCAAACCGGTTAGGGCTCCATTGATTTTTAGAAAGAGTGGAAGGGAAGCGAAGAGACAGAGGGTCATGGATGTGAGAGAAACACATCGGTTGATTGCCTTCTGCACTCACCCTGACCAAGGCCAGGGATGAGCCTGTAACTGAGGTCTGTGCCCTTGACTGGAATCAAACCCAGGACCCTTCAACCCATTGGCCGATGCTCTATCTACTGAGTAAAACTGGCTAGGGCAATGCCGTTGTTCTTAATTGTCTTCCAGCTTTTGTTTTCTTGTTCTTTGAAGGTTTTAGGATTTTCTCTTAATCCCTGGAGATCTGAAAGTTCATGATAATGTAACTTGATGTAGGTAATTTTCCCTCAGTGTCTTTGGCTCTAATGGGTGGGCATCCTTTGATCTGATAGCTTTCAGTTTGGAGGAATTTTTTTGTATTGTTTCTTTGATAGAGTTCTTTGCTGCAGTTTTGCTTTTTCTTTTCTTGAACTTTTTTTTCCTGTTTTTAATGTCTGTTTTCAGAGAGATTCTTAAACTTTGTCTTCTGAACATTACATTGAATTATTTTATTTCTGCTGACCTTTTTTCATTACTGATTTATTTTTCTTTGAATCTTTTTCTACTTAAAAGTATTCTTATTTTTTCTGGATGCATTATCTTATCTCTGTGGATGTTAATTATAGTTGTTTTTGAAGTTTCCTCCTTTTCTCTTGGAGTTCCTATTTTGCTGGCTTTTTCAAATGTTTGAAGATTCTTGGATCATTTTTAAGAGTGGTCATGTGGAGATACAGCATTTTAATCTCAGTATTTCTTTTTCAGTTAGTCAGTACCCGGCTTAAGCATTGACTGGTCTAACTAAAATGTCCTTGGACTGTCCCCCCGTTTCTCACCTTTGATGTTGCCTTTACTGTCTTCAAGTGCTATTCACGACTGCTCCAGCCTTGCATATCCTAGATTCAGGAAAGGAAGAATTTATTTCCTAACAGTTCAACAGAATTCTAAAATTGACTTGTGTCAATTATGATACAGATCATATGCCCACCCCTGAACAAAACCCCAGTGACCACTGGGTTGTAAAATTCATATTTTACTAGATCAGGGCCACATGGCCAGACCTGGAGCCAGGCATAAAATAGTTCCACTCAAAGCACATGATGGAAATTAAGGAAAATAGAATATTAGAAGAAAAGAGAATAGGTTATCAGGCAGTAAAACATAGTACTTGTCCTTTATGCCTCCATTTCCCAACCACGCAGCTACAACTACATCTTAACCCAGTTTGAGTAGATGGTGATGACAACTGTAGGAACTTTTCCTATCCTATATAATAAAAGGGTAATATGCAAATTGACCCTAACAGTGGAACGACCGGGAACGACTGGTTGCTATGATGTGCACTGACCACCAGGGGGCAGACACTCAAAGCAGGAGCTGCCCCCTCGTGGTCAGTGCACTTCCACAGCGGGAGCTCTGCTCAGCCACAAGCCGGGCTGATGGCTGTGAGCACAGAAGCGGTGGTGGAAGCCTCTCCTGCCTCCTTGGCAGCGGGCCTAAGCCATCAACTGGACATCCCCTGAGGGCTCCTGGGCTGCCAGAGGGATGTCTGACTCCCAGGGGATTGGGCCTAAGCTGGCAGGTGGACATCCCCTGAGGGCTCCCAGACTGGGCACAGGCTGGGCTGAGGGACTCCCCCACTCCCGAGTGTACGAATTTTGTGCACCAGGCCTCTAGTTGTAAAGATAAAAGTGTATTTACATGTGACAAGTATCAAGCAAGCCAGTGTAATGGTAAACTACTTATGACAAATATTGTTGTAAATCTTTCCTTGTCTTTGTGTATTTTGTCTTTACCTAACAGGCAGTTGGATATCCCCTGAGGGGTCTAGGATTGGAGAGGGTGCAGGCCAGGCTTAGGGACCCCTCTCCCCCCGTCCCCCATCTGTATTCATTTTGTAATTCATTATGGTTAATTGGATTTCTTACTATTAAGGCTTCCAAGTCAAGAAGGCATCGCCAAGTCAAACTTGACTCTTCTGACTCTGATTCTGCCTCTGGTCAAGGACCAATTAAAGCAACCAGGGGAAAAAGAAACAAAGAAACATTGAATTCCCCGGGAAGGAAGAAGTCTTCCAACAAAAGAGGTAACTTTTTAAAGTGTTTTTGAGACTCTACAAGTGAGAATGGATTTTATTTATAATCTCCCCTCACTGATTTTTTATTATTAAAAAGGATTAAATACTTGCTTGACTGAGAACCTTATGAGATTTAACATTAAAAAATAAATTAATTATCTTAGATTCTTAGAATCTTACTGCTGAAAGAGACCCTAGAAGAGTCATAAAATCCATTATTTCATAGATGATGAAATTTTGGACCATATCTATACTAATAAAAGGGTAATATGCTAATTAGACCAGGTTGACTGGACATCTTCTGGACATCCAACTTCCTTCCAGACAGAGGCAGCCAGGCTGGGATGGGGGGCAGTTAGTGGGTGGCCAGGATGGCAGGGGGGCAACTAGGGGGTGACCAGGCCGGCAGAGGGGCAGTTAGGGGATGACCAGACGGGCAGGGGGGCAGTTAGGGGGCGATCAGGCTGGCAAGCAGAGGCAGTTAGGGGCAATCAGGCAGGCAGGTAGAGGTGGTTAGGAGCAATCAGCCATGCAGGTAAAGTGGTTAGGGGTGATCAGGCTGGCCGGCAGGGGAGCAGTTAGGGGGCATTTAGGGGGTGACCAGGATGGCAGGGGACCAGTTAGGGGGTGATCAGGCAGGCAGGTAGAGTGGTTAGGGGCAATCTGGCAGGCAGGCGAGCAGTTAGGAGCCAGCGGTTAGGTCCCTGTGGGATGGGGCCTAAACAGGCAGTTGGACATCCCCTGAGGGGTCTAGGATTGGAGAGGGTGCAGGCCAGGCTTAGGGACCCCCCTCCCCCGTCCCCCATGCACGAATTTCGTGCACCGGGCCTCTAGTAGATTTATAATATAGCTAGACAGTTATAGAATCAGTCTAGAACTTTCCAGATCATACTTCATTATTAGTTCTTGTGTGTGAAACAAATGTGTAGAATAAGGTATAAGCAATAACATTCTATAAACCATATTTCCCTCTGGGCTGCACTAATTAAGCTATACCTGTTTTTCTTTTGAATTAGTGTAACTATAAAATTACCTTTGGTATTTGTTTCTTAAAGAAATGACTATGTATTTTAATAGTTTAAATTTTTAAAATTATACAGATAACATGTAATCATCATACATAAAGTTGGGGTTTGATTAGCAGGCTCAGGGGAAAAAGGAGCACTAGAAACATTAAATATTTAATGACTAATATAAAACACATTCCTAACTACTACTGGGAGTAGCATGGTAGGTAGGTGGGAACAAACTAAAAATAGGAACACTAAGTAAAAGGCTGTATTGGAGTAATGAGTATCTGACCAGGTAGTTGTAGGAATTAGATGAGCAGATTAACAGATATGACAGCCAATGTATATCTATAGGTAACCATATATAGAGAGTGATGGAGAGGGATTAGACAAAGATGCTTAATGCTTAAACAGCTGAGGGAATATTGGTGCCTTTAACAGAAATAAGAATCACAGGATGAAGTTTTTATTTTGGGGGTGGGGTAGATGGATATATACCAATCTGCCTTTTCAAGCTCACTTCCTACTATAGCTCTCTAGCACATAAATAGGTGCTCAGTATATTGATTGGATTTACTAGGTTTGTTTTACTTAAGCTTTGGCTGTACTTGCTCACCATTCTTAGAATTTAACATGCACATTTCTGGAAGGACATTAGTAATAGTAATGATGATAAGATTATGAAGAGGATCTTATGTAACCTTATTATCTGCCCACTTCTTTCACATGTCTAAGTCACCTAGCTACTAAATAGAGCTGAGGCTTGAATGAATGGCAGTCTGCCTGAATCCAAGCCTGAATCTTTAATGGCTATTCAGATAACTGGAAATGTGGATCTGGAGCTCAAATTAGACATGCACTTAAGTAAGTTGTATTTGAGCTGCATGCCTAGTAATCATTAGTTTTGAGATTGAGCAATAGTCTATTATTTTTCATTGCATCCCACACGGTTTGCTTTGAGCATAGTAAAACTATCTATCTGACATCCTTTGGGGAATTAGTTTTGTGGATAATTGAGATTAATTATTTAAATGTCAAAATTTACTTTTTTAAAGTTGAATTATTCTGGTTGATATCGTTCTAAAACATATTCGTCGCTATATGTTTCTTGTTTTCTGTAATGTGAATTTATCATTTTTATAATTAGAAAAATACTAAAATTATTTTTTCTTCTCCTATTTTTTAAAATGTATCCTGAACATAATTTATTTATTTATTTATTTATTTATTTATTTTTAAATTTCTTTATTGATTAAGGTATCACATATTTGTCCTCATCCCCCCATTCCCATCCCACACCCCTCCCCACGCATGCCCCCACCCCCCTGTTGTCCTTAACCATTGGTTAGGCTCGTATGCATGCACACAAGTCCTTTGGTCGATCTCTCCCCTATATCCCTCCCCTCCCCTACCCTCCCTCTGAGGCCCGACAGTCTGATCCATTCCTCCTTGTTTCTGGGTCTGTTCTTGTTCATCAGTCCATGTTGTTCATCATTTCCCCTAGATGAGTGAGATCATGTGCTACTAGAAATACACTTATAAGAACCAAAAATGAGACAAGCAATAATGGTTATGCTGAAAGGCAAATGAATCAGTCTGTAGTGAGTTTCTTTCTGGGCCAACAGTTCTTTTGCGACCCAATTTCAATGTCAAACAGTTCCTTATGTGCACATGTCAGCAATGATATTTCAGTTCTGGATGGTGGACAAATGGTGTAATGAAGGTCCCACCCTCTCTGGTTTCGTCCTGGGCAACCTGCAGCGACGCACAGCTGCTGACTGCTAATATGGCAAGGCGTCGTCAGCCTCTTCCATTTCTGGACTGTTTCTCTTCTGTCTTCATGGGTGGAGTAGTCCTGTCGATTCCTCTCTGTTGCCGGAATCCACATGGTCTTGGAGTTGTTTTCTGAAAATATACAAACATATTCTCGACCAAAAGTTAATAAAGGAATATTTCCTATAAATTTGACTTGGGATCCTTTTTCATTTTTTGCTCAAATGATTTTCCTCTGGCTTGTTTTGACACCATGTGTGTTTTTCATGGGTATCTTGCTTTTAGCATTACAATTATTTTTCTAAAGTACAAATTTTCTAGATGTAATGTACTTACAGGATATTTTTCCTTATATGATATTTTTCTACTATCCCTCCCTTTTTTGATTTAAATATTAGGAGGCTTTTGAAATTTTTTTAATGTAGTCTTGATAGCTTTTAAATTTTATTTTTTGCACTATAATATGACTGCTTTAGGTTCATTACCTGTTATGCAATTTTATCATGAGATGAACTATCAATAAAAATTTTAGTTAACACTTTAGGAACTGTTTTTTGTCCAGTACTATTAATTTTTCTAGAATATTCGCTTGCTTCAATTAGCCAATTTAAATTAGCCTGAAAACTTGACTACTATTTCACTGTCAAATTTATTACTCTAACAACAATCTTATTTTACCCTGTAAATATTAGTGGAAAGGATTATTTGCCTTCTTGAGTAGGTCCTGAGCATTCCTGGTGGTAGGCTGGATTTAGATATCAAAAATCCACTTCCCCTCACCATGGGTTCAAGACAACTCAAACAATTCTTGTTGCAGTGAGAGGGCAGTTGCTGTCGGCCAAGTCTCTGTCTGTTACCCAGGTCCCGATTTGAGCTGGGCATGGGACGTTAAGCAGCCATTGGGGCAGGAGACTTCCTTCAGAAGGGGTGAGGGTTTAGGCCCCTGTTAAGTTAGGGGGGTGAGGGTCTGTGCCCCACCTCTGTTGACCCCCAAGTTCTCTTATCCTGAACATAATTTAATTTTCTCTATGACTCAGGGTTAGCATCATGAGCATATTATTTTACTGGGTTTTATAATACAATGATCCTATTAAATGGGGCATTTTATCTTTAAACTCATGGCTTCATGCTGCAGTTCTGTGTCAGCTCTGTGTTCTATTCTTTAAATATAGTTTTTCTGTCATACTCGTTGTGGTGTGTGTCTTCTCTCTGTTCTCAGTGTGCAGGCTGGTAGCAATTTTTTTGTTCTTTTGCTACTTCTTAATTGTAATGGTTTAAGAAACTGCCCATTCTTTTTAGTTTTCTGTAAAATAAATGTAATTAGGTTCTGGATAAAGGCTGAGGATCATACCTGTGACTGAAGTTCATGTACTTTATTTTATTTTATTTTTTGGTTACTCTTTACCAGAGGATATTTTTCCTGTTGCTTTTCATAGAGAGTGGAAGGGAGGGAGGGAGAGAGTGAGGGGAAAAGAAAGAGAGAGAAACATCAATGTGAGATATTTCTCCTATACCTGCCCCAACCGGGTATGGGGATTGAATCTGCAACCCAGGTACATGTCCTTGACTGGAAATTGAACTTGTGGCCCTTTGGTGCAAGGGCCGACACTAACCATTGAGAAACACTTGCCGGGGCTCATGTGCTTTAATTAACCCTTTGCACTCGCTTGCTTTTTTCTCGAGCTGCTACCGATGCTAACCGTGTCGAGTCACACTCGACATCCGAGTGCAAAAGGTTAATACCAGAGGCTTGGTGCACAAATTCGTGAACAGGTGGGGTCCCTCAGCCTGGCCAGTGATTGGGGCTGATGTGGGGGGTGGCCTGCTAGGGGGAAGGCCCGCGGGAGGTTAGCCTGCTGGGAGTTGGGGGGATCATGGGAGGTTGGCTGTGGGAACGCACTGACCACCAGGGGGCAGCTCCTGTGTCAAGCTTCTGCCCCCTGGTGGTCAGTGCACATCATAGCAACCGGTCATTTGATTGCTTAGGTTTTTATATATATATAGACTAGAGGCCCGATGCACAAAATTTGTGCAAGAGTAAGCCTTCCTTCTCGCAGCTGCTGGCACCGACTTCTCTCTGGCACCCGGGCCCCATGCTTCCCTCTGGCTGCTGGCAGGCACCCAGACCTGGGCTTCCCTTGCATCCCTGGCTTCATCCGGAAGGTCATTGGGAAGGATGTCCAGTCTAATTAGCATATTATAGATGTGGGCTTTGAGATAAATATCCTGAAGTTTTGTGTGCTCACTTCTTGGTTCCTGACTGCATTATTGGAAGGTAGGTGTGTGTGTGTGTGTGTGTGTGTGTGTGTGTGTGTGTTTGAAGCCTGGTGTTTTTTTAAGAACTTTTAGAGAATATTGCTTTTTATTTTTTAAACATTCATTTAATGTAAAAGTACTAGATCTCTAAATTGCAGTCAGTCATCATGTGACTAGACAAAGGTTTGTTTCTCAGTTTTGAATTCAGAAATTCTGCCTTTGTCATTGTTGGATATATTCTGTTAGGTTGTAAATGTAGATTAAAAAATCATTAATAATTGATATGGATGGACATGACTAAACGATTGTGAAGAACAATATTAATAATTGTAGGTAGAGCAAACTAATTATAATTTTGTTAACAATTGAAAAATTTATAGGTTCTAAGTGTAAAAAATATGATTAGAAATGGAAAGAGATTTTCTAAAAGATTATCATCTTTAAAATCATGTAAAAATTATAGTAGTTAATATGTAGGACTTGGAAGTAAGGGTAAAATTCTATTTTAATGACTCAATAGAAATTGATATTAAGTTTGAATTGTGTTCAAAATGGAAACTTATTGCTTCAGTTTACTCAACTCCATCTTAGAGCAATTTCTTCATTCCATAAAATCTGTACCCCAATAAGATTTCAGTACATGTTGTTCAGAGCAGAAGGCTTAAACTCATTTTCACTTAATGTCTTGCCTTCTGTGCTAACAGGTACTTATTAACATACTAGAGGCCTGGTGCATGAAATTTGTGCACTCGGGGTTGGGGGGGTGGTCCCTCAGCCTGGATTGCAAGAGGGCGCAGGCCAGGCCAAGGGACCCTACCAGTGCACGATCAGGGCTGGGGAGAGACATGGGAGGTTGGCCAGCCGGGGAGGGACCATGGGAGGGCTCCAGAGCATGCCTGACCTGCCTTGCTCAGTCCCAATCAGCTGGACCCCAGCAGCAAGCTAACCTACTGGTCGGAGCGTCTGCCTCCTGGTGGTCAGTGCACATCATAGCGACTGGTTGATCAGTCAACTCTCTGCCCCCTGGTGGACAGTGCATGCCATAGTGAGTGGTTGAGCTGCATTAGCATATCATTAGCATACTAGGGGCCCAGTGCACGAATTCGTGCACCTTGAAAGGAACTGTGGGTCGCGAGACTGCAGTGGGCACAGGGGCAGGTTTTGGCCCATTCTCTGGCCCCTGCCCAGCCCCTCCCACTGCGGCCCCCGATCCCCTGTCTGCTGGCAGCCCCGCTCCCGCTGCTGCTGCTCCCATGTGCTGACAGTGCCAGCCCTGCTCACACCCGATGATGGCGCAGAGCAATTGGGGCTGTCGCTGGCAGCAGGTGTGAGAGGTGGCTGCTGGCCCCGATTGGCCCTCAGGAGCAGGGGGAGGTGGAGAAGCCCGCAGAGGCAATCAGGACCGGCAGCCGCCGCTTGCACCCGCTGACGGTGCTGAGCGATCAGGATTGGCGCCGGGTGCTGGCAACAGGTGCAAGCGGTAGCTCCGGTGCTGGCTGCAGGTGCAAGCAGGGCCAGTGCCAGCAGCGGGTGCAAGCGTCGGCTCTGGTGCCGGCAGCGGCAGCAGGTGCGAGCGCCTGGCAGGACCGTGGCACATGGGAGCAAATAATTTTCAGTAACCACCAGAGGCTTGCCCCGATGACAGAGACCGGAGCCCCGCCTTCGTCTGGCACCCCCACTCACCTGCTCCACCATCCTGTCGCGGCCGATGCCCCGTCTCCACTGTGCATGCAGCCATCTTGTTACAGCCAATTTGTAATGGCCATCTTGTGACAACGTGAGGGCGTGATGACCACCTAGGCTATTATTAGTATAGATGTTTATATGAAATATTGTATTATAAAATAGTTGAATCATATGTAATCATTTAACAAATACTTACTGAAGCTCTACTATATGCCAGGCACTTTTCTAAGTGCTGGATTACATCAACTTAAACCAAAACCTATCCTCATGAGGCTTACATCCTAGTGGGAGAGGCAGACTGTAAAGAAACAAATAATTATACAGTATGTCAGGCAGTAGAAGTGTTACAGAGAAGAATGAGGAAGCATCTATACTAATAAAAGGGTAATATGCTAATTAGACCAGATGTCTTTGGACATCATTCGGATGTCCTTTCTGACGAAGCTGGGGGCCAGGCGAAGCCAGCCAGGGTCCCGGGTGCCTGCGGGCGGCCCGAGTGAAGCCAGCCGGGTCCCATGTGCCTGCTGGCAGCGGGAGGAGGGAAGCCTGGGTCCCAGGTGCCAGAGGGAAGCCAGTGCTGGCAGCCAGGGGAAGGAAGGCCTACTCTTGCATGAATTTTCGTGCATCGGGCCTCTAGTAAGGAATAAATAGTGACTCTTGGGAGGGGGTTGCTCTTGGGACATGGGTGTTATGTGCTAAATGAGTCTTGATCTGACAATGGTATCTGATAAATTTGAATAAATTTTTTTAGACAACAGAAGGTTGATGTAGAAAACCTCCAATGTTTTGGAAAATGCAAAGTCAATGGCAAATTATAACTAGAGAAATATGTCTTGTAGAGCATATGTGGTGATAAAAGGAAGTGTGTCTTCATTCAAAAACAAGGCTATTAAGTTTAAAATTACATTTGTGATTAATTAATATAGTCAAAGTAACACATGTGATTATCCCCTGATAGCAGCAGATAACATACTGTGCTATGTATGAAAAGGATTAAATAAGATATCTGTATTTGGCTAATTTTGTTTCTTCTTTCCTCCATTTTCTTTAATGGAAGAATTAGAGACTGTTTCAAAGCATAGATACAAATGTATTAATACTTAAAGATACATATTTTAACATGCAATTTCTGTTTACCATTACAGTTTTAGCTTTTATTTTAAACATCTATTTTTTAATAATAGTGACATTACTTGTATAAATATTTTTTCTTAAAAATTAACATTCTTTTTGATATAAAACCATTTTTTGTTTATTTCCAGATGACAAACAGAATGTACATAAGGAAGATAGATGTTTGAGTCTGAGTATGCCTGTAATTACAGAGGATGATGAGGAGAATGGAAGTCAGAGTGAAACAGGTACAGATGTGGTTTTGTCAAACTGGGAAAGAAAGCTATGCTCAGAGCATTAAGGTTTAGAACCCTTGAAGATTATGATGGTTCTATGTTCTTGTTTTTATCTTTGGCACATTGGAGAATTTTAGTATTAATCATACTGTTAATGAAAACACTTAAAAGTAGTAATTGGTAATCCATATAGGATAATGCCTAATGACTTCCTTTTTTTAAGTTTCTTTAAAATTTTTTGTTTTGAATTGATCTCAGAGAGGAATGGACAGGGAAAGAGAGATAGACACATCAGTGATGAAAGAGAATCATTGATCAGCTGCCTCCTGCATGCCCCACACTTGGGATTGAGCCTGCAACCTGGGCATATGCCCTGACTGGAAATCAAACTGTGACCTCCTAGTTCATAGGTTGACACTCAACCACTGTGCTTATCACTGATTTACCCGTAGACAGCTGTTTCTAGATGGACTGAGCCACACCAGCTGGTCAATGACTTTTTTCATTTGGGCTATGTATTTATTCAGCAAGCATTTATTGGGTGCCTCTTGTTTTTCAAGTACTTAGCTAAATTTTTATAGTATATACAGATATATACTATAATAATTTAAGAACCATATTATTTTAATCACGGTGATTGTAGATCTGAGTGGATCTGAGCACAGTGACTGGCCCATGGTCGACCTAAGTAAATATTTCTTGAATGGTTTATATCAGTCTGTGTCCCCAAGGACCTTAAAGTTCAGTGTGGGAGGAAAATAAGCCAGTACACTATGGTAAAGAGAAGCAGGGTGCTATAGAAGCATATGGAAGACAAAGAATAGATAATTAAAAGGGATTATTTGTTCACTCAGAAATCTGAGCATTTCTGGGGTTTGCTTATGTCAGCATAAAACAGTCCTTTACAATCCTGTGGTGAATTTCAGATCTTAGCTTCTCTCCAGTCTTGCTTGCGGGCTTTTACTGTGTGTAAACTATTAATCACACACATACCTTATGGCCAGCTGACAAGTCCTGTTTGAAAATCTATCAACTTGTTATTGTTAAAAATTTGGTTTTTATTAATCATTATTACATATGCACATAATTTATTTTACAGTTCAAATAATTTTATAGTACTCATAAGAAACCAGTCTTCTAACTCTGACTCCCATTTATTAATCCCCAGAGACAACCACTTTTAACACTATTACTAATTACCTTTGTGTCTCTAAATAACATGTTTATATTGCCATTTCTTCATATTTCAATTCTGTGGATTATCTATTGGCTTCCCACTGAGGAAGGCGAGGATTTAATTCTCTCATATTCTTCACCTCTCACCCCAAACACATGAATGTTTCTCAGCCCCACCCTCCCAATATAATTATAATTTTAGTTGTATTGGTATTCAATATTTATAAAACACTATTGGCAGTAGGGCCATGGAATAGACTATAATTTTTTCTTAATTTATGCATTTATTATTTTCCCTAGAGAGTTAATAACCTTTTTGCCTGATTTTTTTTTCATGTGCTTATCACTGATTTACCCCTAGACCACTCTTTGATTGTATAAATCTCCTCTTGATATACTCAAACACATTAGGCATTTTATCAGTTTTATCTTTTTTTTTTAAGATTTTAAAATTGATTTTTAGAGAGAGGGAGAGAGAGAAACATCGATGTGACAGCAAAACATTGATCAGCTGCCTCCTGCACACCCCTATTGGGGATCGAGCCCACCATCAGGGTATGTGCCCTGACCAGGAATCGAGCTACCAGCCTTTCCGTGCATGGGACAAATAATCACCTGAGCCACATAGGCCAGGGCAGTTTCATCTTTTTAACGAAGTCTCTTCCAGACCTGTGACCAGCTCTACTCCGGACAGTTTGTTCACGTGGCCTGCTGCACTCTGTCCTGACTGCTGCTCTCTTCTAGCAATCTCTTTCCTTTCTCTTAATCTTTTCTTTGTCTTTCCGTATTCCTTTTCCTATTACTCCCCTTTTGTTTTGCACTGGAGGGGAATATTTCTTTTCATTTTTTATGTTTTTGTATCTTCTATTGTTTTGTTTTTAATTACCAGTAACTGTGAGGTTTACAGCTATTTCTAGATGGACACCTATTTTCGTGTTGGATCTGGTGTCTGCTGTGGTAGCCAAAAAGATGTATGGTACTAGTATCCTGGGTTACATTTTCAGGTTTAAGTGAAGTGAAACTGAAATCTTAGGCTCTTCATCTCTCTTAGCACTGGCCTGGATACCTTTCAGATTGGCACACTGGATCCATGCTAATTATAGGGAGGGCATACCCGTACAAAACATCTTCAGAGTAGCTTATTGTTAAGTAGGATTTAGGATGACTAGAGTCTACATTAGTAAGTTTTCAACTACCATATCATTTTGAGGGGAAAAATCATGTATATGTCAGGTTTAAGATTTCTTGTTGGACTTTTGCTGTGATGGCATTCTTATTTAATACCAATTAAACATCTATATAGTTTCAATGTATATTATTATTTTTTTTAGACCTGACAGACTTCTTAATTTTTTATTTTTAGAGGTCGCGTCACTCAAGAGGAAAAGAAAACCCAGAACGAAGAGGCTGGTGTAGTTTAATTTTGAGCTTTCCAACAGGAGAGTTACATTTTGTGTATTTAATAGGAAGACTGCCGCTATTAAAAACAATCCTGGGAAATGTAGGTGATATCTTTGAAATGACAATACTTTAATATAGTTCTAGAACCAAAATACAAATACTTAGAGTAAGAACTTACTCAAATTTATTTTCAACATATTCTTTTATGAAATCTGTGTAAGTGGAGAGAAAATTTTGATTTATAATATAATAGAGTAATCCTATTATTTGCAGATTTTTAATATTTCCTACAGTTTTTGTGTTATACTATGTTAGTACAGTTTTGGTAATATTATTATACTTAAAACCTTTTTTTCTTGAATTATTAATGTTAATTGCATGTAAATGGCTCATTGTTTTGTATCTACACTCTGGTAATTGATTTATTTTGTATATTGTATGGTTAAGTGCACTAAAGTTTTTGCCTTATTTGCTTTAGTTTTTAATATATGTGGTCAGTAACTTATGTGATTGATACCTTAGGAAGCTCAGTTTCTACTTCTGTGATCAATTAAATATTTTTTGGTGCTTGTTTCAAAGCTCCCTTTGGCCTAACATTTATGTATGTATGCATTCTGTTTATATATGTATAGATATATGTATGCATCTCTATCTCTCTCACTCTATATGTGTATACACATATTATAACATGACTAGTCCCTCAGCTCAGCCTGCACCCTTCCCAATCTGGGACCCCTTGGAGGATGTCCGACTGCTGGTGGGATCAGGCCTAAACCAGCAGTCGGACATCTGTCTCACAAGCTGGGACTGCTGGCTCCCAACCGCTCGCCTGCCTGCCTGCCTGCCTGCCTGATTGCCCCTAACCACTTCTGCCTGCCTGCCTGATCACCCTCTAACCACTCTCCTGCCAGCCTGATCGACGCCTAACTGCTCCCCTGCCGGCCAGTCACCCCCAACTGCCCTCTCCTGCAGGCCTGGTTGCCCCCAACTGCCCTCCGCTGCAGGCCTGGACCCCCCGCAACTGCCCTCCCCTGCCAGCCTGATCGCCCACAACTACCCTCTCCTGCTGGCCATCTTGTGGCAGCCATCTTTGACCACATGGGGGCGGCCATCTTGTGTGAGGGCATGAGGGTCAATTTGCATATCACCTCTATTATATAGGACTAGAGGCCCAGTGCATGATTGAATCATGCACGTGTAGGGTCCCCTACACGCTTTCGCTTTTCGCGGTGGAGCTGGGTGCCTGTCCGCTGGTGCACCAGGCCTTTCAGAAGCCTCTGGCTCGGTGGAGGCTTCTGAAAGACCTGGTGCCGGAGCAGACAGGCACCCAGCTCCCCCACTTTTGATGGTCCGCGGCCGCTGAGGGGGGCTACCCTGCTGTTGAGAGGCGCAGGGGGCGGAACTCCCGCCCCCTGCGCCTCTCAACAGCCGCTGAGGGGAGCTGCCGTGGACACCTGGCTACCCTGCCGTTGAGAGGCACAGCTGGGTGTCCGCGGCAGGCCCCCTCAGCGGCCGCGGATCTGGCCGTTGAGAGGCACAGGGGGCGGGAGTTCCGCCCCCTGCGCCTCTCAACAGCAGGGTAGCCCACCTCAGTGGCAGCGGATCCGTGCCTCTCAATGGCTGGATAGGCCACTCTGAGTCCCGCCCCCCAGCCTCCCGCCGCCCAATCGTGGGCGTAGCGGAGTGATGGTAATTTACATTTTACTCTATTATTAGATAGGATTAGTAAATACATTAAGTACATTTAAATATTGATTATTTCTGATAAAAACTTTAAGAGTGGTAATGCAAATTTCATAATTTGTCTATGGTACAGAATAGTTGGCACTCAGAAAAATATTCTATAGCTTCCTGAATGTGCCTCCCTGTTAATTTCTCATTTGAGACATTTAAATGGAGATTGCTTGAGCCAGTAGTTGCTGCCAGTAGCAGATCACTTCCACATCATGTGTGCTGAGCCTGTCTTACAGTTGATTCTATTCATCCATTTTTCCAGCATTGCATATTCAGGAATTCTACAAGTGTGTAGTGAGTGACAGTGTGTGATATCTGTAATATTTTAAAATCAAAATGCTAACACTAGCCCAAATAAGACTTTTATTTATTGGAATCTAGTCATCATGTTAGCTACTAAACGAAATTATTTCCCATGACTGACTTAAGATGTTTCCAGTAATAGATGGGGCAGTTTTCATAATGTGGACATTGGGCAGAGCTTCTGCGATTTAAATATTCTAGGGTTAGGGCACTTGGAGATATGGAGCCATTATTGGCCACTTATATACCAAGTTATTTGAATAAACTTGTCTGATCATTAAAGTTTACAAACCTTGTACACAGTGATTAGCCCTCTATTTTTTCATAACAGTGCTAATAAAATACAAGGTATCATTTCACATGAACAATGAAGAAAGTACCTCAGGATGCCTTCCCCACATTCACAAAGTTAGTAAGTGGTACATCTAGAGATACAAAAACAGACTCTGGCCTATAGTTGTCATCCTATATAATAAAAGGCTAATATGCAAATTTCCCCTCAACTGGGAATTTGACCAGGGGGCAGGGCCCGCAAGCCAACTGCCCATGGCCCCTCCCTCTGGTTGTCCCCTCCCCCAGTGCCCCGCCCCCCCGCATCAGAGGCAGGGCCTGCCAGCCAACCACCCACGGCCCCTCCCCCCTGCTGGCCCGGCCTGATCGGCCCTGATTGAGGCGGGCTGGCTGGAACCCAACCATGCACAAATTAGTGCACTGGGCCTCTAGTTTCACATAAGCCAACAGAAACGGAAATCCAGAGGAGTACTTTTGACTGCAAGCATTAAGCTATGTTAAAATGGCTTAAACAATAAGGAAAGTTTATTTTAAAACCAGTTGAGTCTCAGTGCGAGTGGCCTGGGTTTTATGTTGAAGTGCATCA
Organism: Cnephaeus nilssonii; assembly: GCF_951640355.1. Classification (NCBI taxonomy): domain Eukaryota; kingdom Metazoa; phylum Chordata; class Mammalia; order Chiroptera; family Vespertilionidae; genus Cnephaeus; species Cnephaeus nilssonii. The sequence continues at coordinate 77,751,765 of NC_137075.1, forward strand.
GTTCCATTGTGGCTTCTAGGGCCTTCCAGGTTTGGGTCCTTGGGGAAAGCTTTATGTCAATGCAGGGAACTGTTCACTAGCCAAGTTCCCAGACACTAGTCAAAGGCCAACCTTGCAAGCAAGCCTTCCCAAGGCCTTCTAGTACCTCTTCTGCACAGGTGGGTTCATTTCATTTTTCACTATTTCAAACAATTCCAGGTTGACCTTTTTGTGCATATCTTGGCTCACTTATGTGAGCACATTAATTTGCCTGTCAAATTGTGTGTGTGTGTGTGTGTGTGTATATGTGTGTGTGTGTGTGTGTGTGTGTGTATGCACACAGATACCTAATTGATAATTGTTGCCAAATTGAACTCCAAAAAGACTACCGATTTACATTCCTACTAACAGTATTTGCAAGGGACTCCACACCTCCATTACACAGGTTATCTTTTTTTTTTTTTTTGATTTTTTACAGAGAGGAAGGGAGAGGAGAGGGATAGAGAGCTAGAAACATCGATGAGAGAGAATCATCGACCAGCTGCCTCCTGCACACCCCCTACCAGGGATGTGCCCGCAGCCAACGTACATGCCCTTGACCGGAATCGAACCTGGGACCTTTCAGTCCGCAGACCGACGCTCTATCCATTGAGCCAAACCGGTTTCGGCACACAGGTTATCTTTGTAATTGTCAGTCGAATATAGCCTTAATCTTAACAACAGAAAATGTAGAAAGGTAGATAAAAGTAATAAAATTATATTAAGCAGATGTGAATTGTGTAGTTACATCTGACAATGTAATGCTTTAGCCGGTAGCAAGTTTTTCATGAATATATTATGAAAATGCTGTATGAATCATTTGAAATTTATTAAACAGGGTTAAAATAGAAAATATTTGTGTTTAACAGTGGGTTTTCAGAATCAAAATGTGTTCAAATACTAGTTACCTATTAAATTAAGCTGTTTACATTTTCAACTTAATTATAATAAAAATAACTGCACCAAGTCATAAGTAAGTGATTTTAATATTAAATATTTACTACATTAATGTTTTGTAAGGGAAGAAGCATTGTAGCAGTGTTTATAAACAAGCTGTATTTTAAAGTCATACCACTTAGTTTTCAGAAATCTTAATATATGAAAGTATTGTTCAAAGTAGAGAATTGGAATTATAGTAATTTTAACGTTATATGCCAGGCTTACTTGGAGGATCTAAAAAACAAACTGTGAATAAAAGAAGTGGGACCATAAATAAAATGGAGCTTGTATGGATGCTTATTGGGGGAATACTTTTCACTTTGAAAATAAAGTATTGTAATTTATTTCTTCAGAAGTTTGTAGTTCTGTATGAGCAATTCTTGTGTGTTGTCTTTGTTTCCTTTTCTGGTATTGTTAGGGTTTATGTTGTAAGCACACCTAAGCTCCCATCTGGGTTTCTAACCTCTTTCTCTTAATGTTTCCGAGGTTTCCTAACTGAGTGGGTGCCTTCAGTGTGGGAAACACTCCCAATCTCTTTAACACCCAATTAAAGTGCCCCTTCCCTGAAACAAACACAGTTGTACCACCTGCAAGGTATTGTCTACTGCCAAGGGAGGGATAATGAGCCAATTTTTAGGCAAATACTTTGTCTTCTACAGGGATTCCTAGGACAGTGATATCACAGGGAAAATGCATTGAAAATTAATTTATCTAAATGGTTTGAATACGTATGATTTTTCTCAACTGGAAACTATAAAGTCAAAAATGTGTATCCTAGTTCTGCCACTGATTCATTGTGTAACCTTAAAACATTAATTTTGTTTTGTTTAAATCCTTTTCTCAGTTGTAAATTCAGAGCTGTATTACTGACTTGTCAAAAATATTAAGAACTGTGTACTGCTTTGAAAATGCTATGAATGCTAAACTGCAAAATAATTACCACCGAAAAGTGTAAGCTTTTTAAATGTACTGGGATGCTAAGGAAACCAGAGTGGTTATTAGTGTTTCATGCGATTTTCTTAAGTCAGAATGATTGAAAGCTTTTGTGTTTACAAAGATCCGCAGATTGGTATGAGACAAACCTTTACAGCTCAGTTGACAATTTAAGGAGCGCCTGGTTTTCTTTTTTCAAGTTGAATTAGATACAATATATATCCTCTTCCTAATAGCCTATTTTGGTTATGACAAAAAGATTCACAGATATATATAGAGAAAATGTTTTTAACTGAGGTATCTGTAAAAAGGATCTTTATGAGCTGAAAATCACTTTAGCTTTGACATAAAAAGCGTAGGAAAATATGCAGAGATATTAATGCCTTCCCAAATTTACCCTTGATTCTTGAATTCAATTACAGTTTGAAGAATGCTTGTTTTTTAAATGGCATTGAGAGGACTCTGTGGGTGCTTAACTATTCACGTTTTCATTTATCTTTGAACTACCATGTAGTAATTTTCATAACACATTTAAAAATTCCCTGTATTGAAGTAAATGCCAGTGCCTCAGGCTATATAACCCCTTTTTACATGGTATTTTTTCATTCCTGAATCATTTGGTTTAATGTGCTGTATATTGCAGGTCTGGCTTTTTTTTTTTTTTTAGATAAATTTGGACAGGCTTATTGAGGTTGCAAAGAACAAAGGCATGTTACCTAAAATGCTGGAGGCTTATTTTGAGAATATAGAGGACATCACTGGCTGGTATGACTCAGTAGATTGGATTGTTGTCCCATACACTGAAAGGTTTCGAGTTTGATCCCGGTGGGGCGCATGCGGGAGGCAACTGATTGATATTTCACTCTGATGTTGATGTTTCTTTCCCTCTCTCTCTAAAATCAACAACAACAACAACAATAATAATAATAATAATAAAAGAATATAGAGGACAGTAAGGCCATCATCTCATCAGAAGCACAGCTTTTTGGAAAGCTGAAAAAATAGGTCTTTGTCATGTAGTGTACCCAGCAGTCTGGATGGCCCGGTTGTAGCCTCGTCTTGAAATAGCTGTCCATTGCTATATAGCCACAATAGGCACACTCATTCCTGTGTTTTCCAGCTTCTCTGCACATTTCCTCTGCTACTTCTGTCTCTGAAAGAGGTCTGATTGGTTCTAGTTATAATCCAAAAGAGAGCCCCCTGATTGGGCACAGATTACTGGGTCATTCTGGTCTCTCTGATGTCCACCCAGAGGACAACTGTCTTTAAGGCACAAATTCCTGGTTCAGTCAATTGTGGCCAGTATAGCAGTGTCACAAGCCACAGGGCACAGCAAAGTATGTGGAAGGACCCACCACTCTGGCAACTTAGAAAAGATTGTGAGCAGGACAGGCCTTTGGAATCTTATGGATTTCTCTATCCAATTATGATTTGATTAAAATGATAAGATCATGATGCTATACATTATTGTCAATATTGTAACTTGGTGAAAGAATCAAGTAGTGGCAAAAGTGTTCATTTGACAAACAGCAGCATTGCACAGTGGTTAAGAGAAATTGCTTGGGGGCCAGACTGCCTGGTGGCATAGGGATGGATATCCTTCACTTAATATAATTCCATTTAAACCCCCTTCTATCTCTTGTGACTGTTATATTTCTCTATGTTATAAATCTCATTATACATTTTTCTTGCTTTAAACAAAGAAAAAATAATAATCTGAAGCTTTTCTAGTGCTCTTCTTTCCTCCATTCAAATGTGCTTGCATTTTGGAATAAATTTCCTTTTCTGAAGAATTTCTTCTAATACTAATTTCTTGTAGCTTAACTCTGTTGAAGACAAATTCTGTGAGCTTTTGTTTGTCTGAAAATGCCTTTATTTCACTTACAAGTTTGAAAGGTATTTTTGCTGGCTTTGAAATTCTAAGTTGACAGCTTTTTTTCTTTTAGCACTTTAAAAATTGTTCCAATGTCTTTAGCCTTCATTGTTTCTGATGAGAAGTTTTAATTCTCACTGCTATTCCCTTTTTTTATGGCTGCTTTAAAAAATATTTTTTTCTTTATTTCTGGTTTTCAGCAGTTTGACATGTGTCTATTGTGGTTTGTTTTCTGAGTCTGTCATACGTGTTTTTCTGCATTGGTCTCACTGTTCTCCTTTTAGGACTCATTTACATGTGTGTTTGATACAGTCCCACAAGTTACTGTGACTTTTTCCCGCCATAATTTTTCTCTGTTCTTCATACTGGATGATTCCTTTCAACTTGTTTTCAAGCTCATAAATCCTTTTTTTTCTCATGTATTTAATCTGCTGTTAATCTCATCCATAACATTTAAATTTTAGATGTAGGATTTTTCAAATTCTGGATGTCTCCATAATTCTTTTTTATGACTTTCATATCTCTGCTTAAATTCTCCATTTCTTTACCCATTATATCCATCTTTTACTGCAGATTGTTTAATATACTTATCTAGTTATTTTGAAGTCTTTGCTAGTTCCAACATTTGGGTCATCAATGTATGTGTTTCTGTTGAATGATTTTTTTTTCCCCTATGGACTATGGGTCACATTTTCCTGTGAGCCCCCCCTCCCCGCATCTAGTAGTTATTGTCTAATGATCCATATTAAAGGTGCTGGACTCTTACCTCTCTCTGAAGCATGTTGAATGTTGTTCTAGGAGATGGTTATATTACTGACAGAGCATCTTAAACTTCTAGAGGTTTGATTGTTGGCTTTGTTAGCTGAATTTGTTTTGTTTTTGTCCTTAGTTTTATGGCAAATATCTTAGTCCTGGTATGTGGCCCTTCTCAAGTTTTCATGGGAAGCCTAAAGTGTTTGCCACATTGTCTGTCCTGGCGGGCTTGAAGTTTGAACTCAGGAGACCCCTGAGTGGGCAGCTGCTAAAATATCTGCTCAGCACTCTCCGCTCTGCAGCCGTTTATTTGGCCTGGAAACAGTGGAGTTCTTGTCCCGCTTGCAGCCTAAGATTGTAGGGGATTTTACCCTCACATTTTGGGGTTTTTATTCTCCTCTCTGTAATTGCTGCTTTCAGGTATTTCCCATCTTGATTTCCAACCACCCTGAGAGCCCTGTCTCCAGTCTCTTGATTCCTCAGTTTGTAAGACTCAGGCTTTCCACGGACAGGGGTGTGCACGCAGGGCACAGTTGTATAGGCGTGGATCTCTCCTTCTGTCAAGGGTTGCATCCCCGACAGTTTTTGCTGCAAAAATAAATGAGACCGTAGCCCCCTATTTATCCAGAAGTTATTGAACCTTCACTGTGCACTGAGTGTCTCCTAGGTTACCAAGATTCCACTTAGTATTCTTTGGGAATTTATTAAGTCGTTTAAGTCACCCAAGTGCTATATGATCATAATTTAGTGTCATAATACCCAATGGCTTGGAAGAAGTTGGAAAAGCTTTATTGCTTTATTACCATAATCCATGCCATGTTTGACTGTACTGAAGCATTTGAATTCAGAAGCTGAGGACAGATAGACTGAAAATATAAGTCAAGTTTTACACAAAACAATAAAAAACTCCTTGCTTGCCAGATAAAATGCTCAGTAGCTTGCCAGCTACGTGCACAAATCATAGTTAAAGTAAGTTTTCTGTTTTCACCCACTCCAACAAAGAGACAAAGCACTGGCCATTTCAACCGAAAATAGTCTCTGCAGTGACGCAGACCCACTAGGTGTGTGGCTTCGGCCCTTCCCCCTTCCCTGCCCTCGCTGCTTGTTATAGCCTGAGTGTTGATAAAGTCAACAGGATGTGGCCATAGGCCAAGGGTCAGAGAGCCTATATGGTAATTTCCATGCAGTGTGTATTGGCGATAATGTCCTGTATTACACTGAAAATAAACTCAAGTAATGTCGATGGTGTCATCTGAATCACAATTATGGCAAATAATAAGTCAGAAGAGCCTTGCAATAATCATAAATTACCTTGGCTAAAACACTTTTTATTTAAAATTATTTAAAAAATTTTATTTTTCAATTACAGTTGACATACAATATTATATTAGTTCCTGGTGTACAACATAGTGATTAGGTATTTATGTAACTTAAGAAGTGATCACCCAATAGTCTAGAACCCATCGGACACCATTCATAGATATTCCAGTAGTATTGACTATGTTTCCCACGCTGTGCTTTATATTCCCATGACTATAAACTGGCAATTAGGGAAGGGGATAGGGGATGGTTCCCATCTGCTGACCATCAATTTGTACCTTAGCTAAAACATTTTATAATCAACTAGAGGCCCGGTGCACAGATTCGTGCACTGGTGGGGTCCCTCAGCCTGGCCTGTGCCCTCTCGCAATCCGGGACCCCGAGGGATGTAGTAGTGCGCGAAGCGGCAGGCGGCCGGGGAGGAGCCAGAGCCTGAGCTGGGTGCCACACCGCTCCTGCTCATCCCGGCCCCACTGCGCCTGCCGCTGCCGCCGCTTGGTAAGCTGGCTGAGCAGTGCTCCCGCTGTGGGAGCGCACTGACCACCAGGGGGCAGCTCCTGCATTGAGCATCTGCCCCCTGGTGGTCAGTGTGCATCATAGTGACCAGTCGATCGGTCGACCGGTTGAATGGTCGACTGGTCGCTTAGGCTTTTATATATATAGATTGCTAGTCCTGTCCTTTCTCCTGTGTACACTCCAAAGCTAATGTTCCCCAATTTGAGCCTGTCTTCCTACTTACCATCCTCAGGGTCTATAGGCCCTGGACCTCTCTTTATCCCCCCAGACCCTCCTTACTCCTGCTGTGGCTTCATTTATCCCTCCAACCACCCCCACCCTCAGCCCTGCTGCTGGCTGTGGCGAGGACATAGTGACGTGGAATCCCTCCTTATTTTGGCCTTCCTTCAAGTCCCATCTCCTTCCATTACCTGCTTTCCCAGCAAGTAAACCTTTCCTGCTGTCCTAAGTCCTCAACCTCATCTCTGCTTCCTTCCTTGGCAACTAAGCATATGTCCTCCATTATAGATAACTCAGGGACCACATAGCATGCCAAGCTCCCTCAAGCTCCCTCTTCCAACCACAAAATCCTTTTGCATCATTACTTCCTTTGTCTCAACTTAAGTTTCTGAGACTGAAAATGGGTCTTTCTCTCTAAGGTAAAACTCTGCCTATGCTGGCAATGCCAGCCACTCTTTCATCCAACGCCAATTCCTACCTCTCTTTATACTTTAGATCCTCCCCTCCAATGACTCCTTCCCTTGGAACTACTGGCATGCTACCTCAATACTGACACGTATTTTTCATTCCTGTCACGTAATTTCATTTACCCTGTGGGTCTCCCGGACTCTAACTAGACCCCGGCATTTAAGAGAACCACAGGAGCCCAAATCTTGGCTTTTAAATGTTAAAAGCTAAGGACCAGGTAAAAGATACAAAGATTTGCAAGAATACAGGATCTTTTTAAGAGTCAGTCTTCCAGTTCCTTAAAAGATAGATTTCCTGGGCCATGGAGAGAGGAAGGGTCATTAAGGAGAGCAATGAGGTGAGATTCTACTGGGGATGTGAGAAGATAAAGGCAGACATTGATGGTGAGGCCAACTCTTCCCTACCCCCTTCTTCCTTGCTGGCAGAACCCACTACATGTCATACAAGCTGAAAAGAACAGACGCTGGCTTTTCCAGCCTTGATTGCAGCTAGAATTGATGGAGCAGGCTTCTGAGGGCTTTTTACAAAGATTGTCTACATTAATAAAAAGAGAGAGAAGGAAGTATGTCCTCTCCCTGACTTTTGGAATGTTGTCATGTGAGGACATGATGTTTTGTGCTGCAGCAATCTATTGTGATCATGAAGGGGACCTGCTGACAGATTGCAGATGGCAGAGTAGGAAGATGGAGAGAGGCTGAGTCTTCAGGATGTTGTTGAGATGCTAAACCAACCATGGGACCACCCACCTTTGTGCTCCTTGTTATATGAGATAATAAGCAGTTCTTACTGCGTAGGCCACCCTTACGCAGTTACATGGAGTTGAAAACATCCCATACCCACTTCTTCCACTCCCTTTCTTAGAGAAAAGGCCCATTGCCAAGGGCTTGGGGGGGGTGGAGATTGAACTAACAAGTTGGAGAAGCTGAGACCTAAGGGGACCTTTGTCTCACAATCATATTAAACATCTTGTTTGTTGGCAAAATATACAGTTCCTCTTAGCCACCATGGTAAGGGAATGGCAAGAAAGAAATGGTTGTGTGACCTGTTAGAAAGGCCTGCGATGTCACAGATTTCCAGAGAATGACGTGGGCAAATCGCCGTATTTCCCCAGGGGAAAGTCAAGGAGGAAAAGTCAGACTTGGAGAGGCTTTGAGTGTAGGCCAGAGACCAGAGCTGTGGACGCCACACTCAGGACTGGTGTCAGGAGGCCATCCACAACTGAGGAGCTGTGATGAGCTCAGAAGTCCAGCCACAGGAGGTCGACACAGTGTGGACACAGTGCCCGGGGCCAGAGACCTCTTCACAGCCCTGATGCCATCCAACCCAGTCCTCCGAAAGGGATGCAGCCCAAGAAAAAGTGGGGAAGGAAAACTCTGAACTGCCTGAGGAAAACCTGACTAAAACCAAACTTCATAACAACAGGTAGACTGGGGACTTGGGCCCCAAAGTTAATTTAGTTATTAGAAAAGTGTAGTTTTTTTCCTTTTACTTGAATATGCAAACAGAAATGTGTTTGCTGCTGAACAATCCTCTATCTTAAATAAACAAAATCTCAGTCTTCCCTCAATCCTGCTCTCCCCTAAAGCTCTCCATCCCCTTCCATTCCTTCCCTGCCAAACTGTTTGAAAGAATTATCTCACATCTACAACCTACTTACTCTAACCCCTTCTCCTCTGACATCTGGCTCCAGACTGATGAGCCTGCTATCTAACGGGTCATTCAGAGTACATTTATTAAAAGCATACTTTGACTTACAATTTTTCCTTCTTCTGACTTAGAAAAGTAGCTTCGATTAATGAATCAAGAGCCTCACAAATGTTCTACTGACTCTTCAAATGAGTCCAATGCCAACTCGCCTATCTTTCCCTTCAAAGCAGCTTCATCTCCTGATTTCTGAACTGCAAATCGTTCAAAGCACCAAGCTCATTTTTAATTCCTCCCCCCCCCCCCCCCTTTTCCCACATAACCCATTTCAAATCTTTTGGCTTCGTGGCCTACCACAGAGCGCTGTTGTGAAAGACAGATGGGCCAGATCTCTCTGGTTGATAACTAGGGGGTGCTTTGAGAAACACCTGTGCTAAACACATAAATATTAAAAACAATAACACACCGGTCCCCTCGGTCCCACTCCAGATGTACTGACTGGATGTGAGTCCCCTCAGGATACCCGCGTCTCCCTTCTCTGTGCTCTGTGACCTCACCAGAAAGGATGCCTGCCTTGTTCGCTGGTTGTTTTCTGTGTCTGCCCAGCCAAATGGCAGCTGCTTCTGACGACACCTACTCCAGTGTCTTCTCAGCATCTAGCCAGGGCTGGATGCCCCTCACTGGGGGGAGTGTGCATCCGCAAGTGCATCAAACAGACTGTATCTGTAAGAAGTGACACACGTTTGAGCCATTTGATTCTTTACATAAGGATCTGGGGTCCTCCTGTACCACTCCCCGTGACATACCAAGAGTCCATCAGAAATTGGTTTCTGGGCTTCAAGAAGATGTATTCAGCTTTCATAGACAGCTTCAGCGCAGAGCCCTCCTGAAACACAAATGGCCTGTGAGGCACAGAGCGGTCAGGCTCACGCCTTCAGGCTGATCCATTGAAGCCTGCGTCCACGCCTAGTCAGTTGGCAGGGCTGTGGTTTGGCCCCTGATCTTATGCCAAATCGTTGCTCATCCGGTTGGCAGCCAATCAGTTAGTTGGCCATTCATTCATTTACTCATGCAGGCCTGCAGTCACATAGTCACCCACCCAGCACATACTTACTGAGAGCCTACTATGTGCCAGACGCTCTTTTCCCATTGGAGACACAATAGATGGTAACACGAGGAGCACAGGACCTTGGGACCTACCGGGATGGTGTGTTGGGCAGGTTTCCCAAAAGTTCCTGTGCGCTGGAGGCTGGAGGGTTCACGTCAGCACCTGGCTCAGCATTGCCCTCCACACCCAATGGGGTTGAGCCCTGATCCATGCGTCCCAAGCCACAGGTAGGAAGCTCGAGGGAGGAATGAGCTGGAAACGGGCTGTCTTGGGACAGGGAGCCTGGAGAGGTGGCCCTGGCGTGGCCGGGAGAGCGCGTTTCCAAGTTGCTGCATTCATTGTCTTGGGGGTGGGGAGGTGTGGGGGGAGGATGCTGCGAAGCGGGGGTGGGGTGGGTCAGCTGCCGGGCGCCCACAGCTCCCTCGGCTCTGCCCGCGGGGCTGGGCTCCCAGGGCTCGGAGGGCCGGCGGTGGGAGGCAGCGGCGGGCGCGGGCGGGCGGCGCGGCGGGGGCGCGCGGCGGGAGGGGCTGTGAGCGGCGAGGCCCCCCGCGCGCGGGGCCTGGTGAGGAGCGCGCGCCTGGCTGGGCTCAGCGCAGGGTCCCCAGCCGCCGCGGCCGCCCCGCAGCCCCCAGCCGGACCATGGCGACTGACAGTAAGTGTGCGCTGGGCCGTGGAGGCCCCGGGTGGGCGGCTGCGGGGCCCAGGGGTGGGAAGTTCTCCTCTTTGGACACCTGTCCTTATGCCGGGCTCGCGGACCAGCATCTGGGTCCCCATCGCCCCCGGAGGACCCTTGGTCCTCTGCCCATCACCCTTCGCTACCAGGCAGGACTCAGAGGCGCAGGTGGTCCTGGAAGCCCTCGGGAGGGATGTGGCAGAAGGGCGTGCGCCGCACGGAGATGGAGGGGACGCTGAGATGCGGTGGGGCAGAGGGGCAGAGGGGCAGAGGGGCCTGCCCTTCAGTCCTTTGGGGGCAGTGCCCTCAGGCCCAGGGCCAGGCTTCGGGGAGCCCTGCCACCAAGGCACCACTAGCCCTTGGCGCTGTGAGTTCAAGGTCCGCCTGGAGTTCTGGGTTGGATTTGCGGTCTTGCCTTTGGGAATAAGGGTACCTGGCTGCCGGGCTGCCCTGTGGCCACACTTGGGCCATGCTACTAAAGGCAGCTGTCTGGTCACCGTGGGAAGTGAATGCGATTAGCGTGTTGACTTTCAGGTTAAAACTACTGAACGGAAGTGTTGGAAGGCGCCGGGTTGGCCTGCTTTGGGCATCTTGGCACCAACTGCTTTTATTGGCTCGGTGCGTTTTGGAAATGGAGTCACGTCTATGAAAGCCAGTTAATGTAGATGTATGGGAAGCTAGATGTTATTATTACATTTTACATGAATGATATGTATTAGTGGAGCCTTAGAGGGAGATCAGAGTAAAACCACCAGTCCCACCTGCTGCATACCTACCATGCAGGTAAGGAGCTGTGGTCAGAGCCCATGGAACACACCTGGCACATATCAGAGACTCACTGAGTGAGTGAATGGTGTACTGGTTAGAGACACCCTTTGGTGGGCATTTCTGAGAGGTGAGAAGGGACAAAGACGGGGGTCAACATTTCTACAATAATTTATTATTGTTATTTTAAACCATTTATTATCCCAGCCAAGAACACAGCTTTGGGATAGTCCAGAGAGCATGGGTTTTTGTAGCCAAACAGACCTGTATCCCAAACCTCTGAAATTCACTAGAAGTGGGGCCACGGAAGGTGTCCTCAGGCTCTTGACCTCTGACGTCAGGACAGAGCTAGCCTGCCTCTTGTACAGTGATGAGCACACCGCTGGCCTTCAGTAACGGGTGGTTGCCCTCGTCCTCTCTCTTTGCCAACATTTTATATGTGTGGAGATACCAAACGTTCGCCTCCTTCTTGTTTTTATTTTTTAAAATATATTTTTATTGATTTCAGAGAGGAAGGGAGAGGGACAGGGAGATCAAAACATCAGTGATGAGAGAGAATCATTGATCGGCTGTCTCCTGCATGCCCCTCATTGGGGATCGAGCCCACAACCTGGGCATATACCCTGACCAAGAATCGAACTGTGACCTCCTGGTTCATAGGTCGACACTTAACCACTGAGCCATGCCAGCCAGGCTTCTCCTCCTTTTTAAATTAAATAAATATAGATCATGTTTATAATAAAATCAACTAAACTGAACTAGGGCTCCCCTTTTCTCTGCTCATTTATAAAAAGTGTAGTCTGGCTTAATTTTTTTTTTCTAAGAAAAGAAATAATGGATTTAAGCTTTTATTAACTAAGTCAGACTCAATAAAGAGGAAAATAATTAGATTTGGTCCATTACTGTATTTCTTAAGAAAAATAAAGGCAAAGGGATTTGAAGTATCTATAGGCTTAATGCAGGGGACAGCATTCTATTATTCATTTTCTTATATTTTGAGTAAAGATAGTACATTTTGTTTCCTAGAAATATTGTTCATGCTCCGTACCAATTTATTTAGATAATTGTTTCTTCCACTTCCTTACATGGTAGATTCAACTCTACTGAAGAATCAAACTTTATCCCATTGGTTTTGTTTGTTTATGGAAAAAAAGTGACGATGATATTCAACCAGCTCAGCTCTTGCGCTCATTTTTAGGCTCAATCTTAATTACTTTCATTCTCAGCTGGGATGGAGCTGAAACTCTGAGTGTAGGGGATCATTAGTTCATTTTTGTTCTTTTTCAGAAGTAGGAAGTCCCTATCGTGGACATGGAGAGAAGGGACATAATCGCAGCCAGTGTCTTGAAAAAGTCTCCACAAATCTTGGCCATGTCTGCCCCTTAAAGTCCCACAGTCCTCAGCATAAAGGTGACCCTGAAGCTGTAGCCCAGGACTCCTCCCCCACATAGAGTTGTTTGGATAGCTCTGGTTCTCAGCCTGGCTGCATATTAGAGCTTAAAAAATATGCTGGCTTTAGTTTTTTTGGTTTTTTAAAAAAATACTCATCAAGGATATGTTTCCACTGATTTTTAGAGAGAAAGGAAGGGAGAGGGAGAGAGAGAAACATCAGTGGGAGAGAGAAACATGGATTAGTTGCCTCCCACACACACCTGGACATGGATTGGACTGAAACCTGGGCATGTGCCCTGACTGGGAATTGAACCTGCAACCCTTTGGTGCACGGGACGACATTCCAACTGAGCCATACTGGCCAGGGCATGCTGGTTTTAGTGTGTGTGTGTGTTTTAATTTACTCTTACATTTTTTTTATTATTGATTTGAGAGATAGAAAGAGAGAGAGAGAGAGAGAGAGAGAGAGATCAGTTATTCCGTGTGAGTAAATTTTGGGGACACCATATATATATATGCATATATATATGTATATTTTGAATGTAGTCTCAGACTTTAATGTGTATTATAATCACCTGAAGGGTTTGTTAAAAACAGATTGCCAGGCCTCTCCCCAAGCCTCCAATTCAGTAAGTCTGGGTCATAGCCTGAGCATTTTCACTTCTCACAAAGTTCCAGGTGCTAATGAAGCCACCACGCTCCCCGTCCTCCTCCTTACCTTTGTAGGTGAGGGAATGACAGGAGAGAGGCAGGCAGGATCCGAGAGACGGTCACTTCTTTGGCAGCCCTGTCCTGTCACCGCGCCGGGAGTACACGGCCTCATTAAGGCTACATCAAACCTGGGCACAGTATTGCCTTGGGCTGTAGCTGACGGCTTTCTCCATTTTCTCCCCAAGAAAATTTCCCTTGAGGGAAAAGTTGGTTCTAAAACCAGGCAAAATCTGAGTCCTCTACGCCAGTCATTTCTGGAAGGAATCCAGAAGGTCTTTCTTTATGAATGTGGTATGTAAATGTATATAAATACAAAGATATTTGAAAAATATTTGCCTGGGAACTTATAATATTCACAGAAAAGAATGTAATCAATGGAAAGAAAATGTCCTTGTGTCCGAACAGCATGCAGCCTGAGGGCAGATTCCAGAGGAGGATGGGGAATCTGAGTGCCTCAACTTAGTTTTCGGGAAATGGAACTTTGAAATCCTCAAATTGAATTCCCCTTGAGCTAGTCATATTTTTATTTGGATAACTCAGGCTTATAAGAGATTGAAAAAGTTGGGAGGACTTATACTAGAAAAAAAGATGAGACTAATAGGTAAAAAAACCTGTTTGCATGAGCAGCGGTTTATTAGAATAGTATAAAGTGGTGATACTTAGGTATTTAAGCAATGCTTCATGACTTCCTCCGTGACAAGTGTTCCAGATAATTGTGTGTTTCTAGATCATAGTGAAGTATTTTTCTCGTTTTCTTCCATTTATGTCATTTGTTGCAGTATTATTACGTCTACTTATGAGTCTTTACTGTTGAACTCACTGTATTCTGTTGATAAGAATAATTTCTCGGGAACAGCCAGGCAAATTTGGGCAATGTGGGAAATATGTAACTATATTATGCCCCAGAAATCTTGGGGGTGTGGGTTTTGGGGGCTGTTGTTGATGACTGGTTGGTGTCATAAGGGAAACATTGGTCCCCATCTGGTTGCTCCTGGTTGACTGGTTGATCTGAGGTCATTTTGCCTGGTCGATTGTTGCTAACCCACAGGTAACCTCCATCAGTGGTCATTCCCTCCCATCTATTTACTGGTCAGCAACCTGCAGTTTCCTTTCTTCTCCTCACACCTACTCCATCAGCAATTTCCTGTGCTTAGTGCTGGAGGACAGAAGGGAGAGCAAGGGAGGGAAAAATCAAATGTAGGCCCTAAGCAGGTAAAGGTTATGAACCTCTGCCAGTTAGTTGAGATGTTCAGCACTTGGGATGTTTAGGATATAAAAGAAAATTGCTTGACTTTGATTGAAAATGGACTCATATCCTTGAGTAAAATTATTTCTAATCATAGTTATTAAAAAACGTACAAATGATGTCACCTAAAAATGCAAAGTTAGAAAATTACTACTTTGCAACAAATCATAGTAGTCATTGATTCAAGTAAGAATCATCCATGGTTGCTAAACTATGTGTGAAAACTTGAAGACGATCAGAATGTATACATCCTTGGAGAAGTTCCCCACAGATAACTCATTCATTGCAAAGGGGACAATGGTAGTATTACGGTGGAGAACCCTGGGGTACACTACCTTAACCAAGCAAAGCGAACATCACTAGTAATGGGGCCAGCTGATACCCCGTGCTTCCTGATACGAAGCACTGAGAAGGACACAGGGCCACTCGTTGTGCCAAAATGTATAACCTGGTTCTAATTAGGAGGAAATACCAGACAAACCCAAATTGATGGACACTGCACAAAAGTCAGTGTCATGAGCGATGGTGGAAGGATTGTTTCAGATTGAAGGAGACTAAACAGACAGCTAAATGCAATGCATGATTTTGAATAGATCCTAAAACTGGGGAAAGTGCTGCAAAGAACAATCCTATATAATAAAAGGCTAATATGCAAATAGACCGAACAGCGGAACAACCTGAACAACCGAACAACCAA
Organism: Cnephaeus nilssonii; assembly: GCF_951640355.1. Lineage (NCBI taxonomy): Eukaryota > Metazoa > Chordata > Mammalia > Chiroptera > Vespertilionidae > Cnephaeus > Cnephaeus nilssonii. The sequence continues at coordinate 77,767,040 of NC_137075.1, forward strand.
TCCCTATGACGTGCACTGACCACCAGGGGATGTGTGCGGAACATGGTGGGCGTCAGCTACGGCAGGATGGTGGAGCAGGTGAGCAGGGGCGCCAGACTAAGGCCGGTTGCTCTTATTGGGGTGAGCCTCTGGTGGTTACTGAAAATTCTTTGCTCCCGCACGCCTCAGTCCTGCCTGGTGCTTGCACCTGCTGCTGGCGCTGGTCCTGCACCCACTGCCAGTGCCAAAGCCACCACTTGCACCCACTGCCGGTGCCTGGAGCCAGCCCTGGTCACTCAGCACATCAGCGGGTGCGAGTGGCAACTGCCGGCCCCAGTCGCCCCTCAGGGCTTCTCCACCTCCCCCTGCTCCTGAGGGGCGATTGGGGCCGGCAGCCACCTCTCGCAACCACTGCTGGCAATGGCCCCACTTGTACCCACTGCTGGCGCTGGAGCCGCCGTTCACACCCGCTGCCGGTGCCCGGTGCTGGTCCCCATCGTTCGGTGCCATCAGTGGGTGCGAGTGGTGGCTGCCAGCCCTGATCGTTTGTGAGGGCTTCTCCACCTCCCCCTGCTCCTGAGGGATGATTGGGGCAACAGCTGCCACTCACACCCGCTGATGGCACTGGCCCCGCTTGCACCGTTGCTGGTGCTGGCCCCAATTGCTTCGCGCCTTCAGCAGGTGCAAGCAGGGCTGGAGCTGTCAGTGTGTGGGAGCAGCGGTGGCAGGAGCAGGGCTGCCGGCAGACAAGAGATGGGGGGCCGCGGTGGGAGGGTCCCCGCGGGGGTGCAGAGGATGGGCCAAGACCCGCCCCTGTGCCTGCCGCAGCCTCGCAGCCCACAGTTCCTTTCAAGGTTTACGAATTTGTGCAGTGGGCCCCTAGTATTATCATACTTGATGATTTTTTAATATGGATTGGATATTGGATAATAGTTTTATACCAAGGTTAAATTCCCTAAATGTGATATTTTCATTGCAGTTTGGAGGGGAAAATCTTTCTTCTTAGGGGAAACTAAGAATTTAGGGGTAAGGGGACATGATGTCTGCACCTAAATGTCAAATGGCTTAGGAAAAAAATGTATGTATATATGTGCACATTTATATGCATATCTGTGTTATGCAGGAAAGAAAGAGGTAAAGAAAAAGTGGCATATTTTAACATTTGGTGAATCTAGGAGTTCTTTGTATTATTCTTGCAACTCTTAAGTAAATTTGAAAAAAAAAATTACAGCCCTTGGCTGTGGATCTGTAATTCTAGGCATCGTGACCTAATACTCTTGAATTTACTTTTTTGAAAGAAATAAGTTTGGAAGACTCCTAATTCTGGTTTGAGATGATAACATTAACAAAACTGTTTCTTGCAGAAAATTTCATGTACATATAAAAGAAGAGAGACTAATGTAAGAAACCCCCATGTACTCAGGTGACTCAGGTTTGACAATGAAGAGCATTGTTGCCAATCTATAACATCTTTCTCCCACTTAAAAAAAAATCCTCATCTGAGGATATGTTTATTATGTTTATTGATTAGAGAGAGAGAGAGAGAGAAAGAGGAAGGGAAGGGAAGGGAAGGGAAGGGAAGGGAAGGGAAGGGAAGGGAAGGGGAGGGGAGGGGAGGGGAGGGGAGGGGAGGGGAGGGGAGGGGAGGGGAGGGGAGGGGAGGGGAGGGGAGGGGAGGGGAGGGGAGGGGAGGGGAGGGGAGGGGAGGGGAGGGGAGGGGAGGGGAGGGGAGGGGAGGGGAGGGGAGGGGAGGGGAGGGGAGGGGAGGGGAGGGGAAGGGAAGGGAAGGGAAGGGAAGGGAAGGGAAGGGAAGGGAAGGGAAGGGAAGGGAAGGGAAGGGAAGGGAAGGGAAGGGAAGGGAAGGGAAGGGAAGGGAAGGGAAGGGAAGGGAAGGGAAGGGAAGGGAAGGGAAGGGAAGGGAAGGGAAGGGAAGGGAAGGGAAGGGAAGGGAAGGGAAGGGAAGGGAAGGGAAGGGAAGGGAAGGGAAGGGAAGGGAAGGGGAGGAACGTTGACATGAGAGAGAAATATCTTTTGGTTGCCTCCCAAACACACCCTGACCAAGGATTGAACTCGAAAGATATGTGCCCTGACTGGGAACGGAACCTTTTGGAGTACGGGACGATGCTCTAACTAACTGAACTACCCAGCCAGGGCTCCCGCTCCTTTTGGGGGGAGGTATTCTGAAAGCAAATGCAAAACATCATGTTACGGTAACCATCTCTTTTCCATTTTTTGTTTTCTTTTTTTCTCTTTTTGTTATTAGTGTTAATAGAATAGCAACCCGAGTTTGGAGAAACAATTCACTTGACGTACATGGGGCGTACACTTGTTCTCAGCAAAGCTGAGTAAGCCTGGGTAATTATAAACGGTGTAGAAGAAAGGGCCTGAGAAGCTGCTCGTTCTTGTTTTGTTTTCCAAACTCCTCCTCCTGTTTTTAAACCAAGGATTCAATTCGTGAAGAAAACCTAAATGTGATATGGAGACAGTAATCTGGACTGATTTACGTATGAGATGATATCCTACTAAAACATTGTGAAAGTCAGTCAGGATGACTAATGGCACCCTTGTTGAGTAGAATTCCATATGCCTACTTTTCAGGATGGCAACTTTGATTGAGTGAGCCGACTTTCTGTGGTGTAATAGAATTGGGCCAGATCTCCAGGGAGGAATAAACCTCCTCCTGAGTATGGCAGATTTGGATGACATTTGTCCCTTTAGGGCACTAAGCTATCATTTAGTAATTAACTACTATTATTTAGCATTATGGATTGATAAAAAAGATGCCCATTGTGCCATTTGGGAAGGATTGTCTGTAAGTTAATATGATGGTAAAATTCACTAACAGCTTTTTCTAATCAATTAAGGAAGTATCTGAAGCACATATTGCAAATAAAATTCTTCTGTGAATCGTCATCTTTCATTAAGGGATTATGCATATCCGACTTTGGTAGTTTACATTTATGCATAGATACCACCCTTTTACAATAGATTTTCTTATTGCCAGCATACCGTTTTCTTGAGAGTTCTAATTTTAGGAAAGCAATAAATTACATTTTATAGTTTGGTTTATAAAGGAGCAAAGGTTAAGAGACATAAAAAGAATTTTTCCACCCTATCTAACAATTCCCCTGAATTATCTACTAGTATAGTTACATACCACTTTAAACATAATCTGTTACCAGCCACATTAGGTTTTCAATGGACTTAACTCAATAGAACTTTCCAAAGGTCGATGAACTCCGTGTGGGATGGTGGACGAAAGCACAGGCTTAGTTCCAGGGGACCCGGTTCTGCACTCTGGCCCTGCCATTCACTGGCTGGATAACCTTGGGTAAATTCTTCCACTTCCCAGAGGTGTTGGCTTATTCCACTCTGAGATGCAAGAACGGAGTGAGGTGGTACACATAGCAGACATAAAATCAGTTTGTCTCCTCACCCCTATGAGATCCTTCCCACAGTGTGTGCCTCATGTTACAAGAGCAATCTGACTTTCAGAAATGGGGTCCCCAGTCATTGATTCCATTTTTCTCTGTGAAACATATAAAATTAGGACCAGCCCTAGCCGGTTTGGCTCAGTGGATAGAGCGCCGGCCTGCGGACCAAAGGGTCCTGGGTTCAATACTGGTCAAGGGCACGTACCTCGGTTGTGGGCTCCACCTCGGGCTGGAGCCTGGTCAGGGCTCGTGCAGGAGGCAACCAATCGATGTGTTTCTCTCACATCGATGTTTCTCTCTCTCCCACTCTCCCTAAAAAATCAATGAAAAAATATCCTGGGGTGAGGATTAAAAATAAAAAAATAACAAAATAAATAAATAGAATAAAATTGGGACCAAATGACCGTTTGGCAATGTAAGACTCCAGGGAAGAGAATCTAGGTGAGATTGCCCAAAGGTGCAGAACTCGGGTTTCCACAGAAGTATTAATCAGGAGGTGGTCTTTTTTGTACAGTGTGTTGCTGGAGGTACAGTGAGCCTGTGAGCTTGTGGGGCATGCGCACACACACAGCTTTTAATAACCCAGGGAGATTTCAGTGGTGGGCTCTCGCAGGGGCTACCACAACTGCCCCTTCCAGGGAAGACCAGGGCACCCTACTGCTGATTTGCTCTCGGGATCTCTTTGCGTTGCTGTCTGCCTCTCTTGGGCGTGGCTGACATGGCTGTAGCACGGAGTAGATGCCGCTTCAGGGGCCTCCCCAGAGTCGGATCCCCTCCTGGCTCTGAAGTCTCATACAACATCTTTAATGATGTTGATAAACCTGAGGCAATTGCTGGTTATCCCACTCTTGAGCTTTTAAAAGGGCTTAATCTTCTCGTATGTCCGTACATAAGGACCTCCTCTGCCTGGTGTCGGATGGTTCTGACCTTGGCCATCCAGGTTCTGAGGGTAGCCTTCGTCTGTCTCAGTCTTGCCCTGGGAGGTCCGCCCACTGCCCAGCTAGATTGTCCTATTTCTCTCGCTTCCTAGCTCATGCTCTAACTCTCCTATGATTTCTTTATGTTTCACGATTCCTTTGAATTTTGGCTGAGGCACACTGGCTCTGTCAGTCTCAGGTTTGTGGAGTCACCAGCAGCTGGGCTGCCTTTAACCACCTCCCCTGCCTCTCCACAGGGAGGGGGGAGAAGACAAGCCCTCAGCCCTTACCATCCTGTCCACAGGCTTTTTAGAGGCGCATTATGATATCTTTCCTAAATGACCATTAGTGTAAAATCAATTGTTAGGTTTAGTGGTGATAATGACAACCATAATCATAGTTATATGTATTCTTCTTCTTTGTGTTCCCCTAGTCGTTCTTATCTATTGCTGCATAACAAATTACCACAAACCCAGAGGCTTTTAACAAGACACATTTGTCACTCACAGCAAGGCAGGAGTCTGGGCAGGGCTCCGAGGAGTCAGGAGTCTGCAAGGCTGTAATTAAGGTGTCTGCCCGGGGCTGGGTTCTCATCCGAAGGCCTGAGGCTTGACTAGGGAAGAATCCACTTCCAAACTCACATGGTGTTGGCAGGATTCAGAGCCTTGCAATCTGATGGGCTGAACTGCATTTTTTTTTTTTTTTTTTTTGCTGGCTGTTGGCTGGAGGCCACCTTCAGGTCCTTCATACAGAACCTCCCCACCATGGCCACTTACTTAATCAATGCTAGCAAGGGACAGCATCTCCTAGCAAGATAGGCATACACATTTTATGTGATAGAACCACGGAAGTGACATCTCATCCCCTTTGCCATAGTCTATTGGCTAGAAGCAAGTTATAGATTCTACCTAAAGTCAAAAGGAAGGGATTAAATAAGAACATTAGTACTAGGAGGTGAGACAATTGGAGATCATCTTAGAGTCTGTCTGACAGACTCCCCATGAAACTTTTAGCATCTACTTCTTCCACTAGATTTTTGTTTGGAGTGCCACATACCTCTTTAAAACTTTAGATAATGTTGGGATAGTGGAGCCAGAAATGATAATTGCCTTGCTCAGAGAAGAAATATTATAATGTTAACCAAAGTTACATCGCTGGGACCAGACCTAACTGAGAAGCTCTCAGGAATCAGCAATCTGCTTGGGTGACCCATTCCTGTGAGTCTGAGGCCACCAAGTTGGAGAACCACGGGGTTAGAATCAGCTTATTCTTTCTAAACTCAGAAGTCAGCTCAAGTCCTATACTCCCACATCCTCCTTCATATAAATCATAGAAATAGAATTCCTGGAGCTTGATTTATCATAGTCTCTTCCAACTCTCGGTTCCTGCTCCTAATCCTAAGTGTCTCTTGATCTCTGCACTTCTACTGTGATGATTGCTCTTATGTCTACATCGCACTGACCCCGATGAGGAACTAAATCCATTTTTCGTAACTCACCCAAACACCTACAGTCCATTCACTTGCAAGACATTTGAATATGTAGGAGACCGCCTGGCTGGCATGGCTCAATGGTTGAGCATTGACTTATGAACCAGGAGGTCATGGTTCCATCATGGTCAGGCAACATGCCTGGGTTGTGAGCTCAATCCCCAGTGTGGGGCATGCAGGAGGCAGCTGATCAATGATTCTCTCTCATCATTGATGTTTCTATCTCTCTTTCCCTCTCTGAAATCAATAAAAATATATAAAAAATATATAGAAGACCAATGAGTAGTTTGGGGTGATTGAAGAAGTATATGTTTGAGTAACACAAACAGCTTAAAACGGAATGTTAGGTTCTCCCATTCTAAAATCCATTAGCCATTCCTTAGCCATCCTCTCTTTGTTTTCCCCTCTTCCTCCTACTGCTTAAATAAGAGCATTAGTTCTAGGAGGTGGAGACAATTGAAGATCATCTTAGAGGCTGTCTGCCAGTGATTTAGCAATTCATTTGTTTCCTTGTCTTCTGTAATAATCAGAGTTTTTATTGCCGACAATAGAACTCACTCAACTACTTTAAGGAAAAGGGGATTTAACTATAGAGTATACAGCAGCTTACAGAATTATGTGAGGCTTGCCAGGGAAATAAGCTTGTTAGCCACTCAGTCATAGGTAAAATAGATCTCCGTTTATTTATGTCTGTCCTTATGTCTTTCATTAGGATTTTCTACATTTCTTTGAGTAAATTTTCTGGTAGCCTCAAATGAATATCGAGTTAGGTGTTTATTTTCTGGCACGAGTTCATGGCGATTTTCTGGTTGCTGTCTGTGGATTTTCCAGTCTCTCCCACAGAAGGGGCGCTACCCCACACTGCCAGGAGCCAGGGACGTGGTTTGAAGACAGTGTGGGCTCATGTGCCATGGAAAGGCTGCCCTCCTATTACTGAGGCAGTTAGCCTGCCTTTGATGAAACGTTTGACACCGAGCTTGTCTTTCTTCCCCTTGAGAGGCCCGTCAGAGAGAAGGGGTTTCAAATTAGACCTCCTTTCTGTGGTAACGCTGTGCTAGTGAGCAGGGCCATCTCATCACAGGGACTGACTCCCCACTGAGTGTGGAGGCCGATCCTTGAGCCGTGAGCTTCCTATCTGAATGTGACTCCAGCCTCTGTAAGGCTCTTGGTGAGCCTGCCTCTATAAAACGGGAATATGAAAATAAGTCCTCCGCAGAAAAGTCCTCAGCAACAGGCTCTCTAACTGTCCTATGTTAACTATCTCCTGGGTCCTGTAACAGTCTGGGTTCCAGACTGTTGAGAATATGCTTCTGGTGTACAGAGTCACTCTGCCACCTTGTGGCCATGCTTGAGAACTGTACTTCCCCAAATGTCCGCTTCCTTCTTAGAACCCAGTGTCCTGCAAAGCTGGACTCAGTCACCCTGCACTGTTTTGGCCTCTGGCTTTGCGAACCGATAGGATTGGAGGAGATATGTCACAGCACATACTACAACTAATAGTTTGAAACAGATAAATTGTATTGCCTGTGTAATAGTACGTTGGCATGTGAGATAATGCGTGTTCAGAGTAAGAATGGACCAATGTGTCTCAAAGCGGTTTCCAGGATGCTCTGAGGGATCCTGTAATTTTCCTGGGGGATTTGAAAGGGCATTGTGTAGTTGTTATCGATTTTAGATCGCAATATTGTTTTAGGTCACATTCCCTTATTTTTCTAAATTGCATTGTATTAGTTGCCCAGCTGGAAGGAAAACTCAATCTCATTCATCACGGAGGTGGCTTCACCTACTCCATGGAATCAGATGAGACTCCCAGGCTAAGGCAGTGCCACGGGTTTGGGGTGGGGCCCAGTCTGCTCTGCCGGGACCGTCGCACAGTCTGATAAGCTGCAGCTGAAATGAGCAGCATCTATGCTGAGCCAGATGACACCCCGCCCCCCGACCGGCTGTTCACACCACGGATCCCTCTGGGACACAGAACATAGTGCCCATCCATCGTATGCTTCCTGCAGCACCGCCCCCACCCCCACACCCAAATCCAGGCACAGTGGGAATGGGGCCCGGGTTTCTGACAGAGTGTAACCCCTCAAACCCATTCCTTTCCTGGCCTTAGGAAGATCCATGCTCTTCCCCTTACGGCAGAGGCCCTCCTCTGTCTAGATGGGGACTTTTGTGGGTACCTTGCAACTTCCATCGATGACCCTGTGGTACACAAAAACTATTAAAAATCTCGTGTAACTGGACAAGGAGTCCAGAACTCCAATCCACACAGTTGCCTACCTTCTTGGGAGAGAGAAGGAAAAATGCTGGTAATAGCAATAGGAACAGGAAGAAAGGGCAAGGTCACATCTCAGTAAACCACCCTGTTCCGTGACGTTTGGTGCCGGAAACCAGCCCAAGGCTCCTGCAGGGCAGAAGCATCTGTTTACTTGGGTCAGCCCCGGCCGTGGAATTGATCTTTGTTAATTGAGTTTGTGCCATAGGCAGAGTATCGTCCTGGCTTCTCGCACGATAAAGATGACCTCACAGTCACAATCACATAATGTGAGTGGGGGATGAGGCTAGGAGAGGGGTAAGATCCAGAGTTATAATATCTCCCTGGATGGGGCAGGAGGAGTTACCCACAGGAGACGACATTTGAGCTGGGCTGGAGATATGTGAAAGCGTCTGCGAGATGGGGAAGAGGTGAGGCCCAGCACATGCCAGGCACTGGGAGCTACAGGAGCGTGGGCCTGGAGTCCCCACACCGCTGCGTTGGTGGGGGATGCTTTGTGGCTCAGTGTGATGCATGTGAGGAATGATTTGGGGGAGTCGGTGAATGCAGGTGAGCTAGGTTGGGGCCTAATCCCAGAGGATCTCATTCTCTATACTAAGAAAATTATTTATCTTGTAGGCCAGCAAGTCACAGGGCATCTGCTGTTGCGTTAGATTCCCAGGGGCTTACTTACGGAAATGTGCCAGCTCCTCAGGGCTAATTCTACTTGTACTATTTCTCTCCTGCTCATGAAACTGTAATTAACGTGGGAGGGAGGGAGTGTTGTGGGACATACATGGGAGAGGGGAGGAGAGGTGAGTTAGCAGTTGGTGGACCAGGCCAAGAGGCTGAACTCAGGCAACACGTGAAGAACATACACCTGTAAGAGACATTTTGGAGATGGAATCCAGGGCTTTACAGATCTTAGATTAGATACATGGGTGAAGGAGAAAGAAAACATTATGGTTTTCATAGATAGCTGGTTGGGTGAAAATCTCATTGTTCGAAACAGAAAGTAAGAGAAGAAGCACATTTGGAGGCCAAGTGAAGAGTTGTTTGGGGGTACACTGAACGCATGTGGGAATTCTGGGCAGATAAGCAAGGTAGACTGTTGGAAATATGAGTCTAGAGCTTGGGAGAGGATTGGTGGTTTGGTGAGACATCAGTGAACAGGCTTTAGGGAAGCCACCCAGTGAATAAGATCTCTTGGCGAGAATGAGTGGAGGAAGAAAAAGAGGTAAGGCTAAAAGCTTATGAGTAGGTGGATCACAAGTGAGACCAGGAAAGAGTGGCCAGAGGTAGGAGGGAGCCCTGGGAGAGTGTGGTCATAGAAGGCAAAGGCGACAATTTTAATGTCTTGCAGCCTAGAGACCAAACAGGGTGAGGAGAGAGCAAAGGTCTCCAAAACGGCAGTGATAGGGTGGCTGGTGACTGACGAGTCAGGGTTAGCCAAGTGATGTCCTGGAGCGAAGCAGCCGGATCTCTTAAGGGATAAAGGAGATGAAGAGGCAGAGCTAGTGAGCACAGGCCATCCTGTCAAGGTTTGTAGAAGGTAAGGAGGTGGGAGGGCAGCTCAGCATTCCATTAAGAAGGAAGATCTGACTGTTTTTACAGGGTTGGAGGGAAAAGCCAGTGGAGAGGGAGAGATTGAAGATGTGAAAAACGGGAGAATTAATGGAACAGTCACCCAAGTTCGAGGAAGGCAGTGGGATTAGGTTAGGCCTGTGGTCCTCTGTCATTTGGAACCAAATTGGCTTGAGACTCTACTGAGGTGCGATAGAAATCCCCTGGCATCTCCCTAGGCTGAATAATAGTCACCGTAGGACGTAACCAAAGGTTTCTGAGGCTTAGCTGGAGAGAGCAGTTCAGTGTCCCAGAACTACCCGGGTCTTTGCAGGGGGCCAGATCCACTCTCCGCAGTCATTGTGCTGGGGCACACTTACAGCTACGGTCCTGGCTTCCATTTCATGTGGCAGAGAATGCTTGGCAGCTGCCCAGCTGACACAGTTTGGATATAGGAAAAAGGAATGACTTTATCTTGTGTCATTGTTTTCGTCTCCACTAGCATGTAGTTAGAAGCAATGGCAATTTTTATGTTTTTCGGAATCTCTGAGTATGCTTAATTTAAAATTCTTTAATTTTAACTGATTATCTTGAAAATTTTTTTCTAGCCCAGGCCAGGTGGCTCAGTTGGTTGAAGTGTCATCCCGTACACCAAAAAGGTTGTGGGTTCAATTCCTGGTCAGGGCACATACTTAGGTTTCGGGTCTGATCCCTGATTGGGGTTAGGGTGTCTACAGGAGGCAGTTGATCAATGTTTCTCTCTTTCCCTCCCTTTCTCTCTAAAAATCAATAAAAACGTATCTTCGGGTGAGGATTAAACATTTTTTTTTAATTTTTTATTATGTCTACCCAGTAACTAAATTTTAACACTTTGAAGGAAGAACTTCTCTCATGTTTATCCCTTCGGTGTTCTCTACATCAGATGCATTTGACAACCATCTATTGCTTTGGCTGGAAAGAGAAATGCCTCCAGTCCTTCTGTTCGCCTTTGTGGGTGTTGGTGATAATTAGTGAATCTGAATGCTCTTCTGATTTCTCTTGAGGCCAACTTCATGTCTTCTTTTTGACTCTGTGACAGGGTTAAGGGGCTGAACTGGCTGTTTTGACAATGACAGTTGCTCTAGAGGGTTATTTAAAAATGCAAGACATCTTTTTTTTTTTTTTATTTGAAAGTTAATTAGGGCCTTTCTTTTCTTTTTTTCTTCTTTCTTTTTTTTTTTTTTTTGAGTCAAGTTGAAACTGTAAACACAGAGTTTTGTTGCCTGTTGAATTGCTGATGATTTAAAGTGTGGAGTTTGACTTTTTGTTGTTCTTTCCTTGTCCTGACCAAAAACAGCTGTATAGGCGGAAGGATTGAAATAATTTTGGATCCTTGAGTTACTGGGCCCATGCTAGGCTCTGTCTCTTGTGTCTGCTGCTGTGGTCAGGGTGAGGGTTTTAGGCACAGTGGGAAGCCTACATCTTGCAAATGGGGAAACTCAGGCACAGAGAACAATGAATTCTTTTTTTTTTTAATATATTTTATTGATTTTTTTTTTTTACAGAGAGGAAGGGAGAGGGATAGAGAGTTAGAAACATCGATCAGCTGCCTCCTGCACACCCCCCTACTGGGGATGTGCCCGCAACCAAGGTACATGCCCTTGACCGGAATCGAACCTGGGACCTTTCAGTCCACAGGCCGACGCTCTATCCACTGAGCCAAACCGGTTTCGGCACAATGAATTCTTTAGGAGTTCACCTAAATTTTGTAAATGCTGTTGCTTGTTCTTTCTTTTCTTTCCACTTGCCTTGCCCTGATACACATAGCAAATACCTCCCCACCCCCACCTCACTCATATAGAAAGGAGTTCAGGATCTTACTTTTGTTTGTCTCAGTGATAATTCTAGCACTTGCTTCTTAAGTAAAAGACATTTTTCTTGGATTTAAAAAAAATATTTTTATTGATTTCAGAGAGGAAGGGAGAAGGAGAAAGAGATGGAAACATCAATGATGAGAGAGAATCATTGATCGGCTGCCTCCTGCGAGCTCCACACTTTTTCTTGTTTTTTGAGGTAGGCCTGTAGTCCTATGAACTTCCCTCTCAGGACTGCTTTTACTGTGTCCTAAAGATTTTGGATTGTTGTGTTTTCATTGTTGTTTTTTTCCAGATGTGTTTTATTTCTTCTTTGATCTCTTTGGTAACCCACTTATTGTTTAATAGTGTGCTATTCAGCCTCCAAGTGTTTGGATTTTTGTGATTGTTTTTACTGTATTTGATTTTTAATTTTATGCCATTGTGATCTGAGAAGATGCTTGATATGATTTCAATCCTCTTGAATTTGGAGAGACTTTGCCTGTGTCCCAATATGTAGTCTATTTTTGAAAATGTCCCATGTGCGCTTGAGAAGAATGTATATTCTGTAGTTTTGGGGTGGAATGTTCTAAAGATGTCGATTAAGTCCATCTGATCTAGTGAGTCACTTAGGATTGATGTTTCTTTGCTAATTTTTTGTCTGGAGGATTTATCCAGTGATGTTAATGGGGTATTAAAGTCTCCTATTATGATTGTGTTGCTGTCAATCTCACCCCTGATATCTTCCAGAAGTTTTTTTATGTATTTGGGTGCTCCTGCATTTGGTGCATAAATGTTTACAACAGTTATATTCTCTTGTTGTATTGAACCCTTTAGAATTATGAAGTGGCCTTTCTTGTCTCTTGTTATGGTCTTCACTTTGAGGTCTATTTTGTCATATATAAGTATTGCTACCTCAGCTTTTTTTTCATTTCCATTTGCCTGATAGATATTTTTCCATCCCTTCACTTTCAGTCTGTGTGAGTCCTTTGTTCTGAGGTGGGTCTCCTGTAGACAGCATATATATGGGTCATATTTTCTTATCCATTCATTCACTTAATGTCTTTTGATCGGATCATTTAATCCATTTACGTTTAATGTTATTATTGATAGGTACTTGTTTGTAGCCATTTCTGTATTTTATGCCTGTGTTCCTTCCTCCCTTTTATTTCTTCTTTTTACAGCATTCCCTTTAGCATTTCTTGCATTGCTGGCTTGGTAGAGATAAACTCCCTTAGACTTTTTTTTTTGTCTGCAAAGCTCCTGATTTCCCCTTCAATTTTGATTGATAGTCTTGCTGGATAAAGTATTCTTGGATTCAGTCCTTTGCTTTGTATCACTTTGTATACCTCCTTCCATTCCCTTCTAGCTTGATGTGTTTCTGTTGAGAAATCATTTGATAATTTGATGGGGGATCCTTTGTAGGTAATTCTCTGTCTCTCTCTTGCAGCCTTTAAGATTCTCTCTTTGTCATTAACATTTGCCATTGTAATTATGATGTGTCTTGGTGCGGGTCTTTTGGGATTCATCTTGCTTGGGACTCTCTGTACTGTGTAACTGTTTTCTTCCCCATATCCGGGAAGTTTTCTGTCATTATTTCTTTAAATATATTTTCTAATCCTTGCTGCTCTTGTCCTTCTGGCAGCCCTATTATACCTATGTTACTTCGTTTTGCAATGTTCCAAAGCTCCCTTAGGCTTTCCTCCTGTTTTTTAATTTTTTTCTCCAGTTGCTGTTCAGATTGGGCTTGTTTCTGTACCTTATCTTCTAACTCACTAATTCGGTCCTCTGCTTCTTCTAGTCTACTGTTGAAACCTTCCATGGTGTTTTTGATTGTAGCTATATTGCTTTTCATTTCTTCCTGATTTTTGCATAGGTTGTTGATTTTCTCATCCATCCAGTGTATGAACTGTAAGACCATTACTCTGAATTCTTTTTCTATCATGTTGCATGCTTTCGTTTCACTTATTTCCTTTCTTGGTGATTCCTCATTTTCTTTCCTCTGGGGATTGTTTCATTGTCTCCCCATTCTATCACTAGAAGGTTCAAACGTCGAGTTGCGGGGGCCTGGGCCGTGTGCAGTGGGAGCTTTGCAACCCCCGAGTGTCACTGAAGAGCTCCGACACCAAGATGTGTTGCTGCCGTGGGTTGGTGGGAGCCATGCTCACCCAGGATCAGAGTCACCGGCGCTTAGTGTGGCCTTGTGTGCGCACCTAGAATCAGAGACCCCACCTGCGCCGCACTGAAACAGAGACCCCACTGGCATGTGCCAAAAATCACAGTCCCCTAGCGCTTGTCAGGAGTCAGAGACCCCCTGTACCTGCGCCGAGAATCAAGTATCAGGGTCTCTGTTGCTTGGTGCGGCCTCACAGCGAGAATCAGGGTCCCTGTGTGTGCATGCGCCAAGAATTGGAGTCACTGGCTCTTAGTGTGAATGCATTGGGAATCAGGGATCCCAGTCGCGTGCGATGAGAAACAGAGTCAAGTCACTGGTGCTCATTGCTGCCTCTTGCGTGGAGAATCAGGGTCCATGGTCTGCTTGGGGGACTGGGTTGCAGTCACACTGTGTGGGCAGGAGGTCCACTCCTGCCCTGCAGAAAATAGCCTTCTGTGTGTGCTTGCCCTGAATCAAAGTCAGGTAGCACTGCCGCCCTGTGTAGGCGTGGGGTCTGGTCATGGGCGTGCGCGCTGAGGGAAACAAACTCCCTGTGTTCGCGTGCCCCGGCTCAAATTCAGTGCAGCCTCCCTGTGTGGGTGTGGGGTCTGGTCGCGGGAAACAAACTCCCCGAGTTTGCGCGCCCAGGCTCAAATTCAGGTAGAGCTGCCGCTGCTGTGTGTGGGCAGGAGGCCTGTTTGCACAGAGAGGGTCTGGCAGTTCCTCTGCCACTGCCACAGGCCGGCGGGGAGGGGGATTGGCTCTGTGACTCACAGAAATCTGCGGCCGGGGTGCCTGGGGTCTTGGTGTCCGTGGGTCTGCAGCTGTGGTTGCAGATCTTTTACCTAAGTGGCTGTAGGGTCCCGGTTTGTGACTGAGACCAGATTGGGTAGTGGCAAGACTAGGACCCTAGTCTCAAGCAGTTCTGTTCTTCAAGATGGCGTGGTCTCTGTGCTGGTGGTGTCCTCCCCGGAGTGTTTGCGGTGGCAGTGGGGTTTTGCCATCTAAGACTGCCCAGTTTTGCAGCCCCTTGGAAGCCCTGCAGGATCTAACTGTCCCTAGCTCATACACACACACACACACACACACACACACCACACGTCCACACACTCCTCTATCGCTTCCTCACTCTCTCACACACTCTCGCTCCCTACCTTCTTGCCAGTCGCCATCTTGTCTCCGTCAGGTGCTTTTTACTTTCTGCTGGATAGTATTCTTATACTTTATTGTGATATTGTTATAGCTTTATTTATGTATACGTTACATGCAGTAAAATTTACCAGTCTTAAGTGCACTATTTTATGCATCTTGACAAATGTACAGTTTCATAACAATCACCACATTTATAACACAGAACATTTTTCTCACCCCCAAATTTTTGCTTTTGCCCCTGTTCAGACAATTCCCTCCACTCTCTGACCTCTGGCAGCCAGTAATCTGTTTTCCATCACTATAATTATGACTTTTCTGCAATTTCATATAGATGGAATCATGTAGTATGTAGCCTTTTGTGACTGGCTTCTTTCACTTTACATAATGCTTTAGAGATTCATCATTGTTCTTGGGTGTATCGGTGGTTTGCTCCCTTTTACATGGAGGAATGCTCTGTTGTATGAATATACCAGTTTGTTTATCAATCCACCAGTTGGTGGACTTGAAGTTTCAAGGTTTTGACTATTATGAGTAAAGCTGCTACAAGTGCTCACATATGAGTGTTTGAATGGACATATAGTTTTATTTATCTTAAGTAAATACCTAAGCGTTGCTGTGTACATTTAACTCTATAAAAAATTACCAAAAATGTTTTCCAAAGTCGGTGTACCTTTTCATATCCTCACCAGCAATGTATGAAATTCCCAGTTGCTTTACATCCTCTCTAACACTTTATATTGTCAATTTATTGTGATGTTAGCTATTCTAGTGGTTATGAAAAGATATCTCACTGTGGTTTTAATTTGCATTTTCCTAAGGACTAATGATCTCGAACATCTTATGTGCTCATTTGCCATCTGTACATCTTCTTTGGTCAAGTATGTATTCAAATCTTCTGTCCATTTTAAAATTGGGTTTGTCTTTTTATTGTGTTATGAGTGTTCTTTATGTAACTGCATACAAGTTCTTTGTCAGATATGTGTTTTGTAAATATTTTTTTTTTGTCATCTGTGGCTTGCCTTTTCATTTTCCAACCACTGTGTTTTGAAGAGCAAATGTTTGGAATTTGGATAAAGTCTAATTTTTAAATGTATTTTATACATTGTGTTACTTTGTTCTACTTTAAGAAATATTTGCCTTACCCAAAGTCACAAGTTATTTCCTCTAGTTTTTTTCTAGAAGTTTTAAAGTTTCAGGTATTACAAGTAGGTTTATGATGATCCATTTATATTTTTGTTTATGTTGTGAACTAAGGGTCAAAGTTCATTTATTTTACACATGGACATCTAAATATTTTAGCAACAATTGTTGAAAAAGATTACTCTTTCCCCATTGAATTGCCTGGGCACTTTTGTTGGAAGGTAGTTGACATATATGTGTGGGATTATTTTGGAGTCCCTATATTCTTTTTCATCAATCTATGTGTTTATTTTACGCTAGTGCCACACTGCCTTGATTACTGTAGATAGATATAAAATAAATATAAAATAAATGTTGCAATCGGGTTTTATAAGGCCTCTTAATTTTTTCTACTCTTTTCTACTCTGTTTTGGGTAATCGGGGCAATTTGTATTTCCATATAAATTTTAGGACCAGCTTGTCATTTTCTATAAATAAGTTCTCTTTGGATTTTATTTTCATATTGTACAATGCAATATGGTGAGAAAAAGAAATAGAAGGTATACATATTGAAAAGGAAGAAATAAAATTATTTACAGATCCATCTTCATAGTGACTTATTTCCTCAAGTAGTTTGTGAAAACTTTGCTACCTCAGACTCAGCGAGAGTTCCCCCTATCAATATTTAGGAGACCCATAGACCCTGAGCTATGAATTGGAATCTACATAAAAGCTACTAGAAATAATAAGTCAGTCTCACAGTTTCACAGGAGAATATTCAAGGAAAAACGTGTAAAACAATTTTCTCTATACTAACACTTAACTTAAATACATTACACTTACAATTAAAAACACTACTATGTATACTAACGTGAAAAATGTGAATTACTCAAGGAACAAGGTAACAGAAGATTGTAAGTTGAAGAGAATGACCTTGATCCCAGTCTTAGGGGGAGAGCATTCAGTCTTTAACTGTTAAGTCTGATGTAACCTGTAGGTTTTTCATAGTTGCCCTTTATCAGGTTGAGGCAATTTCCTTCTATTCCCACACAGAGGGAAAGATTCATAGGCTTATCCCATTATTCGAAGGGAACCTGCTATGCTCACAGCCAACCACGAATGAATTTGGGGTCTAGAAGATGTTCAGGCATTTCTTCCATAGCTCCTGGTTTTCAGTGCTAGTTCGCCTGGCATTTCCTTAACAAGCCCCTCTCCATCTTCCTCTACTCTCTCCACCAAGGCCCTGGCTGCTGCGTCTCTGTCTTGTTCCTTCTGTCCAGTCCTATTGGCCATGAGCATTTTGTAGACCAGCCACCAGGAAACAAATCTCTTTTCCGAATAACTTATTCATAGCATAACGTTGATATGTTTTTATGCTAAAAATATTTTCCCACCTGAATAGGGACAGTGCAAAAAGGACAATGGAGGCAGAGAATCCCCTCATAACACACAAAGGAGTAATAGACACAATAAAAGTGCTACAGTGCCCATAATTTATGAACTATTTCCTACTTTTGGCTAATTGAAACTATGCATCATAATATAAAAAAAGGTTAAGTTTCGTGTTAAATGGCTAGAAGTAAGATGTTCTTACCTACGCTGTGGCCTTCTGGGAAATTATAAACTGACTACAGTTGTTTCTAGAGGTATTAAAAAAAAGGTTGTTGGTGCCTTCTTAAATTTCTTATGTATTGTGGAATTTTGGACATGTTTAGTGAGGAGTTATCAGTGTTACAAATAAAGCAGAATATGTTCTGCCTTCAGAAATTACACTGATTAGGAAAGTATGATGGCCAACTTGGGGGGTAAAAGTTTCTGAGCTTCATAGAGGATGTGGATATGAACTCCAACTGCACAGCATGTTGCAAGACAATTTGGTTGATATTGAAAAGGAATAGGCCTTCCCCCTTTGGAAAACATTGCTATGGAAAATTCCATCAAGGGCATGAGAGGAAAGTAAGATAAGAAAATACATAAAAAATGTATTTTTATGCCGAAGCCGGTTTGGCTCAGTGGATAGAGCGTCGGCCTGCGGACTCAGGGGTCACAGGTTCGATTCTGGTCAGGGGCATGTGCCTTGGTTGCGGGCGCATCCCAGTGGGGGGTGTGCGGGAGGCAGCTGATCGATGTTTCTGACTCTCTATCCCTCTCTCTTCCTCTCTGTGAAAAATCAATAAAATATATTTTAAAAAATGTATTTTTACATGAGGATGAGGTACAGAGATTTTGTGTGTGTGCGTGCACCATACCTTTGTGTCCAGGGGTTGCTATGCATCAAAGATAAGCCTTTATGATTTTAATTTCCATTGAAACAATATTGAAATCCATCCAGGTGAGAATCTTGGGAACCATAAAATAGTAGAAATCTCTAACTCCATTTTCTCTGTAGGATCCAAACTGAAAACCCAAGTGGACTTTGTGTTAAATAGGCTAGTTTTAGAGCACTTGACATTTTCAGAACCAATGAAGCAAGATCTAATTTGTTTGATGTGTTCTAGCACGTTGCATGTAAGAAATTGTCCATTTAGTGTGAGTCGTGGGCCAAATGATGAAATGTATTGCCACTTTAGAGTCTAGTTATTCGAAATATAAGCTTAAAAAGAGATGTGGAGAAGCTGAGCTCCAGAAAATGGAGAGAGAACACATTGAGTTTTTTTGGCCCGGTTTTATTTTGGTGACTTAGGAGTAGTGCCTGAGTACTTGGCAGTCTGGCCATGCAAAGTGCAGTGGCAGAGTAGCAGCCCAGGCAGCACCTGGGAGCTTGGGGGAGCCGTAGAACCTCAGACCTACTGACTCAGAGTTTACATTTTAACACAATCCCCTTGAGATTCATAGGCACATGAAAGTTTGAGAGGCGCTGCTCAAAAATGAGGAGGTCCACCCGTACGGTGCTGTGGTTTTATTTTTATTTTTATTTTTTTAATATATTTTATTGATTTTTTACAGAGAGGAAGGGAGAGGGATAGAGAGTTAGAAACATCGATGAGAGAGAAACATCGATCAGCTGCCTCCTGCACACCCCCTACTGGGGATGTCCCCGCAACCAAGGTACATGCCCTTGACCGGAATCGAACCTGGGACCCTTGAGTCCACAGGCTGACGCTCTATCCACTGAGCCAAACCAGTTAGGGCGGTGCTGTGGTTTTAGCATGTATATATTGAATCCTTCTTAATTCCCTAGGGATTAGTTTCATAAGAAAGTAGCCATGTCAATCTGCATCTTCCTCCTGTCATTTTTAAAAACTTTTTCTAACATTATTATTTTTAAAATCTTTATTATTTAGATTATTACAGCTGTCCCTCTTTTTTACCCCCATTGCTCCGCTCCACCCAGTTCCCGCCCCACCCCAGGCCTTCACCACCCTATTGTCTGTGTCTACGGATAATGCATATATGCATATAAGATCTTTGTTTAATCTCTTCCCACCCCCACCCCTCTTGCCTCTGATAATCCTCAGTCTGTTCCATTTCCATGCCTTTGATTCTATTTTATTCACCAGTTTATTCTGTCCATTAGATTTCTTATTCGTTTATTTTGATTTTCAGATTCAATTGTTGATAGGTTTGTTGCCATTTTGTTGTGCATATTTTTAATCTATTTTTCTTCTTCTTCCTCTTCTTAAAGAATACCCTTCAACATTTCATATATTACTGGTTTGGTGGTGATGAACTCCTTTAGCTTTTTCTTGTCTTTAAAGCTCTTTATCTGACCTTCAATTCCAAATGATAGCTTTGCTGGGTAGAGTAGTCTTGGTTGTAGGTACTTGCTGTTCATCACTTTAAATATTACTTGCCACTCCCTTCTGGCCTGCATAGTTTCTGTTGAGAAATAAACTGACAGTCATATGGGCATTCCCTTGTGGGTAACTAATTGCTTTTCTCTTGCTGCTTTTAAGATTCTCTCTTTTTCTTTATTCCTTGGCATTTTAATTATGATGTGTCTTGGTGTGGTCCTCTTTTGGTTCCTCTTGTTTCGGACTCTCTGTGCTTCATGGACTTTTAAGTCTATTTCACCAGAGAGTGAAAGTTTTCTGTCATTATTTCTTCAAATAGGTTTTCAATATCTTGCTCTCTCTTTTCTTCTGGCACCCCCATAATGCAAATGTTGGTACACTTGAAGTTGTCCCAGAGGCTTCTTACACTATCTTTATATTTTTGGATTCTTTTTGCTCTTCTGGTTGGGTGTTTTTCAAATCATTGATTTGATTTTCAGAATTCTCTACTCTACTGTTGAATCCCTGTATATTATTCTTTATTTCAGTCAGTGTATGCTTAATTTCTGACTGGTTCTTTGGCATTGTTTTGGAGGTTCCTAGAAGATTCTTGAGTAACCTTATAACTGTGGTTTTGAACTCTATATCCAGTAGTTTGCTTTCTTCCATTTCTTTAATTTGTGACATGTTTCTTTGTCTCCACATTTTGGCTACTTTCCTGTGTTTGTTTCTACATAGTGGGTAGAGCTGCTATGTCTCTTTGAGTTGATAGAGTGGCCTTGTGTAGTAGGTGTTCTATAGGGCCCAGTGGCTCAGCCTCCCCAGTTACCTGAGTTGGGCACTCTAGATGAACCCCTTTTTGGGCTGTGTGCACAGTCTTGTTGTAGTTGAAACTTGATTGCTGTTGGTGTCACTGAGAGGAATTGACCTCCAGGCCAATTGGCTGTGAGGACCAGCTGTGTCTACAGTGGGAGAGCTGCTCTGGAGGAGACACCCCCATGGAGCAGGACTTGCATCAATGGGGCTTTGGTGCTCACTGAGTCTGCCCCTGGAGTGTGTTGCTTATGAATGTGAAGAGTTGTAATCTGGTATGGTCTGACACTGACCATTGGGTACACTGGCTCTTGGGTCTCCAGGGAGGTGCAAAGTCAGCCACTGCCTGGGGCCACCCAGCAGGAGCTACAGAGAGATCTTCAGATTCCTCCTGTTTGTATCAGATCTGGGAGTGCCCAGACGAAGCCCAGCTGTGAAGCAAGGCAGGCTGGTGCTGGTGCTGGGTCTTGGGCCTTTTATTGATATGTTTGGGGCTTTCTGACCCAGCTGCAGCTTGTTTGAGACATTTTAGCCTGAGCACGGACAGGCCATTTATATGAAAAAGCTGCTGCAGTCAGCTTGGATGGGATTGTAAATTGGATGAGGCGGGATCTTAGGGAATCACAAGGGCGGAGCAAACAGAAATGGCTGCCAGTCAGCCCTGCGACCAGCAAGGTCCCAGCATAGGAGCAATGACCCCTGCGAGCATCTGGGAGAAAGTTGCCCCCGAGTTCCTGCCTCGATGTCAGACAATCCAGTTCCTCTTCGTATGTGTCTGTGTTCCCCAGAGCCTTGTGCTGGTGCTGGAGCTCAGAGGAAGCCAGACCTTGTAAGTTCAGTTCATGTGCCAGCCCTTTAAGAGGAACAGCTGGGTCTTTAGCAGCCTCTGTGTCACTGAGCCCCAGTCCACACTAGTTTTTAAAGCCCATAATTCTGACTGCCTGTAGGGACTTCTTTTCCCAGCTCAGAGACACTGTGCTGGGGGTCTGGTGTGGGGCTGGGACCGCTTGCTCCTCCAGGCAGCCTTGGCAAAGATGATCTCCCTCCCGATTAAAAAAGCGGCACATGTGGGTGCTGGACCAGCCCGTTCCATGCCTCTGCACCTCTTACCCGTCTCAATGTGCTTTCTTCTTTACTTCTCTAGTTGTAGGACTTCCATTCAGCCAGCTTTCCAGTGGTTCTGGATAATGGTTGTTCTATATTTTAGTTGTAATTTTTGCTTGTGGGAGGCGGCGAGTACAGGCGTTTACCTATGCCACCATCTTCCAGCCCTCCTATCATTTTTATCTTCCTACTTTGGATACATTCCTAGCTGAAAAGAAGGAATCAGGGAATTTTGAGGGGTTAGGGAAATTTCTGTGGATTGGGTGTATATAAAATAAAATCTAGCAACTCAGGAGTTGGGAAAGAGCTGGAAGATTTTGAAGGATAACAAAAACCTCAAGCATTTGCTTGGTCTTCACATGGTAAAAACATTAAATAAATACCTTTTGACTTAGGGTTCTTGGTTGTAACAATCAATTGGTGTTGGCTGATTTAAGCAGGACTATTGAAAGGGTTTTGCCCTGTTCACACTGTCTCTGGGTAGGCTGGAGAGCCAGGCTGTGGGTATGAAGCCAGGGACAGAGCCTGAGTCAGCCTGCAGAGCTGATCTGGCAGACACTCCTGTTACTACTGCATGGCTTTGGAGGTTGAAGCCCATACCTGGCCCCATGGCTATTGAGGCCTGCATGGCACTCTATATTCCCTGTAGCATCTCTCTTCCCAGAGGGAGCTCTGGGTGATCTCTGTAAGTCTTGGGCAGGTTCATCTGATTGATGGTGCTTAGATCTTGTGCCTTTGTCCCAATTGCAAGGGGAGCTAGGAAAGCAAGCCTTGCATTTTCACTTTCATTGTGAGAGGTGAGCACTGCTTCGTTAGGTTGGGAATTTCCCATGCATAAGAAGAAGATTGAGATGCAGGTGGACAGAAAGAATGACAAATGTTTGAGTTGCTTGTGTGTGTGTGTGTGTGTGTGTGTGTACATGTGTGCGTGCATGAATGTGTATGTTCAGTTCACCAGAGACATTTATTTCAATAGGACACCTTTCTGGTTTTATGATGACGGCCAATAATGGGAAAGTAGGGTTCATTTTGCAGAACTTTGCTGCCTTTTTTTGTTTAAAGAGCTAACATATATAAAAATCATGAGTGTCAGTCATTCTTTTAGGTCATATTCAGCCAAGAGTAAACTTGATGTTTTCTGTGAAATAAAAAAGCTGCCTAACACTTCCTCTGAAATATGGAATTCATTGCATTTGCTTTCTAAATGAGATCGTATTTAGTGAGACCTTGACCATGTAATCAAGATAATGAGAGATGTTTAATTTGCCTGAGTGACTCAGCTGTGGAGTACACACTTTGCCTTGTGCTCTGATGGGCGGGTGAGAGATTATCACGGCCTCAGTACACGAGACACAAAGCAGAAAACAAAATCAGCAGGCACTATGTCATATTTGTACTGAGATAACACCAAGGAACAGCTGTGACTCTTTCAAATGACTCTATTTGTTTGATAATTGCTGGGTAAAAATAGTGCCACTATTGGCTATTTCAGGATGACAGATGGCGTTCTAGATTATGTTCCTTTCCTTGCACCCAAAAAGAACAGGACCAAGTTTTTCAGAAAATGGTGGTGGTGGTGTGTGTGAAAGCAACAGATGAGGGGCAGGGCACCATTTCAGGCTTCTGTTCTGCAGGCAGGTAGGAAGCAGGAGTTGAGCCATGAGGGAGATGAATTATTCCAGCCTGAGCAATGATGGGAAATAAAGGCGGCTGTCTGTTGCCTAGGAACAGAAATATCTTGTGCCTCTGCTACAGCGGGGGGAACCAGTCATTTACTTCCAGAGTTCACCTGTCGGTTATTCAGACAGAACTGGAGTGAGCCCGCTGTTCTTCTTGGCTTTGTGGTGTGTGTGTGTGTGTGTGTGGGGGGGGGGGGTGGGTCTCATTAGATCCCTTAGCTTTCTTCCACTCAGCAAACTTCTCTGTTGCTCCTAGTGCTTTGTCTCAAAATGTGCCAATCAAAAGTTTGTATTAACTATGTATGTGGTGGTGGTGGTGGTGGTGGTAACAATAGATTTTCTTTAGGAACTGCCCCTTGGGTATTTTTGCTGCCAGGAAGCCAGTGGAGCCCCATATGAATATAGCACCCAGTCTTTTATCTGAATGGCTATACTGGTTGATATCTTGTTGGCATTTTCACCTGCACCTCAAGGAAGGAAGGTACACACACACACACACACACACACACACACACACACACCCCACATACACACATATATACTCCCATTTAGGTCTGAAGTCAAGAAGGGAAGGACAAACAGTGATCTGAGGGCCCCACTTCCTGGTATTAAGAAGGTAGGACCAAAAATTTGGAATCTTAACCTGTCTCTTTTGGAGCTTTACAAAATATACTCTCCTGTGACTTAACTCCAAAATTCCGATTCATTGGGTCTTTGATATAGTCTGGGTCTCTGTGGGTTTAAAAATTTCCCAGGTAATTAAAGCTTAAAAGTCATTTCCATTTTCTCCCTTCCCTGCTAAAGAGTTCGGACCTCCAGAACCAGGCTGGGAAGGGAAAGGCCTGGGCATGAAGATCTTGGACTTCCTTGTTCCTGCCCAGAGCTGAGAGCTTGCCTTATGTCCTCAGGCAGCTTGCTGCATGAATGGTCATGTGGATCCTTGATCAAGGGTGGCTTCCTTGGTCTTCAGAATCTGAGTGGGAATACTTACTCTCTCAGGAGCACAGAGAAGGAAAATTGAGGCTCACAGTTGGGTAGAAACATAGTAGAAATATTTAGGAGGTGACTAGATTATGGGAAAGTGATTAGAAGAGACCTAATCCCTGGATGTTGCTGACCAGGAAGAGTGATAAGAACAGAATATTCTAGGCACCTAGGCAAACATCATAGGCTTGAGCAAGGCCCTGGGAGTGTGTAAACACCACTTACTTTCACTCACCCTTGTCTAGGGATCCAAGGAAAATCAAATAGCTTAAATAAGAGCATTATAGTTGCAACAACAAATAACTTAAAAAGAGATGTTGTTCTTGCTTACCTCTTTTTTTGTCTTCATAGGGAAAGTCAGTGATTATTATTACATTGAAAATGAAGGCGATTATATAATCTTTAAAACATTCTCAGTGTAATGATAAAAGAAATGTTGAGTATTTCTCCTACCACAAGCTAAAGGCAGATATTACTTGGCTCTTTTTGGCCCAGTTATATAAACGCCCATTTGAGGGAACACTAGAGTTGATCCAGAAATCTCATTTTGAAGAGAACTGAGATGTAGCCCTTTACCACGTGCAAGAAAGGAAACTCCGTGGGCAGCTCTCATTTGCATGGTTCCCAAATGCAGGTATGTGACTAAAGCATAGTGGGCCTGATTTTCAGGTGTACCTGACCGTGAAATCAATCTCAGTGGCTACATGGTCACCCTTGAACAAACTCCTGTCTCATACTGGCTTGCCAAATACTGACTTCAATTTCAGAAAGAAGAAAAACAAGACATTTCAACCAGGCTCACAGCAAAACCTGGGTTTTGAAGTAATTTGAATTTTCAATTCTTTTTTTTAATTCAGTTCCCACTTCCTTCATATCAGCACAGAATCCAAAATGAACTTGAAGTTCTCCCTCTTTGGGTGATGTGGAAGAGTCTGAGAGAACATTAGACAGATTTTAGACAACCTGTAGTGGCAGGTGTAGAGATGCTAAATGGGAGGGGCCGTCTAGGAGCTGCTAGCATATTTCTCTAGAAACATGTCTATGCAGCAAGCCTGCTTACATTTTTGTTGTTGTTGTTAATTCTCACCTGAGGATCTTTTTTTCCCCATTGATTTTTAGAGAGTGGAAGGGAGGGAGGGAGAAAGGGGGAAAAGAGAAACATCAATGTGAGAGACATAGATTGGTTGCCTCCGGCGCACACCCTGACTGGGGCCAGGGATTGAGCCTGCAACCCAGATATGTGCCCTTGACCAGGAATTGAACCTATGACCCTTTGGTCCGAGGGCTGACACTCTAACCACTGAGAAACACTGGCCAGTGTACAAGCATGCTTACTTTAAAAAAAATATGTGTTTTATTGATTTGAGAGAGGAAGGGAGAGGGAGAGAGATAGAAACATCAATGACGAGAGAAAAGCATTGATAAACTGCCTCTTGCACGCCCCCTATTGGGAAACGAGCCTGCAACCCTGGCATGTGCCCCGACCAGAATCGAACTGGCAACCTCTTAGTTCATGGGTTGATGCTCAACCATTGAGCTACAGAGGCTGGGTGCATGCTTGTTATTTAGGATGATGAGAGTGTTGGCTCAAAGCCCCCAGACCACCCACTGGGGCTACCAGTGTAAGCTACTAACAATCTTTTATACAAAGTTGGGTACTTCTCTCCCACCACGTCTTGCTATTAACCTGGTTTCTTTGTGTGAGTCCATTTCTCCCAATACATAGACTCGATTTGCCTCTAAGGAAGAATTCAGGCAGACCCCACCTCAGAAGATCACCAAAGCAGCTACCACAGTGCTTACACATAGCAAACACTTACTAACTTTATTATTAATAACTAGAAGCCCGGTGCACGAAATTCGTGCACGGCGGGGGGTTGTCCCTCAGCCCAGCCTGTACCCTCTCCAATCTGGGCTGCTCTCTCAAGCTCCATTCCGCCACCATTTGTTTGAATTTGTTTACCTTCTATAATTGAAACTTTGTAGCTTGAGTGGAGGCTTAGGCCTGCAACAGCTATGGAAAGCTTGGCTTGCTCTGTTACCTGGGAAACCTTGCTCTCTGTGGCTGTAGCCATCTTGGATTGGGGTTAATTTGCATACTTGCCCTGATTGGCTGGCGGGCGTGGCTTGGCTGGTGGGCGTGGCTTATGTAGCGGAGTGATGGTTAATTTGCATATTACCATTTTATTAGAGAGGATTTTCTTTGTTGGCTCCCATAATGACTTACACACACACAAAAGCAGTGGTCTTTTCTTGCCTCCAAATTCATAAAAAGAGTGACAGATAGAGTACTGCCAAGACATAAGGATCCCCTCTCAGTAGTGAACCAGGGACTCACCCACCTTTACCTCTGTGCTCGTGGCAAACAGTATGAGCTCAATACACGTTCTCCCTTACCACTTTACCTCTCTGGACCTCAGCTCTCTTAACACTTGATGATCCATGATTTTATCACTTAAATAATATTATTTCCTGATCTCCCATTTCCATGCTTCTTTGACTTTTAATTACCCCAAAAATGGCACCATCACCAACATCTTAGTTTTGAGGAGCCTGCTCTCTGACACCCACCCCATCTTCCCAGCTCACCCTCCTTAGCAGGATCACCCAGCAGACCTCTCATCCATTGCTTCACCACGATTCCGTTATCCGTGACTCTCCTGTTGTCCATATCCTACCTAATAATAGACAAATATGCAAATTGGCCATACTTCTGACACACCCACAAGCCACGCCCACAAGCCACACCCACCATCCAATCAGAGCAAGTATGCAAATTAACCCATCCAAGATGGCTACAGCCACAGAGAGCAAGGTTTCCTAGGCAACAGAGGGAAACAAGCTTTCCGCCAGCTGTTGCAGGCCTAAGCCTCCACTCAAGCTACAAAGTTTCAATTATAGAAGGTAAACAAATTCAAACAGAAATGGCATCAGAATGGAGCTTGAGAGAGCAGGCCAGGGTTGCCACCGGCAACAGGGGAAGCAAAGCTTTCTGCACACCCTGGCCAGGCCCACCCGCTTAAGGCAACAAAGTTTTAATTATAACCCCAACAGAAATGGCTGCCAGCCTTGGAGGGAGCCTCAGGCTTGGCTCCGCTCCAGGCTACAAAGTTTCAATTGTAGAAGGAAAATAAATTCCAGATACCAGGGCCTCTGCTTGGGTTGCCAGGGGGCGTGGCTGGCCTGCAAACCACCACAGGCCCCTCGCTCAGGCTGCCCCACGCCCCAAGGGAACCCCTACCCTGATCAGGGACACCCTTCAGGGCAAACCAGCTGGCCCCCACCCATGCACCAGGCCTCTATCCTATCTAATAAAAGAGTAATATGCAGATTGATCATCACTGCAACACACAATATAGCTGCCCCATGTGGTCAAAGATCCTGCCCCCATGTGGACACAAGATGGCCAGCAGGAGAGGGCAGTTGGGAGGCACCCGGCCTGCAAGGGAGGGCAGTTGAGAGGGACCAGGCCTGCAAGGGAGGGCAGTTGGAGGTGATCAACCCTGCAGGAGAGGGCAGTTAGGGGTGACCAGGCCAGCAGAGGAGGGAAATTGGGGGCAAACAGGCTGGCAGTGGAGTGGTTAGGGGGTGATCAGGCTGGCAGGCAGAAGCAGTTAGGGGCAATCAGGAAGGCAGGCAGGCAAGCAGTTGGGAGCCAGCAGTCCTGGATTGTGAGAGGGATATCCGACTGCCCGTTTAGGCCTGATCCCAGGTGTCCCAGATTGGAGAGGGTACAGGCTGGGCTGAGGGACAACCCCCCTCCGTGCACGAATTTCGTGCACCAGGCTTCTAGTCTATAATAATAAAAGCATAATATGCTAATTAGACCAGACATCCTTCCAGATGAAGCCGGGGCTGCAAAGGAAGCCTGGGTCCTGGGTGCCAGAGGGAAGCCGGTGCCGGCAGCCAGGGGAAGGAAGGCCTACTCTTGCATGAATTTTGTGCACCAGTCCAGATTATATATATATATATTATTATATATATATATAATCTAGTTTAAATTGCACAATTGGGCATTACAGTTATTTAAGCAGCTAAAGGTTGCAGGAGAAAAATGCATAACTGTGCTCATTGATCTACAGATTCATGATGTAAATCTAAAATTAACCCTTGACACTGCTTGGCAACCCTACTACTCTCCAGAACACTTGTGCTGTCTTCTCTCACCCCCATCTCTCTGTGCTCCTTTCCCACCTACCTTCAGCTAATAACCTTGCCTCAGAATTTATTGAGAAAATAAAAGTAGTGAGGCAGGCCAAATACCCTCATTAAGTCTAACTGGCCTTTAATATCTTCATCCACACTCCGTTTTCCACCTGTATCTGCAGGTGGAGTGTCTTTGTTCCCATCAAAAGCTGCTGCTCCTTGTCCTTTTTTTATTATTGATTTTTACAGAGAGGAAGGGAGAGGGATAGAGAGTTAGAAACATCGATGAGAGAGAAACATCAATCAGAATCGAACCTGGAACCCTTCAGTCTGCAGGCTGATGCTCTATCCACTGAGCCAAACCGGTTAAGGTTCCTTGTTCTTTTCCAACCTTGTCATAGATATACTGAGAATGTGTCCTCATTGGCCCAGTTCAATAATGGTGTATGTTTGTTGGCCTGACATAATTATGGATACATAGTTCCCCTTATACAGCCCCAGTTTGGATGACACATATAACAAAGTTCATACGTGGGATGATCTGTCTCTAGGCTGGCTGTTCAGATCAGTGTGTTGATGCTGCTATCACACTGTCCTACTGTCCTAGTTACTCTACAGGTAGTTAACCTAGCTTTATAATAAGTCCTGAAGCATGGCCAGCACGTGCTCCCTTCTTTGTTAGAAGTGTATTGGCTCTTCTTGGTCCTTAACTATTTCATGTACATTTTAGCACCAGTTTATAAAGTTCCACAAACCTGTTGAGGTTTTGGTTGGCGTTTCATTGAGACACTACATCAGTTTGGGGGAGAATTCACATCATCACAACATCAAATCTCCCTGTTTGTTAACACATGTAGTGCTCTATTTGCTTTTCCTTTAATACATTTCAATAAAATGTCACAATTTTCTGTATCCAGGTTGAACTTATATCTTGTTTATTTCTTACAAGGTTTCTTATAGTTTTTATTTCTATTGTAAACAGTGCATTTAAAATTATGTCTCATATTTTTTAATGTGACACAGGGCCTTGGACACAGGACGTTTTTCTTATATGCAGTCACTTTGCTAAAATTTCCTTTTGTTTATAATCTATATATATAAAAGCCTAAGCGACTGTCTGACTGTTCAACCATCTAACCGGTAACTATGACACACAATCACCACCAGGGGGCCAATGCTCTGACTGGCAGCTATTATGCGCACTTACTATCAGGGGGCAGATGATCAACAGAGGAGCTGCTGAGCTGCGGTGACTTGGCAGCTGCGTCCTTTTCATGGCTTCCATTTATTATTCATTTAGGTGATTACTTGTTTAATGCCCTTCTCTTCACCTAGACTCGCTGAGTTCCACAAGGGCAGGGGTAATGCCTAACATTTTCACGGCTCCATCCCCAGCATCTAGATTGACAAATATTTGTTGTCTGGGCCTCAGGGATTACAATGCACATCCAATCACTTTTGTCTCATGTCTACTTGAATGTCTTGCTGGCACCTCAAATTCAACAGATCCAGTGTGTTTATCATCTTTGTCCACAAACTCCTTCCTTTGCTAGTGTCAGAAACCTTACCTCCTTTCTCATCCCCACGTCCAGTGCATCACTAATATCTGACTATACTACAGCCTATACCTTTCCTGAATACATTCATTTTCCTCTATTTCCACTTTCATCCTTCTGGTATGTCACCATGTCAAGTTACTGCAGTAGCTTCTGAACTGTTTTTGTTCTGAACTGTTCTAAACTCTGATATTGCTTCTCTCCAATTGGTTCTCAACATGATAGCCACAGTGGTACTTTAAAAAATACTAGTATAATTAAATCGCTCTCATATGGTATACATTGTGTCATATACTACCCCCCAAAATATAAAAACAGAATTAACACAGGGTAAGCAAGACAGCACAGGATGGCACTATCAAATACAAATGACTTGATCAGTAATTTGTATTTAATTTCAATACCACCATTTTCCCAAATTTTTGAAGCATCCTTTGAATTTCCATACAACTATTGTATCTTCGACAACTATTGTCCTACCAGGTGCTTTTCTCTTTCTGCACCTACCTCTTCTTTAAACTGCAGTCTGTAGATGCTTTTTCAGTAACAGGGCAGATTGGCACAGTGGTTGGAAGAAAATGTATAAGCAGAACTAGTGATCTGGGGTTGATGCACCACCTGGCAGTTCATTCATCCACAGCTGTCTTGTAAAAACATCGGAAATAGAACTCCTCAGGCTCCCTACATTAATATTGAGGATTGCTAGTGAGTCACAGTCAATTTATTATTGCTTTCCTTACTTTATTAGACATAGATTTTCAACTAGTTAAGGAAGTGCATTTTGTAAAGGGTTCTTTAAAGTGCTTTCAATGATATTTAGATGCCCTAATTAAAGTGTTAATTAAATAGCTTCTCTTCTCCATCGTTGGTGCATGAGTAGCTGCTCGCAGAAAAGCTTGACCAATTGAAGGACAAAATTGCAAAGTCCTTTGTTGTTGATGATGTGCATGGTTTTAAAATTTGAGAGCAACAAGGCGTGACTGCTTTCCTTTTTTTAGAATTAACAAGAGTGGCGGGACAAGATTAATAGGTGGGTTTATTATGCCTAAGAAGTTGGCTGGGTTTTTTTCCAGAAAATAATTGCTTTTCTGGAGTGCAAAAAGCTTTTGCTCATTCAGTGTCAAGATCTGTTATGCTGATTGGGGGATGAAGTCACTCTTCCCAACTGTTTGTAGGGCAGAAAGTCAATAACAGTGATTGGCGGCTTTGTGCTACATTGAAAAGTCTCCAGCAGATTTCTCACTTGGGACCCACTAAAAACCAGAGGACTCCAGGAAATAAAGTCAAACTGTCTTCTTTTGACACAGGGCCATAAACATAATGGAATGATTTCTCCCATGAAAGATCTGAGCAAAGTAATCTCTACTGATTTCTTTGATTGGGTCACACCCAGCTAGCTTTCTTTTCTTCTTAGGTGCTATTTCAGAAAGTGGCATAAAACATGCATTATCTGTCTAATATTGTGTAACAAGATACCTTATCTTAAATTTAAATGGACACAAGGAGGTGAGGGCACAACCAGAGATCTGGATTCAAACTTGACTCGGTTGGTTATATGAACTTGGGTGAGTAACTCACCTACTCTTTACCTTCATTTCTTTATAAAACGAGGGAAGATAATGGTACCTTCTACAGAGTGTTTTTGTGATAGTTAAATTTATTTATGTAAAATGTGTTTCAGGTAGTGATGGATATAAAATTACTATTATTGTTGATGTTACTGGGGAATGGCCCAAAGTTATCTTTTGGTCTTTCAGGGGACATTGGAGGTAAATTTGGCCTGGTATTAACATCTATGGATAGATGAATCCTTGCACTTATAGTCAAGTTAATGTTTATTAATGGTCAATCGAGGCTTGACAAAGCAAGTAGATATCTATATATATAAAAGCCTATGTAACTGTTAAGATGGAACGACCAGTTGCTATGATGCGCACTGACCACTAGGGGGCAGACGCACAATGCAGGAGCTGCCCCCAGCCGGCAGGCCCCGGTGGCCAACCTCCCAGTCCTTCCTCCTGGCCAGGCCCCAGGCTGGGACGGGGAACTGGGGGTGGGTGGCAGCAGATGTGGGTGGCAAGGGAAGGAGTGGGGGGAGGTGGGAAGGCGGGGAACCTGATCAGCCCTGATCACCAGCTAGGCCTAGGGACCACACCAGTGCACGATTTTCGTGCACCAGGCCTCTAGTTTGGAAATCAAATCAAATCCATGTTTTATGGCATCTTTTAAATTTTTTATTAAATTTATTGGGATGACATTGGTTAATAAGATTATAAAGGTTTCAAGTGTACAATTCTATGATACATCATCTGTATATTGAATTGTGTGTTTACTACCCAAAATCATATCTCCTTATGTTACCATATATTTGACCTCCTTAACCCTTTTCTACCTCTTACTCTCCCCTTTCCCTATGGTAACCATCATACTGTTGTCCGTGTCTATGAATTTTTTTTCTTGTTTGTTCGTTTGCTGCTTTTAGTTTTATGTCCCACTTATGTCTTGATAGATAGAACTTATTTCGAACTATTTTTTACTGAAAAACTACAATGATGGAGATAAGGCTGGTAGCTCTCAATATAACATCACATCTTGCAATCTCTCACATTTGAGTTCCTGCCAGCCTTGGGACAAGGCATAAGGATCACACACCCCCTAGGAGGTCCAAGGAGAGGTTCTGGTAGCCACTGCAGCGAAAAGGGAGTTTGCAGCCACCAGGGACATACAGCTCAGACCAGCTCTTGGGGAACGAAGGCAGCCCTTTTACAAGTGGAGAACGATCAAGAGGAGGTAGGCTATTGCTCTACTTTGGGTGAGCTTTCCCTCTCCTCCCACCTTCAGTTTCATACAGGACAAGACTGGGTGGATACGTCTGGTGGAAGTATAGATGGGTCTGGGGGCCTGGTGGCTGTGGGTAATTTGGGTTAGGGGGGGTTAGAAGGCGGACTGCTGCCCTGGATTAAAGGAGGGGCCTGGGCAGGTCCCAGAACTATGGATGCGAAGCAGAGAATGAGAGAGAAGGTGCTTTGAGTTTCTTTTCAAGTTGCCTATTTCACACATTGAGAAGAGGAGCAAGGATTCAATGTCACTGTCCTGTCCAAAGTGGCGAGGCTACATTTGTCCTTTGGGTCCCTGAGTGTGGAGCTCCAGAGGAAGGCAGGCGTTAGGTGGTCTTCAATCTATCAGGAGTATCTTACATAATAAAAAGGTAATATTTAAATTACCATCACTCCGCTACGCCCATGATTGGGCCAGCAGGAGACACAGGGGGCGGGACTTGGGGTGGCTGGGGTGGTGATTGGGCCGGCAGGACGCTGAGCTCAGCGTCTGCGCCATGGCTGTGCTGCGGCACAGACAGGCCTCTGGGGCAGCGAGCCTGGCCGGCGTTTTGGAGGTTTGGAGGCGGCGGGGTGGGCGGGCGGCGCGGCTCTCCGGGGAGGAGTCTGGCGGCAGTTGGGCCGCAGGAGCACGTGGCGGTGGCCCCAGCCTTCCTGGGCGGGAAGCAAAGGCAAGACCCTGGCCTGGGCTCCGCCCGCAGGAGGACCACGCCCCTGCCCCGCCTCGCCCTAGGGGCCCAGGGACTTCGGAGCTGCCGACCAGTGGACAGACAGCTTACAAGTGCATGATTAAATCATGCACTGGGCTTCTAGTTTTATTAATAACACCCTGAAACAACAACAGAAACTTAACCTTCTATAGAAATATAATTTCCATTTCTTTTTAGAAAAACACTGAGTTTTTTTTTCTCTATACTGTTCTTTTATCTGGATCCAGATTTTTATAGAGCCTTGAAATTCATTGATACATGAAAAACCGAGGCCACTGTTGACAGGAAGTGTGTATATGAATAAATTATGCATATGAGTAGCAGAAAAAGCACCCGTCCCCTGGGATGTTTTGAAGTTTCCTGGCTGTGTTATGGGAGTGAATGGTAGAGGGCCGGAGGCGGGTGGGCGGGGTGGTGGCTATGAATGAGGAAAGTGAGCTTGGCTGGGTTGACTTTTCTCTTTGAACAAGACCTGGTGGCCAAATGTCATATATATATAATTTTGCTTGAATGGATATATGCTGGGAAAATAAAAAGTCCCAGTGTGCAGGGACTCCCTGTTGGCAACTCTGCTTCAGAGAGAAGGTGATGTTTGCCCCCAACTTGTAAAACTGCTTCCTTGGCTTCAGCTTAAGGTACTTTTCTTCTCTTGCTTTTTAAAATTCCACTAATTATTTTTTCTTCTGGCTCTACAGAAAGCCAGGTGTTTTACTTCCTGATGAGCATTTGAGAGCTGGGTCCTTTGATTTACCTTTTACCCCCTCCTTCCAGGATATGTGCCCCTGGGCACACACAGTCTCTCTCTGTGTCTGTCTCTCTTGCATTTGCAATTTGTGCCAAGCACATCATTTTCATCCCCTGTTTTTTGGCCCCTGAAAATGGGAGCATTGACTTGCATTTTAACCCAGTTGTCTCTTGCTTCTGCTCTTCAGAATATGATGTTGGGAGATTGAGATGATCTGGGTGGCAGCAGCTTGTGCTGGCAGCCTGTGGGGTCAAGTTCAAGCCTCAGTAGCTGCCACTGCAGTGCTGAGAGTACATCTGGGCCTGAAGGGTCTGGCACCCGGGACCCTTGCACACTTCTAAACCATTATATGAAAGACAGACACAAGGAAAGTTGCGTGGGGAATAGGCCATAGAGACAGAACAACTTATTAGAATAGGGAGTAAGATTCAAGGAGAGAGAGAGAGAAAGGAATCCAGGCAGAAATCATAATAGAATGTAATCCCAGGCTAGAAGAGAACTGAAGAAGTCAAATGGGAAAGACTGAATGGATAAGTTGATAGAGCCACTTTACATAATGAAATTTCTCAATTGGGTAGAAGGTCATCAATTAATTTTTGTTGAATGTATTATGTAATCATGTGTCCATGTTTTGATACTTATAATTTGCTTTCATCTATTCTTAAGGTTGTTTTGGAAAATATGAAAAAGAAATCTCTCTAGCAGGGGGCAGGACCCCCATTAAAATGGATAAATGCGAAAGAGAATGTAATTTACGTAATAGAGAAATTCTGGGGTAAGGCTGACTAGGTATGGCTGGACCCAGGGACTCAAATAAGGATCTTACTTCGCTCCCTCCCTCCTTCCCTTCCTTTCTCTTTCTCCCCTTTCTTTTTCCCTGTCTCTCCCTCTGCACCTCTGCCCCTTCTCCTTAGCCCTCACCCCCAACCATTAATACTCTCCCCTTTCTCCATTTCTCTCTTCTTCCTCTCCTTTCCCTTGACCTCCTCTCGCAGACTCTGGCATCCCCTCACTCAACCCTCCCCCTCCCCATGCTCCCTGTGCCTGATCTCTCTGGTCCCTGACAATTTCTCACTCTGATCCCACTCTCCCTCCTTCTTCCTTTCACTCTCCCCCGCTCCTACTACCTTCTCTCCCTCTGCTCCTTCTGTCCATCCCTCTATCCTTCCCACCTCACCCCCTTCCTCTCTTTGCCCTGCTCTGTTCCCTCCATCTTTCTTGGCTGCTCTTTGCCTCCCTGTTTCCTCTTCCCCTCTTGCTCTGCCTTCCACCGCTTCTCTCTCTCTCTCTCTCTCTCTCTCTCTCTCTCTCTCTCTCTCTCTCTCTACGCCTCTTTCTCCCTGCTCCCTGCCCCTCTCATAGTTCTGTTGTCCCCCATGCTAACTTGATTCCAGGGCAGGCTTTCTTCTGTGGTGAACCTCCCTATAGCTCTATAGCTCCAGACTTACATCACCTTAGACTTCCCAGAGGAAAAAGAGTTTCTCTTTCCCATTAGTTTCAGCAGGAAGTCCCAACACAAGCCTCTCATTTGGCTGATGTAGGGCTGGGATACGCTGACAGATCTTGGAGCTGAGGATGGGTGGTGGTTTTACTTTCTGAACCATGTGGATTGAAGTTCAGGAAAATCGAGGTGCTAGAGAAGGGGAATGGGGGATTGCATTCAGAAGAAAGGGTACTGGATACTGAGCAGGCAAAAAATAAGGTGCCATTACTATTCCCATTGCCCAGTCTACTGACTAGTGGTCTACTGACTACTTTTCTATAAGAAAATATCATGAATAATCTACCAAATTTACAAAGCAGTAATAGTTCCCAAATAAAGATTTGTTTTCAGTGTTTATTTCCCCGGCTCCACAGCCCAATGCAGGCGGAGCAGGCTTCTCTGTAAGGCTCCCTGAAGGGACAGCCCAGGGATTGGGGCGTCTGTATCACATGGTGCCGCTGGGCCGAGACCTTCACTTCCAGCTGCGTGAGCAGGAGGGAAAGAGTGTAGAACACACAGGGTCTTAAGGCCACACTCAGATGGTATACAGAGTTTCTGCCCACATCCCATTGGTCAGATCCCAATCCCTTGTTCCCACTCCAGCTCCAAGGGACGCTGGTAATGTAGTGTTCTGATGTGCCCAGAGAGGAAATGAATGGGGTTTGAGGAATGCATAGCACTGTCTGGGCCATAGTCAGTTTGTTTAGATATGTGATTGAAAGGAACTACTGTAAAGTTAATACTGGGTATTTATGAGATATTAATATGCTTTCCTCTGGAATGCCTTCCATTCTTTCTTTAAAAAATATTTTTATTGATTTCAGAGAGGAAGGGAGAGAGAAAGAGAGATAGAAACATCAATGATGAGAGAGAATCATTGATTGGCTGCCTCCTGCATGCCCCCTACTGGAGGTCAAGCCTGCAACCTGGGCATGTGCACTGACCAGGAATCAAACCATGATCACTTGGTTCATAGGTCGATACTCAACCACTGAGCCACACCGGCTGGGCTTCCGTTCTTTCTTTGGATCAACACCTTGTCCTAAAATTATGTGGTTTTTTTTCATGAAGCCTTCTCATAGGGCACTGTATTGAAGAGCATGGACTTCAGAACCAAATGGCATGAGTTAACCTCCAGCTTCCCCATTTTCTAGGGGTAATTGTGAAGAAATTAGCCTCTCGAAGCCTTTGTTTCATTTTCTCATATACCACGCAAGAAAATGTCATTAATAATAACCTAAATTTAAAAAGCACTCACCTGAAATGAAAACATATAAAGTTACATGCCAATTATATCTAAATTTTAAAAAAAGCATTCAAATCACTTTGGTGCATGTGAGGTTTTTTTTTCTAGCTGTAATTTTACTTAGCAACTCAATGGAGCTCAACAACTCAGTGGTGCATCTGGGCGTGGGCTGCGCTGTATGCTCTAGTTCTCCAGCCACTAGAATCTGACAGTTTCAGAGCCCACGGGAGGTTCGCTCTGTGGCCACTCATTCCAACCTCCTCATCTCACAGAAGAGGACACTGAGGTCCAGAGAGGATACTTGGCTGTGCACACCGTCACTCAGTGGTTTAGTGGCAGAGCTGGAGTTGGATCCCACATGCCTGATTGCATGTCTGTCAGCAGGAGGCTCCTCTCTCCAAGCGTGGCCTTTCCCTTTGGCCAGTCTTGTTACTTTAACAGATCAAGGCAAGACCTGGCAGCCTGGAAAGAAGGCTCCTCAGCTCTATGCCATGGCTCAAGGGAAGCCTGCTCATTTCATAAGGTTTTGCTCCCTCCCCCTCCCCCCTCCCCCCAACATGCAGTTAAGTGTAGATATTTTTCTGTGTTCCAACCATAGAAACTGTCCTGAGTACAGAGACTGTGGTTTAGAACTTATCCTCTTTGCAGAATGCTGCTGCAGTGCAATGAGGGGTAATAAAGACATAGGTAATTGCTGTAGAAGAATACGGCTGCCAGGAAGATGATTGAACTCCCACACAGAAGGTGAACAGATGGTATATTTATTGAAATTCATAGGCTGTGAGATGGAATAATTTAGCTGATAGCTGGGCACCCTCATTTCGGATGGAGGGAGGCGCACAGAAGAACGCGTGTGCCGCTAGGTGGCGTGATCATCCAGGGCCCAGTGTTTGTCTTCTCTGGGAGAGGGAGGCCCAGATTTTGTGCACAGGAAAGATTTCCTTCCCTCGTTCCCTGTTTGGGACTGCTAACCTTCCCTGCGGCTGAGTAGGAAACCACCATTTTTTAAAAAGCTTAAAATCACTTAATTATACAGTAAATATATGCTGCTAAGGACTTTGGCATAGAGAAAAAGCAATCAGATAACAGGGTCTTAGATCACTAAAGAGATGGGGCCATGGCTGAGAGGGGGGCAAGAGTAGCTGTGGGTTCCAATAATCTTTCAATCACAGGCCCTTCTGGACCTAAAGACATCTCCTCCCTGCCGGCTTCTCCCTCCTCAGCCTTGCCCACTGCTCCCAGTGCAGAATAGCAGGAAAAACACTGGCTTTAGAAGCTTCATTTTGGAAGTTGATAGGACTGATAACATTATGTCAGAGGAAAAAGAAAGGAATCCATGTGAACGAATGTGGGGGACGCAGGAAATGATAAGATAGAAAAGGTGAGTTAATAGCAAGTTAGCCTGTGATGGTTACTTATTCTATCTCTGTTATCTTAATAATATTTTAAAGTTTATTTTCTTCCTTCCTTCCTTCCTTCCTTCCTTCCTTCCTTCCTTCCTTCCTTCCTTCCTTCCTTCCTTCCTTCCTTCTTCCCTTCCTCTTTTTTTTTTTTTTAACTTTGGTTTCCAAAGCCAGAGCTCCAAGAAGCTTTGTCAGCAACGTTAGGATGCTCACATCCTTTTGATTTGATGTCAGAACCACTTTCTCTTTATGTCTGATTTCATAAATGAACCCATTCATACACTCAACAAATATTCATTGAGTCTTTGTTCAAGGTTTTATCTTTTTTCTTGTGTCTCAGTTTTCTTATCTGTAAAATGGGGATAAATACCTGTCTCATAGACTTGTTGTAGGGATTAAATGAGCACTGTTATGTAAAATACTTAGAACAAAACCTGGCAAATAAAAAGTATTCAATAAATGTTAGCTGCTATTTAGTAGTTCTATTATTACCACCACCTCTACCTACTATTGTACTATTACTGCTATATACTACTGTATTACTTCTGCTATTACTCTGACTACTACTATTGTATTATTGCTATAACTATATTATTGCTACTGTATTACTGTGATTTTTACTCTTTCTTTTGTTTTACTTCTACTCTTACTTTGGATTTTGAACTCCAGTTTCTCCTAATTTCAGAAAATATCTAATCTTATCAATTTCAAGGTAAATTTATTCTCTTTTGGATTTTTAGGTAATTGGTTAATTTGGAAAACTCCCTTTTCAACCACTTTTCTTTTCCTCAGAGGATGAGCTAACCATCTGGGGTTTACATCCGACCCTACAGTGGGTGCAGGGCTGTGTGGTCCATAACTATCGTCCATCCACATGGAGGTACCTTGTTTTGACTTCAGTTAGTTCTTTGGCCTCAGTCCTTGCACACCTCTGAGTCTGGGCTGGCCTCTTCTGAGCCATTTTTGGACCTGTAGGGGGTGGGATGGACAAATACCAATGAGAATGTTCTCTGGCTTCATGCTGGCCTCCTCCTTGTGAGGCTGAGCTCAGGCTTCTTGTCCTGGTACTTGTGGGGACCAAGCTGGACTAGAGGTCTCCCTATAAGGCCTACAGGCTCAAAATGAGGCACAAATTCCCTTGTCTTTGAGTCCCCAGATGTAAGGGAAGTTTTATACTTCCCTGCTTCATCTCTGCATTTCCATTCCCAGTACAATACAGCACCCTCATTTCATTTCATTTTATTTTTATTTCGGAAATCCTCAAATCAAAACTCATCACTCATGGAGGAAATTCAAGTGTGGAGTAGGAACCCCCACTCTCCCAGACCCACATACATACACCTCCCCCCTTTATTTTTGTGGGAAGGATGTTGGGAGGAGGTTTCTTAAGCTACGCCTATGAAATCATAGCATGGAGGTGACCAATGAGGGCTCAAATATGTTGTCAACCATGAGCAACATGTCCTTAACAGTTGTTCTGGGACAAAATTCTTGTATATGGGCAACTTACCAATTCAAACTGACAGTAGGTGGTGGTGGCAGGTTAGAATGAACACATGAAAATTTGGGGCTATAGACGATACAAAGAAATACACTCTCTTTGACTGCATGCGGGTCCATTCAACATAGGCCAATAAAATACTGCCCAGAGAGACCCTGTCACACTTTAACAAATAAATAAGAATGCATCTCCACTTATAGACTTTGTACTTGAAAACATTTTTCGCAGTTTGTGGTCATCTTGTAATTTTGCATTATTTCTATAAAATAAATATATAAACTTTAGCCCCCTTCTCTTTAATATATATCCGAAAAGAGATGAATTAATAAAGTTTCCTTTCATGTATTACTTGGGACCAGAATTAATTTGTTAGAATTGAGATTTATCCTATTAGGCAGTGATGTTCTTAGTCAGAGGTAACAAATTGTGGCCTGTGGGCCAAACCCAGTCTGCTGCCCGCTTTGTAGGGCTTAGGAGCAAAGAATAGTTTTTACAGTCTCAAACGGTTAGAACAAAACCAAAAGAATAATGTTTTATGACATGTGAACATTACTACGTGGAATTCAGATGTCGGCATCTATAAAGTTTTATTGGAACACAGCCATGGCTGCTGTTGGCTGCTTTCCCACTACACTGGCGGAGTCCAATCGTTGCAACGGAGAGTGTGTGGCCTGCAAAACCGAAAATACTTACTCTTGGACCCTCACCAGAAAACGTTTGCTGACCCTGGTCTAGGATGTGGATGTACCACGAAGAGGAATGTCAGGGAGAGCATTCTGTTTAGATTTCTTTTTGTCTCCAGGTAAGAGTGGGACAGTCCCACGGAGGCGCTGATCTGAAGGAAGCAGGC
Source organism: Cnephaeus nilssonii (assembly GCF_951640355.1). Taxonomy (NCBI): domain Eukaryota; kingdom Metazoa; phylum Chordata; class Mammalia; order Chiroptera; family Vespertilionidae; genus Cnephaeus; species Cnephaeus nilssonii. The sequence continues at coordinate 77,807,701 of NC_137075.1, forward strand.
AGAGAAGGTACTCTTTCATCACGTGGCGCTGTGTGTGGTGTTTGTGTCAGTCCCACCTCCCATCGCAGCTCTTCAAGCTGCTGCTATTTTATGCCACCTGCATAACCTGATTTGCATCTTAAATGCATATCCAGCTACCACTTGGACTTTTTTTGCAAATAAGGAGAATGGCTTTTATGAAGCCATCTGTAGATGAAAAATAAATAGCAGCTAACAACAGCCCTGGAATGTGTGATTGAGGGAGCGAGTGCGCAGCAAGAGTGTCACACAGCTGATCTGCTTCCCAAGTCAAGAAACTTCGAAAGAAATCTCAGTATTGACAAGATAAGGGAGGCGGGCGGGAACCATCTGGAAGAAAAAGGCAAAATAAAAGCCACTTGAAACCCAGAGGCACACTTGGACTTGGCCAGAGCTTGTCCGTCATCCTGAACCCCGTGCCTTGGAACGTTCGGGCTTCTCGCCTCCCAAGGCCTGGCAGGCTTTCCTAACAGTGTGAGCCTCCATCTCCGGGGCTGTACTTGTTGCACAGGGGGCTTTCCTGTAGGTACTCCCATCAGAGAAGGTTTCAACATCTGGGCTTAAGTCCCATTTTATGTTGCTTTTGTCTTAATGATTGGATTCATCTTTTTTCATCTGTTCTCTAACCACACTCCTAGTCACCATGTACCCCCAGGGGAGTTGTCAGAAGCAAATTGCAGAAAGCGTGGCAATTCTTAGCTTCTAAATGCAAAATAGAAGAGTGAAACAAGGGTTGAGAAAGTAAATGTGAGGAGTCAGAACAATTCTCTCTGAGTTCCTCCTTGACCTTCCCCTCTCATCCCCTCTCATCGCCTCTCATCTCTCCTCTTCTTTGGAGGAAAGACCTTCTGACCAGGGAAAGAGAGAGAGAGGAATGGGAGAGAAGAAGTAAGAGAGAACTCCCCCTTCTGTCTCTTCTCTTCCTCTTCTCCTCCCCTTTCTGGTCTTTCACCCCTCCTCTACTTCCCCTCCTTTCTCCTTCTTTCTTTTCTTCCTCCCACCTCCCCTGTCCTCTCTCCTCCATCCCCGACCCTGTTTGTGTCCTGTTCTTGATTCCCATTTCAGGTTGAGTCTTGGGTTACAGGGACACAATTACTGTTCCCCACTTTGATTGGGGAAATGATAGGAGATAGGATCCAGGCCCTGTGTCCTGGGTGGATTCATGAGATGGGTGTCAGGGAGGAATTCCTGTTGCTGTCATGGTACTGTTGTATAGTAGAGCCAGTTGCTAGGTGTGTCTAGCCTTGGCAATCTCTGCAGGTACTCTATGGCTCTCTCCAATGGGGCATGGCGCCATATGAGAGTGTGCACCTGAGACCTGAAAGAGTCTTCAGACAGCACAGGAGGTTATGTGTTGGAAAGATGTGACATGGACAGTCTCTGCCCATTCTGTGCCAACACCTCAGTGGATCAGTGGGGAGCCATCCGAGAAAGCACTGCTCATTTCCTGTGTGAAGGGTTAGATGGGTGAGTTATATCCTGCAAAGGAGGCCATAGCCCTCATTCTCACGACCGCCAGCATGGCCTTGTCTGGAACTTAGGGACAACTTCAGAGACGGGTGGGACAAAGGGGAACATTTTTCTATTTTACTGAGTTTTATTTTTCATGTCAGGCAGGATAGGGGCTATAAGTCAGAAATTAAGCTAAGTTAGGGAAATAAAGTTATATTTCTTATGCACCAGAGTTTATGATTTGTAAAATTTATACCAGGTGTAGTCACATCTATTAACCCTTTGCACTCACTTGCTTTTTTCTCGATTCCTTTATTCTACTCAGGATTTAATTTTTTAAATACCCCAGATTTTACAAAGCGTGGCAGTAGAATAAAAAACTGGAGTTTCTTTTCATACAAACTTATTTATTTGGATTTTTTTATATTTCAAATTATTGATACATTCAAAGAGTAATTTTAATCTCGACATCCGAGTGCAAAAGGTTAAATACTGTGAGCTAGGTATTATATTGGATGATTTTCAAGCATTTTCTCGTTTAATTCTTTTCATGACTTTGTGAGGCAGGTATTCTAATTCCATTCTACAGAGAAAATGAAGGCATTCAAAGTTTCATTAGTTAGTCTAAGGTCACATGGTCAGAAGGGGTGCAGCTAGGATTTTGGGCCAGGCAGTATGACTTTGGTGTTCTGCCCACTCCACATACCCTAAGACTTGAGATTTGGGTAGGACCTTATGATAGGCCGTTGTAATCTACTTTGCATATATCTGTTAGTGAAGCAAACCTTTCCTTTGACAAGGAAACTTTTCTGGGCCTTTTATCATGTGCCAGGTGCGCTGCTAGGCATGGGATGCAAAATGAGTAACACTCACTTCCCTCCAGGGATGTAACAATCTGCCTACCTTTAGTTCTAACACATGCAAAGTACTGTGTGGACTGGTTGAGTGAATACACTTGAAAGGTACAGAAGCATCAGTAAGGGAAAGAATGTCTTCATGTCAGATGTAGCATCAAGAATATTGCAACCATGCTCACAGGAAGCAAACTTGAAAGAATCAGAACACTGATTGAGGTGGAAATGTAGATTTGATGTTAGAATGGTGTCTGGCTCGGTGGTGTGGAAAGCCTGTTGGTTGGAAACCAGATCTTAGCTGAACAAAGCCCTGGGGAACAATTGGGCACAGAGCAGAGACAGGCTGATCTGATCTGAGAAGATTCCTTTGTTCTTTACACCAAGTATCGATGAGGGAAACCGGAGTCCGTGAATCTCCCAGCGTGGAACAGTGTTCAGAAGAGAGAACTCATTTCTGGAAACAGCATTTGTCCACAAAATGAAAAAAGGGATAAATGCAATGATTGGTGTAGGTAGGAAATCTAGGTCATGTTATAACTTCTGTTGCCCCACAGCACATGTCTGTTGAGTACAGGATATACAGCGAGGCTTCGCGTTTCTCAAAGGGAGAGAAGCAGCTGGCTCCAACGTCATGATGGTTTTGGTTGCCGGGCAGTGAGTGACAGACATCCTCCAGCTTTTTGCCATTTTCTTGTGGGTACCTCTGTTCTGAAAGCAAATGGTCACATTTCGAGGTAGTGAGATGAAGACATTAGCATATCTTTTTGAGGGTGAGGACACAAGTAAACCCATACCGTCTGGCTATATGGTCACCTTTTTTGAGTGTGTGGTCTCCCCCACTGGACTGTGAATCACACCTTACTCATCTTGGTGCCACTCGCTCTCTCCGTGAGATAGTAAATTATGAAGAAAAGAGAGGACCTGTGCTTTCTTCATTAGGAATGAAGCAGAAGGTGGATTGGGATTTCTTCTCACTATCATGGAAGCTCCGCAAAAGCAGTGACTCTGCCTACTTGACTAACACATCCTTAGTGCTTAGAGCATGCCCAGCATGGAGTAGGTGCTAAATAAAAATTTACTAAATGTCCGTATTTTTTTAGTTGGATGGAAACTGTTGAATGAGTGGATTAAAAGCATAGGAAGTAAATTATAGGTAACTAGAGGCCTGGTGCACGAGATTTATGCACTCGGGGGGGGGGGGGCGGGGAGTGGTCCCTTAGCCCAACCTGCGCCCTCTTGCAGTCCGGGAGCCCTCAGGGGATGTTCAACTGACAGGGAGCAGGCCTAAGCAGGCAATCAGACATCCTTAGCACTGCCGCGGAGGCAGGAGAGGCTTCCGCCACTGCCACTGTGCTCACCAGCTGTGAGCCCAGCTTCTGGCTGAGCAGAGCGCCCCCCCCGCCCCCCCTCCGTGGGAGCACACAGACCACCAGGGGGCAGCTCCTGCATTGAGCGTCTGCCCCCTGGTGGTCAATGTGCATCATAACAACTGGTCGTTCTGCTGTTTGGTTGATTTGCATATTACCCTTTTATTATATAGGATTGTAGAAACACTTGCTAGCCTTTACCCCAGCCAGGTCATTGCTGTAGTTGTTTAGATCAACTCACAAACTTTGGCAAGTAAAATTGATTTTTTGCTAGCTGCCAGCCGGGGTGGGGGGGGGGGGGAAAGGGGGTAGGAGCCTGGTATTATACTAGGTAATCACTGCCAGGGTACTGAAGACATCGGAATTTTTTTTCTGTAGATCAGCATTCTTCTGAAGACTTTGTGGCTTCTTCATGTCCTCCAAGGGTATCACCAATGAGGGAAGTTTTGCCAATAATTCCTGAGAGAGGTTGACCATGCTTTTCATCTATTTGTCCCTAAAAACCTCCCAATCACAGGAGACTGAAACCCAGCTTTGCTCCCATGTACTGCCCAGACTGGATATTTAGCTTAACGCCCCCATCCACAATCTGGAATTAACTGATAATTGCCTGGTCCTACTGGCAACGGCCAACCCTGGCTTTTCCCAGGGTCTCCCACTTCTGTGGAGTTTAATACTATGGGTGCCCTCAGTTATGCCACATTTGGGACTTGATTTAGGACTATCAGCTCTGAGGAGGTCAGAATTTATTTCCTTCACATCCCTGCTTTCCTCCCTGGAGTCTTTTTCCCTAGGCATGTGGTCAGCTTCCACACACTGCAATCTGTCACAGAGGTGGACGCCAATGTCCTTCTCGGACCGCATTGAGAGCAGCACAGTGAAGTGCCAATCTGAGATTTCCTCTACCTTGGAGCCAATGTAGAGTCAGTTTTCGAGTTGCCATGATGTTAGGAGGTTTGTGTTTCTTAATAATTATGTTTAGGTCAAACATTAGGAAGTGCCTTGAATGCTGGTGTTCTCTGGTTTGAGTCTTGTGTCTTGGGAATGCAGTGTGTGGAGCTAATTTTTAATCTCTGGATTAAGAACATAAGCAGCGGTCCCGCATCCCTTCAGAGGTGCTTGGTCGGAGTGTGTTCTCACTGAAGGATGCTCTTTCCCATTTGCTGGGTGGTTATTAGAGTAGTTGGCTGGGCACCATGCATTGTAATGATTTTAGATAAAGAGGAACTAGCAGGGAAAGAGAAAATCTGTTTGCCCTTTGAGTGCCGGTGCACGAATAGGTGAAGCAAGTCAAAGCTTTGGGAATGCTCATTGAGTTTCCCATTCTTCTCACTGGGCCTCTAAAGGTTGATTGACAGAAGCCATGGCCCACTTTTGTCACATGTATTGTATTTGTGAATTTTTCCCTTTGTCTTTTCTTTCTTATATCTCATTACTATAATTAGCAGTTCCTAATCATAATGCACTTGAATATGCGGGACCACTGGGAGGTTAGAAACATAGCAATTATTGAAAGAGGGAGATATTAAAATTCACTTACAGGAGATGAAAGAATAATCATGAACACATTTTCTTAGGTGGCCTAACACTTGGGATGCCATCTAATTGCTTCTATTATAGTTGGGGTCAAAGTAGAGCAGCATGCGTTTACTTGTTACCCACTTCAAAACCTCTCCCTTACATTTCTTCCTTGTTCCTTTGACAACCTAATATAGAGGATGCAGCAGCACTGATTTATGCCTGAGGGACATAAAGATGAGTGAAACCCAATACTGTTCTCAGATGCCTAAAATTCTATCCAAGTCATCCCCTGAGCTTATAGTCTTGAATTCTGCTAACAAATCTCTTTGGGGAGCTTTAAGCTCTTATCAAATATTAATACCTTTGTGTGAATGAGTTTTGTGAGTAGGGATGTCCAAAGATTCATGCTCTCACTTTATAGTGTAGAGTTATTGCTGGGAAATGACTCTCTAGGCAGGAACTACATTTCCCAGCTCTTCTTGTATCTATCTGAGGCCCCATGACTGAGTCCTGGCCAGCAGAATATGGATGAAAGTGATGTAAGCTGCTTCCAGGTCTAGCCTAGGACAAACTTCTATGCTATTATCCACTTGCCCTCTTCTTATACCTGCAGGCTGTCCACACCCAGGATCTACTTGGAAGTCAAGAGTTGTGGCAGCAGGGTCCAGGCCCCTGAATAATCATGTGGAACAAGTCCCTTCCACTACTACTTTCTGCTGCAATTGGATTTCTGTTGTGTTAAGCTACTGAGAACTTGGGTTTATCTATTTCTATATCTAGCGCTACCATAACTAATTAAGTTGTAAAACACTTTATTAAAATTATACTGATTGATAATTTGAGATAGCCAAGTTCTTCAGGGAAGAGGAGGAGTGGGTGTGGCCAGGGGTGAAGGAGAAAGGATCTAGCAGTGGGCCACAAAATACATTTCCTTACCTTATTATTTTTCCTAGAACTGTGTACTGCTGTAGCCTATTGGTTAAAAGGGATTTCTCACTGAGTTAATGTTTAAGGTTCTTCTTTCACTCTTTAGCTTTCTTAGAATAATGTTCCTCTTTCTCTTATTTTCATAACCTGAGTGAATATTTGTAAACCATCTCCTCTTGTCCTAAGCTGTAGAGCACAGTGTCTTAGTTTCCTCTCATCCTTGGCTCCCATTTCAAAATTGAAATCTTCCTATATAATAAAGAAGTAATATGCAAATGACCATCACTCCAACACACAAGATGGCCACCGCTATGTGGTCAGAGATGGCTGCCCCCATGTGGACACAAGATGGCCTCCACAAGATGGTCAGCAGGGGAGGGCAGTTGTGGGTGATCAGGCCAGCAGGGGAGGGCAGTTGAGAGGGACCAGGCCTGCAAGGGAGGGCAGTTGAGGGGGACCAAGCCTGCAGGTGAGGGCAGTTGGGAGGGACAAGGCCTGCAGGGGAGGGCAGTTTGGGGCAACCAGGTTGGCAAGGGAGGGCAGTTAGGGGTGACTGGGCCAGCAGGGGAGGGTAGTTGGGGGTGACCAGGCCTGCAGGGGAGGACAGATAGGGGCGACCAGGCCTGCAGGGGAGGGTAGTTGGGGGTGACCAGGCTGGCAGGGGAGGGCAGTTAGGGGCTACCAGGCTAGCAAGGGAGGGCAGTTAGGGGCAATTGGGCCAGCAGGGAAACGGTTAGGCATCGATCAGGCTGGCAGGAGAATGGTTAGGGGTGATCAGGCTGGCAGGCAGAAGCAGTTAGGAGCAATCAGGCAGGCAGACAGGTGAGCGGTTGGGAGCTAGCAGTCCTTGATTGTGAAAGGGATGTCCGACTGGGATCGGGCCTAAACAGGCAGTCGGACATCCCTTTAGGGGTCCCAGATTGGAGAGGGTGCAGGCTGGGCTGAGGGACACCACCCCATGCATGAATTTTGTGCACCGGGTCTCTAGTATATAAATAAATAGTTGCACTAAATAGCTCAGGATGTTGTCATTTTGTTGTTCATCCATCCATCATCCACACATCCACCCACCCACCCACCCATTATTTGTATGTGCTATTTTGTGCCAGGAGCACTGAGAGGCTCTGAGGACACTGTGATGAATGAGACACATAGCACCTCTTGTGTCATGGAGCTCACATTCTGAAAATTAGAAATCATTTTAGAAGTGAATTAGTGTATTAAATGCTTATCATCTATGTCCTGTGCTAGAAGCTGTGGTGGATATCAGTATATAGAATTTCTGCTTTTAAGGTCTGGTTAAGGCAAAGATGGACTCAAACACCCCTTTGTCTTCACAACCAACAGAACTGCACTAAGGTGGAGGGGAGATGACAGAGTGGTTCAGTTCCTTCAATAGCCACTTGGCTCATGGAAACTTGAATCCAAGTGCAGCATACAAATGCTTTTAAATGTCTGATCACTTTATTCTTGTGATAGTTGCTTTGAAAATTTTCAGTAAAACAGCTGAGCAAGACCTATACAATAACTAGAGATGGTGTTCTTATGAATGATAATTACCAGTGAAAATACTTTATTTGTAAATGAAATCTTCATTAGTTATCTTTTGGCATATAACAAATTACCCTACAAGCTGGCAGCTCAAAACAACATTTCTTATTTCATAGTTTCTGATGTCAGGAACCCAGGAGAGACTGAACTATGTGGTTTTAGCTCAGAGTCTCTCATGAATGTCAGCAGGGACTGCAGTCATCTGAAGGTTTGACTGGGGCTGGAGGACCTGCTGCTAAGCAGGTGCACTCACATGGCTGTTGGCTGGAAGCCACAGGTCCTTACTTCTCCACAGGGCTGCTCATGTCATGCCTGCTCCCCTTCCCCACAGTGTGCAATACAAAAGTGAGAACAAGGGTATAATCTCCTTTATGACATAGCTGCAGGACTAACATTACTCTTTATATGTTCTAGTGGTCACACAGGTAACCCTGATATAGTATGGGGAGGGACTAAGTAAAGGCATGAGTACAAGTCAATAGAGGTCATTGCAGGCCATCTTGAAGGCTGGCTGGCTACCATAATATCCTTTCTCCATAACTTTTTTTTTTCTTTACTCTTTAAAAAACCTCTTTAATAAATTGAGCATATGACCATGTTCCTACAAAATGATTCAGGCCATCTTAGGGCTCTAAGGACCATATGCAAAGGACAAAGAGCATTAAAGACTCCTTTTGTGTTTAGGTGGAGGTGTGTTCAAAACCATACAGTTTTCATTTTGTAACCTCTTTTTAAAAAAAATACATTGTGACTTTAAGATTGAGTGGCTCAGTTGGTTGGAGTGTCATCCTGTGCACCAAAGGGTTGTGGGTTTGATTGTCAGTTAGTGCCCATATCTAGGTTTTGGTTTCGGGTTTGATCCCGGTTGATATTTCTCTCTCTCTCTTTCCTTCTCTCTCTCTCTAAAATCAATAAGAACATATCTTTGGGCAAGGATATGAAAAAAACAACAAAGAAAACATGGGCCCCATTGTTTCATAATCTTCACTTGAATAAGGCCATGGGACACCCCTGTAGGATGAGACCAGCCATTGGTCTTTAAAGGCTGCTGTTTACCTGTCTTTTCTTTCTTCTTCTTTTTAAAAAAAAATCTTTATTGTTGAGATTATTACAGATGTCCCTCTTTTTTTCTCCCCATAGCCCTCCTCCACCTGGGTCCCTCCCCACCCTAGGCCTTCATCACTTTATTGTCTGGGTCGATGGATAATGCATATATGCATATAAGATCTTTGTTTAATCTCTTCCTGTTCCCCCACCCTCCTTCCCCCTGAGAATCCTCAGTCTGTTCCATTACCATGCCTTTATTCACCAGTTTATTCTGTTCATTAGATTTCTTATTCTTTTATTTTGATTTTTTTAGATTCAATTGTCAATAGATATGTATTTGTTGCCATTTTGTTGTTCATATTTTTTATCTTTTTCTTTTTCTTCTTCTTCCTCTTCTTAAAAAAAAATACCCTTCAATATTTCATATAATACTAGTTTGGTGGTGATAACTCCTTTAACTTTTTCTTGTTTGTGTGACCTTCAATTCTAAATAATAGCTTTGATGGGTAGAGTAATCTTGGTTGTAGGTCCTTGGTATTCATCACTTTGCATATTACTTGCCACTCCCTCTGGCTTGCATAATTTCTGTTGAGAAATCAGCTGGCATTCCCTTGTAGGTAACTAACTGCTTTTCTCTTGCTGCTTTTAACTTTTTCTCTTTGTCTTTTGTTCTTGGCATTTTAATTATTATGTGTCTTGGTGTGGTCCTCTTTGGGTTCCTCTTGTTTGGGGTTCTCTGTGCTTCCTGGATTTGTAAGTATATTTCTTTCACCAGGTGGGGGAAGTTTTCTGTCATTATTTCTTTAAATAGGTTTTCAATATCTTGCTCTCTCTCTTGTTCTGGCACCCCCATAATTCTGATTTGGTACACTTGAAGTTGTCCCAGAGGCTCCTTACACTATCATATTTTTGGATTATTTTTCCTTTTTGCTCTTCTAGTTGGGTGTTTTCTGCTTCCTCGTACTTCAAATCTTTGACTTGATTCTTGGGATCCTCTACTCTACTGTTGAATCTCTGTATATTATTCTTTATTTCAGTCAATGTATGCTTAATTTCTGATTGGTCCTTTTCCATTTTTTTTGGCATTCTCACTAAGATCATTGAAGATCTCACTAAGTTCTTCAGAGGTTTCTAGAAGATTCTTGAGTAACCTTATAAATGGTTTTGAACTCTATATCCAGAATTTTGCTTTCATCCATTTCTTTCATTTGTGACATGTTTCTTTGTCTTCACATTTTGGCGGCTTCCCTGTGTTTGTTTCTACGTATTGGGTAGTTGCTAAGTCTCCTTGAATTGATAGAGTGGCCTTGTGTGGTAGGTGTCCTATAGGGCCCAGTGGCTCAGCCTCCCCAGTTACCTGAGGTGGACACTCTTGGTGCACTTCTTTGTGGGCAGTGTGCACAGTATTGTTATAGTTAAGTCTTGATTGCTGTTGGTATCACTGGGAGGAATTGACCTCCAGGCCAATTGGCTGTGAGGACCAGCTGTGACTACAGTGGGAGAGCTGCTCTGGAGGAGACACCCTTATGGAGCAGAACTTGCTTCAGTGGGGCTTTGGTGCTCACTGAGTCTGCCCCTGGAGTGTCTTGCTTATGGATGTGTAGAGTTGTAATCTGGTATGGTTTGACACTGACCACTGGGTACACTGGCTCTTGGGTCTCCAGGGAGGTGTAAAGTCAGCCACTGCCTGGGACCACTCAGCAGGAGCTACAGAGAGATCTTCAGATTCCTCCTCTTTGTATTGGGTGTGGAAGTGCACAGATGAGGTCCAGCTGTGAAGCAAGGCAGACTAGTGCTGGTGCTGGTGTCAGGTCTTGGGCCTTTTATTGATAGGTTTGGGGCTTTCTGACCCAGCTGCAGCTTATTTGACAGGTTTTAGCCTGAACCAAGACAGGCCATTAATATGCAAAAGCCACTGCACACAAGTTGAGTGGGTCTGCAAATTGGATGGGGTGGGGTCAGGGAATACCAGAAGGGAGCAAATGGGAAGGTCCCAGAATAGGAATAATGACCCCTGCAAGCACCTCCATCTGGGAGAAAGCCACCCTGAGTTTCTGCCCTGATGCCAGACAAACCAGTTCCTCCTCATATGTGTCTGTGTCCCTCAAAGCCTTGCACTGGTGCTGGAGCTCAGAGGAAGCAGGACCTTGTAAGTTCGGTTTGTGGTGCCGGCCTTTTAAGAGGAACAGCTGGGTCTCCAGCAGCCTCTGAGTCACTAAGCCCCAATCTGCATTGGTTTTAATAACCCATAGATCCTACTGCCCATAAAGACTTCTTTTCCCAGCTCTGGGACCCTGGCCTGGAAGTCTGGGACCCCTTACTCCTCCAGGCAGCCTCAGCAGAGATGATCTCCCTCATGATTAAAAAAGTGACACACGTGGGTACTGGACCAGCCCATTCCGCCCTTCCTGCTAATCTCAGTGTGCTTTCTTCTTTTCTTCTTTATTTGTAGGACTTTCATTCAGCCAGATTTCTGGTGGTTCTGGATGATGGTTGTTCTATTTTTTAGTTGTAATTTTGATGGGGTTGTGGGAGGCAGCAAGTACAGGTGTTTGCCTATGCTGCTGTCATGGTCTACCTATCTTTTCTTTCTTCCCAATTTCTCCCCCAGCATGCTGAATGCAGAGTTGATATGGGTGTACCAGGTTTAGCTGCTTAGTGAAATCACCAGGTGCTCCTTTAATTTATACTTTATAAAGACAACAAACTGAGATGAGGAGAATGTAGCATATGCTGTGGACTAAATTAGTGATTTACAAACTCGTCAGGTCGTAACGACCTGCCACTTGTTAGACATACAGATTCTCAATCTGGCACAGACCTATAGAGTCAGAATCTTCTGAGGAGTGGCCTGTGTTTTTTCAAAAAGCACTTCAGGTAATTTTTAGGTCCCATATGATTAAACAACATTGATTTAGATAAGTGTTCCTGAAACTCAAGCCAGCTTCTTCATCTGGTGCTCAACCAAGAAGCAGCAACCATCTCAAACACGAAGTTGAAGTCAAAGTGCGCCAAGCTGTATATTTTTCAGAGTACTTTCAGAGTATTTCAAAGAATTTTCAAGGTAATTTAGACCAGCGGTTGCCAACCGGTGGGTGGTCTGTGAGGTCCAAAAGGCTGGCAACTGCTTTTAGACTATATGCAATTTTTAAAAATTCTCACCAGACGGTATTTTTTCCATTGATTTTTTTTTTTAGAGAGAGTGGAGGGGAGGGAGAAGGGAGGAAGAGAGAGAAAGAGAGAGAGAGAGAGAAAAACATCGATGTGAGAGAGACACATCGATTGGTTGCCTCCTGCACCTGCTCCAACTGGGGTTGGGGATTGAGCCTGCACCTGAGGTACATGACCTTGACTGGGAATTGAACCTGTGACCCTTCAGTGAGCAGGCTGATGCTCTAACCACTGAGCAACCATCCAGAACTAGACTATATGCAAATTTTACATCATGTGCTAACTTTAAAACTCCACAAGAGGTACTACTGCATTGTATGCATGCTATATACTATTTGTTTATTTCCTGTGACCACCATAATGGTGGCTTAGAACAACAGAAATTTATTCTCTCACATTTATGGAGGCCAGAGTACAAAACTGAGGTGTTGACTGCCTCTGGAGCCTCAGGGGAGACTATTTCCTTGCCTCTTATACCATTTCATGGCTCCAGATGTTCCTTCACTGTGATTGCATAACTCATTCTCTGTTTTTATATAGCCTTCCTGTCTTCTTCTGTGTGTCTCTCCTCTGCATCTCTTAGAACAGTGGTTGGCAAACTGCGGCTCGCGAGCCGCGGTTTGCCACTCTGTTGACTAATTAGTTTGCCGACCACTGTCTTAGAAGGACATTTGTCATTAGATTTAGAGCTCACTTGGAGAATTCATGATTATCTTATTTTGGGATCCTTTATTTCATTACATCTGCAAAGACCTTTTTATTTCAAGTAAGGCCATATTCATAGGAACTGGGGGATAGATATGGACATATCTTTTTGGGAAGCCATCATTCAAACCCACTACACTACTCTACTGTAAAACTGAAAGCAAACTCTATGTAAGATAACTTGGAATGCCTGGAGTTAACGATTATATTTTCTTTACTGCATATTGGCAGAGCTTTTAATCAAGAATGGCTAATGCAGCTTGGCTGGTGTGGCTCAGTAGTTCAGCATCAACCCAGGCAACAAGAGGATACTGGTTCAATTCCTGGTCAGGGCACATGCCCGGATTGCAGGCTGATCCACAGTAGAAGGCATGTAGGAGGCAGTCAATTGATGTTCTCTCTTATTGATGTTTCTATCTCTCTCCCTCTTCCTTCCTCTCTCTCTAAAATCAATAAACACATACTTAAAAAAAAAAAAGAATGGCTAATGCAGCATTTAGCCATGTCCGTGGTCTTGTCCATACCTGTATTTTTATTTCTTCTAAGCTCCCTCTGCATCAGTCCCTGATGCGCCTTAATCCATTTCCATACTCCATGCCGAACTGTGTACCACACGGGTTTTGTTGCTTTTTGACACAGTGACTGTTAGAGAGACTTCAACTTCTGTTTACATTCACTTCAAGTTCAGTCTTAAAAAATAGGAAATTCTTGCCCCAAATTTGACAACTATTTCTATTATGATAGCTATTTCTACTCCTACTTGTTATCATGCATATTCATATAAATGCATGCACTCTAACTCTATATAATTTTTTCAAATATGTCATCTTTCTTAATACTTTCTGTGAAACGTCCAGTGTCTTTAAGTGTGTTCTGAAATGTGAAGCCAGCTTTGGTGAAAAGAGGTAATAAGCCCCCTTTCCAGAAGCTGTTTTCCACCATTTTCAGAAGCTGTTTCCTTGTGTTTGTTTTCTATATTTCATTTTTATATGTTACCCTGAGCTGCTGCTTGTCCTTTGGCAAAAACATGCCATTTCACTGGGATTTTGTTATAGGAGAGTTTAAAAATTATTATTATTATTTGCCTATTTACTAACTATGTATGCAAGCACTTTTTTAAAAAATATATATTTTACTGATTTTTTACAGAGAGGAAGAGAGAGGGATAGAGAGTTAGAAACATCGATGATAGAGAAACATCAATCAGCTGCCTCTTGCACACCTCCTACTGGGGATGTGCCCGCAACCAAGGTACATGCCCTTGACCGGAATCGAACCTGGGACCTTTCAGTCCGCAGGCCGACGCTTTATCCACTGAGCCAAACCGGTTTCGGCAATGCAAGCACTTTTAATTTACTCACCTGCACTTTCCTGAGTAAAATTTGTAAGGTATTACGTCAGACAGATTTCTTTTAAGGACAAGTATTTCACAGGAATTCCAGCTGGACAACTAGATACCCCTGAAATGGGAGCAGAGGTTACATTTTGTAGGACTGGCCACGGACTAGCACCTAACTAGCTTTGAAGATCTCTTAGAACGAGGCAAGTGCCAGGATGGTCCAAGGTAATTACCTTTAATACAAATTCAGCCCCAATTAATGTACCTTTAAGTATTTTTAGTTTAGATGGCAAGGCTTGGCCAATTCAGAGGCATTCACTTTGTTACAGTTCTGGATTATTTAAACCAGGGTTGGAAAAACAGTTCTCTCCCAAGCCCAGTCAAGTGATTGTTGTTTTTAGTTGAGAAAAAAAAAATCTACAAAAGAAGATGCCAGTGGATTTGCATAATTGAAATGAGAGAGCCACAGCAGATGAATAAGAAACTCAGAGAAGCTGTGTCCTATGTGTTTAAGAGAAAGCTGAAAGCAGAGCTGCTTAAAAAAAAATTGAAAGCATTAAAATCAATATTTAAGAGATTCATTTAACCATAACAAAAACACCTTAGCAACAGACTGTGTTTTTAATAGTGCTTTGCAAAGGAAGTGGGGCTCTGGGAGCTGTGATTGGCCTCTCAGTGCAGTGAACCCATGAAAAAGAACTCGATGTTCCATTGAACTGGAAGCAAATTACGTTGTTGCCAGGGAAACCAGCTCCTCTGTGCTTTTCAGGTGAAAGGATGTTTGATCTTTAAAACAACAGAAACAGGGGTTTACATGAAGAATATTATCTGCCTTAGCCAAAAAGTGCAGTTAGGGGGAAACAAGTGTGCTATTATCGCAATTTACCAAGTGATTATAGTGGCAGAAAATTGTTAGAAAGGCATTTGGTACGGACCTTACAAGAGATGCTGGCGGAGATTCAACTGCAAATTCATTAATGTCATGTATATTTTCAGTTTGATGATGCGAGTGATGTTTTCAAGCTTTGATGCCATTTTATAACTAATTTTGATCAACCAGCTAATATTTTGAACTTTTCTTGGTACATGTCCCCTCCCGAGAGACTAAGGATTTATTAAAACTTCTAATTTGCAAAGGTTTCTCTAACACTGAGAAACATAGAATTAAGCATGAAAAAGAGGGAAATATGTGGGCTTCTTTAAAATGAAGGATTGGATAGGATTACCAAATTCATTTTCATTTTGCTTTTGACATCTGAGAAATGTTGTTGTGCTGGCAGCACCACACACAAGCGTGACATTGTGTGCCCTTGTGACCAAGGAGCCACTTGTTGGGTACGATTTCAAGTAAGTCAGTGTATTACTCTGTGTTTGGGGAGCTCTTTGAATTATTGAGTTAAGACAAGGTTTATGGCCTTTATATTGGCTGTCTAGCAAAGAGTGTTGAATAATGAACTACATTTTAAATCAAAGATTTCCTTTTACTCGAATCCTTTATTTCCCAAGAGGCCCAACCTGATTTATTTTGCCGAGTTCTGTAGGAGGAGTCTGCGTAACCTTGGTTTTCTTCTGAGAGAAGATGAATATTGACGAGGGGAGCAGCAAGGAAAATAACAAAATTGACTCTTGGAAGTACTTGAGGTTTGGACTGTCTGCCCAGTTATCCATCTATTCACCTCTCTATCAAACACTTTATTTCCCAAAACACAAAACACTAAAGGAGCTACAAAGACCTAGTCCCCGTCACTGCAATCTCTTGGTAGGAACAGATAGAAACAGGATGAACTGAAGCTACAATGGAGCTCTGGGAACAGTGCCTGGGGTGCGGTAGGCCACTCAAGAAATATTTGTCAAAACGAATGAATAGAGATTTAAAGTGCAATAGAAACATGAAGTAGGGGTGATGAATTCTTCTGGGGAATCTGGAGTCTTGGTCTTCCTCCCTCATTTCATCCAGATCTTGGCTCAAATGTGACATCCTTTTAAAATCCTTCCCCACACCCTCTCCCAACCCTGCAGACAGCTCAAATCTATCTTTATTTCCTTACCTCACTATATTTGTCTTTTTAGTACTTGTCACTCTCTGAAAATATATCATATATTTACACTGAGTGGCCAGATTATTATGATCGCTGAACGCGTATTAATCTGGCCACTCAGTGTATATCCTATATAATAAAAGGCTAATATGCAAATTGTCCCCTTGACCAGGAGTTCGACCAGCAGGCAGGCCGGCCAACTGCCCATGTCCCTTCCCCCTGGCCAGGCTGGCCGGACCCCACCCATGCACGAATTCATGCACCGGGCCTCTAATACACACACACACACACTCTCTCTGAGTGGCCAGATTATTATGCATTCAGAGATCATAATAATCTGGCCACTCAGTGTATTTGTTTACTAGTTTGTCTGTTTCTACCACTAGACTGTGGGTTCATGAGTGTAGGGATTTTGTCTAGTTTGCTGCTTTGCCCAGAGCCATAGTGCCCAGTGCATAGTACATGACCACCAACTACTTGTTGAAAGGATGAGTGAATGAATGAATGAATGAATGAATGATGGATTCTGGGAATACAATTTGCCACCATGGAAGCATGAGGACTTCCTTTACATTTTACAAGACATAGTCTATGGCCTTGAGGAGATTGGTGGACTGCCCAAAAAACTACTTTCGTTTTACCCTATTAAGATTGTTCTTAAAGAAAAATGAATGTCATATAATACATTAAGAGTCGGATGGCATGGGATGCTGATGTATACTGCTAGGTGATATACGTCTACTTATTGCCATTTTTATGTTTTAAAATTAAATAATTTTCTGTTGGTGGAAATAAAAGAAAATACACCCTATGGTTATGATTATGGACATTAAACTTTATTTACACTGTTCTAGCCTCAACAGAAAAGGACAGAAATGAAAATGAAATCTTTTTTCTTTTTTTTCTGGCTGAAAAGAGCTTGGAGGCACTAAAGCTGAAGGGAGGACCTTGTATCTCTGCATGTTGAAAACACACCAGGCAAAACAGGTCTTCTTCATGAGAAGTGACCAAACTTGGTTTTGCCCAACAAGAAGTCTTGTTTACTTTTTTTTTTTATTGCAGTGCCAAAGACAAGAAGTCACACATAGTTGGAGAAGCTCCAGAATTACTGGCCAATCTAATATTTTGAAGCAGGCTTTGGAGAAATCATTTAAGTCACAACTCTTTAGCATGCAAATGGATGATATTACTGAGCTCTCTCAGGATGGTCTGTCTTGTTTTTCTTATTTGAGGAGCCCTTCTTTGAAACTTTATTTTAAAAAAATATATTTTTATTGATTTCAGAGAGAAAGGGAGAGAGGGAGAGAGAAAGAAACGCCAATGATGAGAGAGAATCATTGATTGGCTGCATCCTGCACACCCCTTACTGGGGATTGAGCTCGCAACCCGGGCATGTATCCTTGACCAGAATCGATCCTGGAACCCTTCATTCCGCAGGCGGACACTCTATCCACTGAGCCAAATTTGTCAGGGCCCTTCTTAGAAACTTTAAAAGCTATTAACATCTTTGAAATGGTATGGAGAGTTATAATTTGTTCAGTTTGGGACAGCATTAATCTCTCTGTAATATATATTGTTATATCACTTCAGGATTGGAGAAGCCTCATGATTTCTGAGGCTGAGGTCCAAGTGAAGCTTCTTTGCCAGGCAGAACTCCAAGGGGAAGGAAAAGCTTGTCCTCTGAACCCAGATGGAGCACAGATGAAATATCTCTATTTTTGCCACTTCGGTGAAGCAAAAGTTTTACATGTTATGTTGTTGCTGAATCTTGATGTCTGTTTAAAGGAATCTTATTCAGTCACATGCATACTATTTTAGCACACTCTTAGGACTCCCCATTTTTATCTCCAGGCTTGACCTAAAATCCAGACTCATTGGTTCAGGTAACATGTTCACTTGGGTGTCCTGTAGGCATCTGTGATTGAACATGTCCAAGACAAATTCTTGATTCTTCCTCACCACCTATTTCTCTGAAAGCATTCTCCAGTTGTGTAAAGAGGCACTATATGTCTGCTGAGTCCAAATCCTTGGAGTTATCCTTGACTCTTTCATTTTCTTCACAACAGGTATCCAATCTGTCAGTCATACCTGTTGGCTTAGCTCTACCTTCAAAAATATATTTACCTGCATCGCTGTCACCCAGGTACAAGCCACCATGACCCCTTTCTTGAACTACTGAGGAAGGGTCCTAAGTGATCACTTGCCCTTCTAGCCTATTCTTTGCATAGCAGCAAAGTGAGCCTCTTAAGCTGTAAATCAGGCCTGTTACATTCTGGCTCAGAACCTTCCAATGGCTTCCATCATATCTACTAGTACAGTGGTTGGCAAATGGCGGCTCGCGATTTGCCGCTCTGTTGACTAATGAGTTTGCCGACCACTGACCTAGACTCTCTATTCCAATACTTACAGGCTGTTGTTGTTCCTTGTGATTACGCCCCTATCCCAGTGGTCGGCAAACTCATTAGTCAACAGAGCCGCAGTTTGCCGACCACTGTAGTAGAATCAGATCCACAGTCTCACCATGGCCTAGAGGGTCACATGTGACCTTGTCCAACCCAGTTTCCTCCAACTCTCCTTACTATGCTCCTGCTCCCTTAGTTTAGAAGAAAACCTTGTCATTCTTCAAGTCTGCTAATTTTTTCATATGTTTGTGGTTTTGGGGAGACATCAAATAATACCACTCTTTTCCTGTCATGTTCTGAATTTTATAAATAGGACACGAAGGACAGTCTTATGTTGAACAAAATGTCATGAGCCTTTTTCATGAAAAACTGATGGATAAACAATGGCTTTAGATCTTTGGCCAAGAGGGATATAGCAGCAAAGAGAACAAAGACCCTGTTCTCATGGAACTTATATTTTAAGATGATAAAAAGTATCTATCTATTTAATATACTGGTATATACAAATACATGTATGTGTATATATTAATTATATATATACCATAAAATAGAACCACAATATGAAACTCCCTACTATAAAATTCTTTGAGGTTTTAGACATCAAATTTTTGAAGCACCCAATTGAACAAATAAACTTATTTTGAGAGAAATAAAAAACCCACTTGGAAACATGGCAGGGAGGAGTAAATTCTTTATTGGTTTTCTTTTTGAATATGTGTGTGTGTATACATATTAATTAGGTATATGTTTTATTTCCCAAGTCACCATGGTGGGTGACTGTTTTTCATCAGGTTGCCACTATAAAGGAAGTAGATATCCATATAAATCCCACTGCTGGAAAAATTGTTCCTGTGCGCTGGAGTCTAGGGTGACAGTGTCTGGTAGTTGATCTTTCTATGGGTAGAACTCTGTAGACCTCTGGAAACACTGCAGAACTTGTTTGAAGGTTGCTTCTACTTGGAAGACCTTCGTATTAAAGCATGGATTATGAATTCTGTTCCTGCTGACATCAGTGCATCAATGATACAGTCTTTGCCAAAGATGATCTCATGGGTTTGAGGACAAAGAAAACGGTACATATATTCAACCCAAATCTTGGCGCATTCTTGTGTTCCTTGATACAAGCCTGACTGTCTGTCAAGGTGAAAGATGGGTGCTTTGATTCTTGGCTTCTGTGTCTGTATGAGTAATTTTTTCAGGACTAGTTGCTATCAAAATGAAAAGTTGCTTAAGTATTAAAGATGACTTACATTCTATTTCAAAACCATTTCATAATTTTAAATTCTAATTCAGTCTTCTTTTTGAAATTTACCTTTGAGCATATTTTTTTGGGGGGTGCAAAATTTGGATTTATTTCAATTACTGTTCAGGAAATACCCATTAATTTTTGCATGAAAAATGAGTGAGAAACATAACTCTTTGTAAGGCTGCTTATATTTTCTACCTATTGAAGGAACTAACATTTCAATCTATAAGGGTATCATAAGCCAAATGTGTGTGCTTTTGCTCATTTTCCTCCATTAAGAGCTTAATTAAATTATCTTTTGGAGTTTGTAACCCCAAAAGTTGACGTCACTGTCCTAGAGAGTTCTGCCCTTGCATGGATATCTATTTTATTGCTTACACAGCATCCGTTTCCTTCTTCCTGGTATCTGATGTCTTTGGCCATACTTAGTACATGGTATGGGAGGCCTGTTACCCAGCTCTAATGAAGTCAGTGAGCCTATCCATGTCTCTAGCTAGCACAGGGACAAGTACATGACCCTAGTGGTCCGAGTAGAGCCAGTTCCATGATGTATTTTTTTAGAGGCATTGAGGAAGGAAGCATCTTCTACTGGACTTGGAGCTGTAATGATAGAAACCTGTAAGTGCTTGCTATCTTGAGGGGAAACCCTCCCAAACTGAAAGTAAAGCCAGTACAACAGATAGCAGAGCCAA
The DNA here is from genome assembly GCF_951640355.1 of Cnephaeus nilssonii. NCBI lineage: Eukaryota > Metazoa > Chordata > Mammalia > Chiroptera > Vespertilionidae > Cnephaeus > Cnephaeus nilssonii. The sequence goes on from NC_137075.1 coordinate 77,828,032, forward strand.
GAGGTCACCAGTTTCCTGAAATTGTCTGAACATCTGGATTTGATCCTACCTGATTTAAGTTCGCTGAAACAACCTTGTTTGTTTGTTTGAATTGGCATTTTTTGTTCCTTGCAAATAGAAGTAAGGACTCTGATGTAGCAAGGCTTTTAGCACAGACCTGTAAGCTATAAGCAATAATAAAGCAGGGAACTTTTTAGTCTTAGTAACCAAAGCTTTGGAATTGAGGACTTTTCAGACTGATATATATTGCTGGTCACTACTAACATTATTGACAAAGGTCAAGTTTGCTGATCTGCTTAAAGGTCACTTTGTTTCCATGCTACCCAGTGCCATGCTGGTAAGAGGTCTAGGAGATCTGAGTAGTCAATTGGGTGGAGAAGACCTGGCAGCCACCCAGGGCAGTGGTGGTAGTAGGAGCTGTAGGCCTCAGCAAGGCTGACAAAATCACCCAGTGGTGATGTCTGAGAACACCTAGATGAACAGAGGGTGAAGAGGGAGAGGGCACAGAAGATGGAGGGTAAAGGAAAATGAAATCAACATCCAGTGATACAGGAATGGAGTAAATAAATTATGTATGATATGTGCTTTTGAAGAAATCTAATACTCTTTAAGCATTATATTTTAAAAGTTCACTTATATTCATGGAGTGATTCATAATATATTGCCTGGCAAGAAAAGCATGACATTTTAGTAGAGTATGTTTCCTTTCTTTTAAAACAAAATAAATAAATATGTATAAATATTAATAAAACATTATCAAAGATCCTCTGAAAATGTAAGAAATGATTATCTCCAGGGGGTGGGATTAAAATTATTTACCTTTTTTCTTTTGCTTGCTTGTGTTCTGAAATTTCTACAATGAATATGAGTTACTTGCATAAAATAAGAGAAGTCGAAGGTAGCTTCTGAGAGAGAAAACCACTAGTTCTGCAAACATGTAGGCAAGGCAGTTTTAGTTGTCAGAGAAATGTAAAGGAGAGAAGACACAGTTATAAAAACATTTTCCTAACTTTTGGAAATAATACAAAACTAAACTCAACATATGGGGGAGGATTCCTAGAAGAAAAGGCAGATCCTGGATACAGTCTCAAAAGCATGATAATGGGTGACCACTATTTTAAACTTCCTTTGGCAGTAGTTTCCAATTCAACTTATTAGGTAGGTTCTTCTTCAATGGGAATATATCTTAACTTTGTAGAAACACATGTTCTATGAAGAGACCTACCTGTCTATCTGATGTGTTGAGAATCACAAGAATAGTAAACAATAGAGCTCAGAGAAGCCCCAGTCTCATTCCTACCCTATTTCATTTTCCTAAGACCTTTATCATCTCTCCTCCGCACTAATGTGAAGGCCTCCTAGGTTTTTCTGATTCCAATATTTTTAGCTTTTAAGGACATTGTATTAGTTTCTTTTTATCCTTTCAAATATCAAATTTTATTCTTAGATTCTTTCTTCTTTTCCATATAATTTTACTTTTACTTCTTTTTTTCTCCCCTCAACCACCCCCACCCCCCAGCACATGCTCTCACCCCCCTAGTGTCTGTGTCTATTGGTTATGCTTATATGCATGCATACAAGTCCTTTTGTTGATCTCTTATTGTTACTATAACAAGTGACCACAAATTTAGTAGCTTAAAAGTACACAAATTTATTACCATTTAGTTCTGTGGTTCAGAAGTCCAAAAATGCATCTCACATGGTATCAGCAAGACTAAATTTCTTTCTGAAAGTATTTTTGGGGATGAATTTTCTTGCCTTTTCCAGGTTCTAGAGGCTGCTCTTATCCCTTGGCTTGTGGCCCTTTTCCTTCATCTTCAAAGCCAACAACAGTGGGTCACGTTCTCCTGCTACCATTTCTTTGATTCTCTCTTCTGATCCCCTCTCCCATTTTTAAGGACCTCTGTGATTACATTGGGTCTGTCTCTAGATAATCTAGGACAGTGGTCGGCAAACTGCGGCTCACGAGCCACATGCGGCTCTTTGGTCCCTTGAGTGTGGCTCTTCCACAAAATACCACAGCCTGGGCGAGTCTATTTTGAAGAAGTGGCGTTAGAAGAAGTTTAAGTTTAAAAAATTTGGCTCTCAAAAGAAATTTCAATCGTTGTGCTGTTGATATTTGGCTCTGTTGACTAATGAGTTTGCTGACTACTGATCTAGGATAACCCTCCTATTTTAAGGTCATCTGTTTAGTAGCCTTAATTCCACCTGCAATCTTGATGCCCCTTTGCCATGTAACCTAAAATATTCACAAGTCCCAGAGATTAGGACATAGACATTTTTTTGGGGGGGGGCATTATTCTGCTTCCCATAGATATCATCCTCATAGCTACTGAACAAGCTGTCTAATGTGCATACCCCATCAGACCTCTGTCCTGGTTAAAACCTCTTTGAGCTTCTTGATCATCCAAAGTCCTTGACCTGACATTCAAGTTTTCTCACCCTTTGGCTTTACTTTTATCTCAGTCTTCACCTCCCTCCTGCCTCTCAGTTTATGCTCGGGTAGTACTGACATTGTAGTAGTTTCCCTCCCACTCCCACCTTGCACATACACATCCTCTGCCTTTGCTGATGTTAGTCCCTGTGCCTTTTATTCATCTGGTTACCATACACCTGATTTTCTTCCTACCCCCTTGTTTTCCTTTGCTGGTTCCTCGTTGTTTCCTGATTATTAAATGTTTGATCTGTTCAGAATGTGGTCCTAACCTTCCTGTTTGCCCTCTCTCTCATTTTAAATGATCTCATTCATTCTCATGACTTTAGTCACCTGATGATTCTCAAATTTATATCTCTAGCTCAATTCCTGTCTCTAGGCCTGCATATACAACTGCCTATTGGAAACCTTTACTTTGGTGTTCATAGGCATTGTGGCCACTTAACATTCAAAACACACTTCCTTTTGATCCCTTTCACTCCCCAAATTATTGAATTCATTCACTTATTTGTTGAATAAATGTTCATTATTCTATTCAGCAATGCAACTAGGTAACTTTTATTGTTTACTTCATTTGCTAGACTCTTAAGTTTTAATCTTCAAGACATCTACATGAGGTAGATACTCTTCTTCTTTTTTTAATCCTCATCCGAGGATATGTTTTTATTTATTTGAGAGGGAGAAGGGGGAGAAAGAGAGGGACATTAATGTGAGAGAGAAACCATGATCGATTGCCTCCTGCATGTGCCCCGACTGGGGATGGAACCTGCAACCCAGGTATGTGCTCTTGACCAGGAATCAAACCTGCAACTTTTTGGTTATGGGATGATGCTCCAACCAACTGAGCCATCCAGTCAGGGCAGTAGATACTATTCTTATTTTCATTTTATAGATGAAGAAATTGAGGCCCAGAAAAGTTAGGTGGTCTGCCTCCTTTACAGCGCAGTGAGTGGGAGAGCTGAGTTTTTTTGAGTGCAGATCTCGTACTCCCAATGACCAGATTAAACAGCTACACAGTCTCAGCCTTGTTTCTGATAAATTCTTCTTCCACCTCCAGGGGTACCTCCTCTGCGTTCCCTCAGCCTTCTGTGCTCACTTCCAGCTCAGTAGCTGACACGTGATAGTTACATCTGTGTTTGTGTCTTGTCTCCCTCTGGAAAATACTCATTGACTTATTCATCTTTGTCCCCTCAGTGTTTAGCACAGAGTCTGGCACAATAAGCATGGGAGATCTTATTTTTTGACCCAAATAAACACTCTTATGTTGCTTCATTATCCTCACAGCCTTGTGTTCTTGTAGTGGTGGGTTGTCTTAGAACCTTCTGCTTCCACTCACTTTGCCCTTTGAATTGGGTCCAACACCATCACTCTTTACTGCAAAGCCACTAGCCACTTCTTCATTCTGACAGCACCTGAAATTCTCCTCTGAGAAGCTGTCTGTGACTAATCCTAAGCAAGGGGCCATTTTCCTAGTCCCATTCTCTCCATCAGGAAACTGCTGTGTATCATTGTGTTCATAACCTTTGCTCTGTAGGCAGTGTCAATATTTAATTTTGTGTCTGCCCTATTTATGTATTCATTCTGGGTTCTCTCCTTAGCTGCCTGTATTCCATATTGTGTAGTGTCACCTCAGGTTGTGAGCTGCTTGCCTGAGCCCTGCTGGCTTTGTTGATTAGAGTTAGGGGCTCAGAGCCATTTGAAGAACCATATGTTTATGCCTCTTCTGTGTCAACATTGTCTAACCCAAACCAGTTACTCTGCAAATTGTGATTAGTCACTTGGGGAACCCAGTAAGAGAAAGGTAATAGTTTGTCACCTGTGTGGCAACAACCTCAAAGCACATGTCCTAATGGAAATGAGATGAACGAGCCAGTAATAGTACAGTGGTTAAGAAAAAGCTTCCTAGGAACAGATAGACCTGGTTTTAAATCCTAGCTTTAATAAAATACTAGATGTTTTATCCAAAGGAAGTGCTTTATGGGTTTATTAACTTGGCTTTAAAGTGAGCCCTGGGTTTTTATCTCTAAAATGAGACTATTTGGTACTTACTTAATAGTCAACACAAGGTTTCAAAAGAAAGATCACACTTAGGGCCCAACTAGTGCCATGTGTAAAGAAGTAAAGAAAATGCTTTATAAGTTCTTACTGGTGGTGATGAAACTAATGTTAGAAAGGGGTGGAGGGATTATTATTATAACATTATTTCTGTTTATTCTGGAATGCTTGTGAATTTTTAAATTATGTAGTAAGTTATTAGGGTGGCAAAAAATATTCCAATTAGTTGGGCTACAACTTAATTGAATTAGGGTACCAACTGCATTCATTGGAAATATATCAAGGTAATCGAACAGCTATCTCTTTATCTTTTTCTCTTAAAAAAGTACATTGATTTAAGTGATAAGTTATTGATTTGTACTACTCTGGGTTATCACACAGAGCCAAACAACCATTGCACAAACCCCAAACCCCTCTTCCCCAATCTCTTCCTGACCTCACCACCAGATGACCCTCCCTTCCTATGTTTTGGCCAATGAGTGAAGGTGAACGCTATGAGCTAATTGTTGTATAGCTATCTCCTACTAGGCTTAGGTCTGGAAGAAAACTTTATTTGTAGCCTCTGAACATCTTAATGCAATTATTGGGATGCAGCACAGTTAAATACCCGACCTAGACAAATGGAAAGGAAATTTCAGCTTAAAGTGTTTGACTGACACAACTTAATTATCTGTATTTGCTATGTTTTCTAAAGTTCTTAAAAATCATGCTGTCGCTTCTTTATAAAGATTAAAATTCAACATATTATGATTAGGGATTTGATCTTCCTTCAAAACCGTATCAACAAAAATGATTCTAAGACTACATTCTTCATTAAGACTACAATATATTTTGAGATTGCCTTCAGCCTTTTGTTCTTGTTGTTTGGAGAAATGTATAGTTTCCTTTAAAAATTAAATCTCAATCAAGCAAAGTTAATACTTACACAGTGCTATGTAAGACCACTGTCCATGCAAAATCAGCGTAGAAGGAAAGGGGTATGAGGACGCTGAAATTATTTTGACTGAAAAGTTGAGTTGGTGATCCTTGCATGTTAGATAATTCCTTCAAGTGACTTTTTTGATAATCCTAGTTATACCAAGAATGTTGTGAAGGGCCATGGATATATAAAAAAGAAAAATATAATGAAGAAAGGGGGCAGAGGTTGTTACCATATATGGAATATTTAGCTATGATATGTAAAGCTCTGAGTTGGCATTTGGATGAAATTGTAAAGTAAGCCTAGGAAACTTCATTGCAATTTAACCTAAGAGTAAAGGTGTCAGCAGCAGCAGCAGCAGCAGCAGCAGCAGCAGCAGCAGCAGTAGCAGCAATTTAGTGTGTAAATAATTGGTATATTTTGCATTCAGAACTAGGGTGTATGTCCTTTTCGGTATTAAATCAAGTGCCTCAAACTACATCTAGGTTTGGGTAGTTATTGAATCCTCCAGTTTCTATTTTAAGAACTGCCATGACAACCTAGTTAGTGCTGTTGTTTGTCTTTTGCACCAAGAAGTGCTGCTCGCTTCTCAGACAACCTGCCACATTTTCTTTTTCATGTATGGGATTCTTTTGCTTATGAGGGACCTTGAAGAGATATTCTTTCTGACTGTGTAAAAAAGGGGGCAATAATACTGATCTAATGCATGTATTACGTGGATAAAATAAGTCCGTTATGTCCGAAATTCAGCTATGAGCAACAGAAAACGCCACGTGACAGTGCCTTAATCAAGTTAATTTCTCTCTCACCCAAGCCAAGCCTACAGGTAGCTTAGTTTAGGGGCACTGTGTTGGCTTCAGGGACCCAGGATCCTTCTGTCTTGTTGCTTCACCACCCTCACTACATCTCAAAGTTGCCCATAAGTTGCACTTTGTATCTCCTTAGTTGCATGGCCTCATTGAATTGTTGGCGGTGCTGAGAAATGCCATCTTTATTTGGGACAGCCATTTACCTAGCTAATAATTGATGGTTCTAGTCCTAAGGAAGAAGGAGAGAGTAGATATTGAGGGCAACTAGCAGTCTCTGGCATGGTAGCCTAGGATAGTGTCTGCATAAGATGTTCTCCAACTGCTTGTTTCCTTCTCCATCCCCCCTTTCTCTCTTAGCTCTTTACATCTGCAGTGACTCTTCTTGTTTAGATTGGAAAGCGTTAAGCCTAAAAAGAGAGCTTTTGGCACTAAGGAAGGAATTCCTGTGGCCAGTTTCAGTTAATTTGTGATTGCAGAAGAAAAATCTTGGCACAGATTTGTATCAAATGGTGTGTTGTGCAAAGAATGTTCACTGTGGACACAACTGATGTATTAGCATTCACATTTAAGTAGCTAATTATATTCTTAGCATTTAATATTGTGGAAAACAAACACTTTTCAAAACTGCTTCAGAAACTATTTCGAATTGCCTAGACAAGTGGTCGGCAAACTGCGGCTCGCGAGCCGCGGTTTGCCGCTCTGTTGACTAATGAGTTTGCCGACCACTGGGATAGGGGCTTAATCACAAGGAACAACAACAGCCTGTAATTATTGGAATCGAGAGTCTAGGTCAGTGGTCGGCAAACTCATTAGTCAACAGAGCTGCAGTTTGCCGACCACTGGCTTAGGCCCATTGTAATTAATAGATGAAAAAGAAAGGATTGTTGTCCAAGACTTGTAGGAGTAGATAATTACAGTTTTCCTGTGAACATATATTAGATGTTCTGTTCTTAGGATAATTTCAAGGTTAGGCTTTATCATGGATGTCTTTATGTGTTTGCTTTATTTTGTTCTCATGTTCTATGATGCTATGATTATATTCCTCTGGCTCTTTACTTGAAGTGAATGAGTCAGACTTTCTCACCTTGAAAGTGAAGTTCCAGAAGAATTACCTTAAAGCTCTGTGGGACTTACAGAGTTCATATTTTATCCTCAAGGAAAAGGAGGTGTTTTAGCCTCCATGCTCATGAATATTTCATGAGAATGGAAAACTTGCAAATTTTAGGACCAGAGTCATGTTTCAGACCACTATGTAGAATTATGTCCACAGGGACTTTGTCTGCCTCAATCCTGGCTGTTTGTCTAGAATGTGCTTGGTGCATCATAAGCTATCAATAAAAATATATTATCTAAGTGAACACACTGAATAAATGAATTGCCAACAATGGTCTTAGCAGCACATGTGTAAAAGAGAGGGTTTCATCAACTTGGAATTCAATAAGAGCTAAGTTATGACTTCCACAAGTTATAAGACCTTAGATGCTGGGAGGGATTCACTTACTTACCTTGTGGGTAAAAATAGGTTGATGCTGTCCAAATTAATGCACAGAATCAAAGTAGCATATGTGCTCTGCCTGGTTGAACCTCACAGGAAGCACAGTACTTCGTTCTTGAAGGAACTAGACAGGCAGGCATTGGACTCCAGTACAATGTCATCAGGGAATCTCGGAGTGGAGTGGATTCAGAAGCCATTTATGCCAGTGGACCCCCCCCCCCCGATTCTTGGGTCTGCTCTGCAACACCCCTAACAAGTGAGAGTCCATTCTGCGTACATTCCCGTGATGGGCAGCTCAGTTCAGTTTGAGGCATGCCATTTCATTTCTCCGAACATTCGGATTGTACACTTTGGGAAACGATGAGTGGAAGATAAAGAAGTGTAAAAATGGTGTCTAATCAAGGTCAGTTGGAAGGTGAGCAGCTTCCACTCTCTTGGAGAGTTGTAATGTGAAAGAGGAATTGTTTTTTTGTGTTGAGTTGATGGGAGAATTGAACCAGATACTATCTCTGAAGCAGAAATTTTTAACCTGGAGTTTGAGAGCCTCAAAGGGCTTTTTTTGGGGGATGGACTTTTAAGGGAGCGTCAATACATTCTATGAATGTATTTACAATTTTTTTGTGTGTGCATTTTTTTTCCCCTTGGAGAGGGTTCAGATTTCAAATGGAATTATTTCCCCTAGAAATATGAGCACTGTAGTGAGGTCTTCCACAACTCTGAGTTTCTATGTGCTTTTTAAAAAGTGTGCATGAAAATAAAATATCAGTTCTCTTTCTTTCATACATAGGGAAAACAGACTAACTAGACATTCTCTAACAATTTCTCAGCTGTAATTTTTTTTTTACTCCTCTTGTTTGCAGCAGGAATATTTCAAATGTATTCTAACATGGACAACAGTGTGGTGATTGTGAGATGATTGGGTGGGTGGAGGTAGAAGAGGGTATAGGGCGGATAAATGGTGATGGGAAAAAATAAAATAAAACAAAATAGAAAAAAATAAAATGTGTTCCAACTCAACAACAATGGCCCTTCATGACACATAAGTTCACATTTTTAGGTTCCACAGAGAAACAGCTCAGATGTTGCTTCTGGCTTCACAGTTTAACCTCTGACTTTCTGTGACCCTCCAGGTTTTAAATCCCGGGAAGCTTGGCTTAATCTCAGCCTGAAGCTCTACGGAGCTATCCAGTGAAGAAATGAGTGGCTAGTGCTTGGGAACTTCTGTATTTTTATTCCCGGTTACGATATTTATGGGAGACTAGGCATTTTGTCTCCCCCAGAATCCCGCTCTCTTGCACTTGCTTTTTATTGCAGGGGTTGTAGGCACAAATAAGAAAAACAAAGTTCTTTCACAATTAACCAAAATATTGATGGCCAGAGTCTGAGTTTCGTCAGGGCAGCAAATTACATCTGTCCCCTAAAGGGAATAATTACTTAGAGGTTGATAGCAAATGAATAATAACTTGGAGCACATTTATCAGGAAGATAATTTTGCTCATAAAGGGAGAAATAATAATGCCACTGAACAGGTGGTTATGGATTTACAAAAAAAATTATTAAATTATGAAGGCAGAAGGTTCTAATAGCTATCCTGGTGAGTCAGACTGGTTTCTCTACCTCCTCTTTCGCAAACATTCCTTTGGTGCTTCTCACTCTCAAATAAACAACTCGCTCTCTTTTACCCTTTTCAGGTAGGAACTGCAGTTTTGCGCGGTTGGAATGCATATTATTAACTCCAAGGAAGATAAAGAGTCATTATGACCCAGAGTTAGAAAAAATTCATAACCTGCAGTTAGGAGAAGAAGGGGGAGTGGAGGTGCATTTTCAGGAAGTATTTAGGTAGCTTCGAAGTAATTGTTGAATCAACTCTCTCAAGGAAACACCATGCCGGGTTTCACATGCCTTGCAGTTGTGAACGTTCCACAGGGCCAGGTGAGTTGGTTGTTCTGAACGATTCTGGGGCTAACTTCGGTGTCCTGAGGGAAGGGGGCATTTTCTTTGAAAATAGTATAAGAACTACACTGAGTGGCCAGATTATTATGATCTCTGAACACAAAATAATCTGGCCACTCAATATATATATTAGAAGCCTGGTGCATAAATTCGTGCATGGGTGGGGTCCACCCAGCCTGGCCAGGGGGAGGGAACATGGGTGGTTGGCATGTCTGCCTGCTGGTCGAACTCCTGGTCGAGGGGACAATTTGCATATTAGCCTTTTATTATATAGGATATACACTGAGTGGCCAGATTATTATGTGTTAAGAGATCATAATAATCTGGCCACTCAGTTTACAATAGATGCAAAATGGATAATCAAGCTATTACAATTTTGTCTTATTTTTATTTTTTAAAAATATATATTTTATTGATTTTTTACAGAGAGGAAGGGAGAAGGATAGAGAGTTAGAAACATCAATGAGAGAGAAACATCGATCAGCTGCCTCCTGCACACTCCCTACTGGGTATGTTCCCGCAACCAAGGTACATGCCCTTGACCGGAATCGAACCTGGGACCCTTGAGTCTGCAGGCCAATGCTCTATCCACTGAGCCAAACCGGTTAGGGCAATTTTGTCTTATTTTTAATTAATTTGAGAGATTTTTAGTGCTGGGAGTTTCAACCACATTTGGGTTCACCTGACCATTACAGGAAGTGGAGGGAGGTTGCGAGTCAGACAGAGGCTGGTATGCAAGCCTGGAGAGAAGGAAAGGATGCTGCCCAGAACTGCAACACGAGAGACAGGCATGGACCAGGGACCCTAGGGAAGTAGGTGATAGAAAGCTGCATGCTGTACAATTGGCAGGGAGATAGGCTATAACCAAACTTTCGCTCCCCTATGCTTGTGTCAGTTTTTAAACTAGTTTTGGCCTTGGCACAGAACTTGGAGCCGAGTGAGCCTATGTACAGTCCCCTTCTGTGTCTGAATACCTCGCCAGGTGGGGTGGCATGCGAGGACTAGTGAGCTCTAGTCATCAGAAGTCCCATGGCAACACGCTCTGGCGTTTGTGGACACCTGCTTGTCTTACACCTAGGTGAGAAGGCCAGTCTTCTGGGGATTGGCAGGAGCAGATGGTGGCAATTACATTTTGTTCCCATTTGCAAAGCTTGTTTCTTTCTCTAAGATTGGCTCATGTTTGTAGACACTGGATACTCCTCTGTTCAAAGGCACACTGGAGGCGTCTGGTTATTTTTTAATAAGCTGGGTTGAGAACTGAGCACTGCTTCCTTAGGGGGCCGGAGCATCGCATACAGCTGGTTATCAGGAACACGGTAATGAGGATAAGTACATAAATAAGGATAAAAGCATATCCCAAAGCACTGTCTCTTGCAGGAAGCACGGTGATTTAGTAGATGTAAGTCTGACACTTCCTGTGTGTGTAGTCATTAGTGACAGCCTGTAGGTGTGGGGGAAACGCACTTTCTACTGTGGAGCAATAACATCGCTAAACGTGTATGAAAAATCCCTGTACTACAATTTTTTCTGCTTTGCCTCTCCAGCAATGATTTAATTCTGCTTTTCTATCCTTTCTGAGGCCCAAAGGAAAGTGATCCACAGAGTACTAGTAAAGAAACTGGAGTAATCTTTTTTGTTTTTTTAAATGTATTTTTATTGATTTCATAGAGGAAGAGGGAGAGAAAGATGGAAACATCAATGATGATAGAGAATCATTGATTGGCTGCCTCCTGCACTCCCAAACCTGGGGATCGAGCCCACAATCCAGGCATGTGCCCTGACCAGGAATCGAACCGTGAACTCCTGGTTCATGGGTCGACGCTCAACCACTGAGCTACACCAGTTGGGCTCTGGTAATCTTTTATGTATTCAGTTCCTCCAGGTACGCTCGGTGTATCTGTAAGAACAGATTCTGTGAACTTTGCTAGTCATGCCTGCTCCCTGACCTCTCAGGTTGGGCAGACCAGGAAATCATTGTGGGGTGACCGGAGGTGTGAGTGGTGGGTATGGAATGAGGAAAGAAAATTCCAGTCATCTATAATTTCACACAGAGATATGGGCAGGAGTAGATAAGATGTGTTTGTTGTATGTAGGGGAGGATGTGAATGAACAGGTGAGGAGGAGAGATGTGCATAGGGCCATGTGAGGGATACTACGAGTATCCTGGGAGCCGGGCCCAGCATCCGAGGGCTGCTGCTGCCGTTAGTAAAGTGACCTCGGGCAAGTCATTAATTCTCTCTGTTCCTCAGTGGCCTCGTGTTTAAGAGGAGGTTGACTTCACCGAATTATCTCTCAGGCCCCTTCTGGATCTAATTGCTACCCACACCCCTCGTTCAGGGGAGAGAATATTTGCTTCAGTAGTAATTGGACAAAACTAAAACTGATCCAACCAATACTTAAAACAACTATATATATATATATATATATTTTTTTTTCTTTTGCCTTTGATTCCTGAGTTTACAGTGAAGGCACATCTGAAATACCTTAGGTCTATGTGACAACTCCATTGCTAGAGCATTTGTGTCCCTGGAGGATATGTGTTGTGGAAACTTGAATGACTGTGGGAGACCAAATAGGTTTTTACATATTTTCTCCACGAGCGCTTCTAAAAAGATAGTGTCTTAGCAGAGGTGTTCCCCAAATTAGCCATAAGAATGATTTAAAACTTATGTTGTTTTAAAATGTTTAATAGCTCCCCTTTTTAAGCTTAAAAAGTAGTTACGACTGCTGGAAATTTACCGTGGCTTTTCTATAACCTAGCTCACCAGATTGAATTATATATAAGGCAGTTATGTGGTATGGTTAACTTAGAGAAGTACTTAAAATTTTTAGAAAAATATTTTCAATTACAGTTGCCATTCAATATTATATTAGTTTCGGGTGTACAGCATAGTGGTTAGACAACTTACGAAGTGATTCCCCCATAAGTCTAGTACCCACCTGGCACTATTACACTCTTATTGACTCTATTCTCTATGCAGTACTTTATATCCCAGGACTATTTTGTACCTGCCAATTTAGAGAAGTACTTTAGAACTTCTGGAAACATAGACATCTTTTTCTATGGCTCTATTTGAGCAAGGAAGGGGCCAGCTTGGTTAATCAGCTTGAGAATAATCCTTTTTGCCCTATGTAGTGCTCACATCTTACCGAGGGCTACTCAATGGATGCTGAGTACAAATGGAAGATATCCATAAAGAAAGGCTTTTCTGTTCTTTCTATGTCATTCATACCAGAGCAGACAGCTCACCTGTTCATCTGTTTGGCTTCATCATGGAGCTTTAAACTATTCCCTCCCACTTCCTATAATCCAGCCCAGACCTGTCTCCAGACTACCTGCTCATAGAGCCAGATGTTACTGGTCATGTCTACTCCCAGTCCCAGGAGTCCCTCAAGTTCTACATGCCTACCACGTGCTGGCCTCCTCCCCCAGCTGGTCCCTGGCATGTGTTTCCTGTCTCTGTGAGTGGTAACAGCTTAACCTGGGACCTAGGCTACAGCTAACTCCCCATCTCTAACTGGCCACCAAATCCTAGAGGTTTCAACCGTATATCTGATGAATTGCCTTCTCCACCCATCACCACTGCTATTGCCATTCTTCAGGCTCTCATTCGGATCATTGTAATGATTTTCTAGCTGGTGCTAGTAGGCAGAATAATGGACCCCAAAGCTGTTCGCATCCTAACCCCCAGAACCTGGGAATATGTTATGTTCCATGACAAAAGGTAATTAAGTTTGCAAATCAACTGACCTTAAAATAGGGAGAGGATTCTGGATTATCCGGGTAGGACCAATGTACTCACAAGAGTCCATACGAGTGGAAGAGGAAAGCAGAGGTGGACCTCAGAGTGCTGTGATGGGAGAAGGGCTTGACCTGCCCTTGCTGGCTTTGGAGATGAAGGAAAGGACCGTTAACCAAAGGAGTAGAAGTAGAAAAAGGCAGGAAGTAGAAAAAGGCAGGAAGTGAATTCTGTCCTAGAGCCTTCAGAAAGGAAGAGAGCCCTTCTGACACCTTGGTGTTAGCTCAGTGAGACCTATTTGGCACTTCTGACCTATGGAACTGTGAGAAAATAAGTTTGTGTGGTTTTAAGTGACTTGGTTTGTGATCATCTGTTACAGCACCGGTAGAAAACTAACATACCAACCTTCCTACCTCTGCTGTGCCCACCATCCACGTCCACATGCAGACCTCATGCTACTTCCTGGTCTTTACAACCTTTCCACGGTCCCCACCCCTTCGTTGCCATTATTTCCTCAGCATCTCAACACTTTATATTAGGAGACAACGAATACATGAAAACAGCCCATGTTCCAGCACCTTGTTCTGATTCATGATTTTTAATTTGAGGAGATAAGTTAAAAATCAGGTAGTTACCTTATTTTTATATATCTCTTTCTGGGAACATGATGAGATAAAAATATATTCTGACCTTTTTTTCTTTTTAAAAATATTTTTATTGTTTTTTCAATTATATAATAGCATTTTACATAATACATAAAATACTTTTTAAAAAAATATATAAATGTAGATTATAAATAACTAGGAAGCTACACACTCAAAAAATAAATATTTGTATTATTTTGGTGTGTAGCTTCCTAGTTATTTATAATCTACATTTATATATTTTTTTAAAAAGTATTTTATGTATTTTGAAACTTTTGACTGAGTATAGTGTTACCATTTTTCTACATCCATTTGGTGGTTACACAGAATTCCGCTTTTGGTTGTACTAAAATTTAACACCTTTCCCATTAAACTGTTAGGTTATTTCCAATTTTCCTCTTTTAGGAGTGGCACTGCCATTAATATCTTTGCAGTATCTTGTGTGTGTCTATGATTATTCCATTAGAACAGGGGTGGGGAACATCGGCCTGCAGGCCATGTAAGGCCTGCGAAATGATTTGGTCTGGCCCTGCCAAGGCATTAGGGGTGAGTTAATTAAATGTCTGACCAAGTACAGCAGGCTAATTTTTAAGTTGATAATTTTGTATGACCCACGAATTATGTTATAAATATCCAAATGGCCCTCAGCAGAAAAAAGGTTCCCCACCCCTGTCTTAGAATAAACTCACTGAGAATAATAGCGGGGTCAGAGACTCTGGAATTTTTATGGTGTTTGATGCCCTCTAGGAAAATTGTATCAGCAGTGTCCTTTCATCAAATTGACCTTCATGCTCTTGCCATCTTTTGGAGCTATGGGAGGATTAGAGAGTATGACATCAAAGGTGGCAAGAGGATGATTTTACTTTGGAAGTGGGCGCCACTTCAACCAGTTGGATACTGACCGGGCACCTTGGTTCCCAACCAGCTCACCCAGCTCCTTAGTACCTGAGACATCTTCCTATCATCCCTCCCAGGAACTGGTACCATTACTACTCAGTGAAGTGAGTGGGTTGGCCTCCCCCTTCCCACCACATCATATACTGGAAAACAAGGGTAGAAATCACAGTCCCCATATGATTTAATAGGCTTCTGGTCTCTGGCAGGAACCTTAAAGGAAACTCAGTATGGACCAACCACACAGACCCTCTTATCTCCCTGACCTCCCCGCCCCCTCCCCCCCGCCCCTTCTTTACTCCAGATCTTATTTATTCATGAAGTTGAGCTACTCATGATTCACATCTACAGGGTGGGGCAAAAGTAGGTGTACAGTTGTGAGTATGCCAAACAGAATTAATGAAGTTATTGTAATAATTGTAACCCGCATGTCTTTTTCCGTACAAACAACTATCAACCTACATTTGCCCACTCCTGTATAGGTGCTGCATGTTATGTCGTGTAGCAGCCTCCTTACGTGGTGGGTGTGAGACCCATAAATGCCCGCTGAGTGGACCAGCCTGACATCTCTGCTCAGCAACATGAACAGCAAGAACCTCCTGCTGGACTTCCAGGTCCAGGGCAGTTTTGACCTGGTGGGTAGTTAGCCTTGGCAGCTGCTATTTCTGGAAACACTTGTCTGGCACCCACAGAAGCATTAAAAAATGTCAAGTTTATAAGTTACATTCTCCTTTTTGGTGGAATAGTTTTTACCTTGTGAGTTTGGGAAAAGCTCAGCTAGTTGCCATGGCAACATGAAAGCTTCCAGGCACTTGTTTGTTTGTTATATTCCTTTGTCAGTTTCTGAAGGGGTCTGTGGAGCCTCTTGAAAGGAGAAGTGCTGCTCCATGTTTGACAGTTAAATCACCGCGCTGCCTGTCAGGGAGGCGAGCTGGGAGAAGGCGGCGGGAACAGCCACAGAGCTCCTTCCCTCAACATGTTCTGACAAGGCTCCGGCTTTGGAGACAGGCACTGAATCTGGAGCGGGAGGTACACTCCGGGTCTCTGAAATAGCAAGAGGAAACCAGTGAAACTCAGAACCACCGAACCTATCTTTTTCGTCTTGTTTTCCCACCTCCCCACCCAGTTGGAAAGTTGTTTTCTCTAGGAAGTCCAAGGGTGCAAGAGCTGTTCTAGTCAGTCCCTGGGCTCTGAAACAAAAGAGGTGCTGGAAAAAACAAAACAAGGTTGGCCTTTTTGGGGTGGGAGACCCCACCCTTACCTTCCTTGCCTGTGCTCGGAGGAGAGCGTGCCCTTTCCCAGCTAAAGAAGCAGGTCGTGTGCAGGGACCAGCACGGCCCCTCAGTCCCAGGGGCCCTGAGTCTCTTCAATGCAGGTGGGCCTGTGTGGAGAGTGAGGGTGATGTGATCAGACACACATAGAACTGCCTAGCTGGCCAACATTTTGAACACTACAATGACAACTTATCTTCTATTTAAGGAAAAAATAAATTTCTATAGGAGAAAAATTAGAAAAATAAGGAGAAAAATTTTAATTCATCTGTATTTCACTCCCCCGCACCCCAAAATTAACATTTTGGTACAAATTTCATATGTGTGTATATATATGAGTGAACATATATGTATATGTTCATATCTGTGTTTATTTACATATATATTCATATATATGCCTGCATTCATAAATGTGCATTGCTATTGTTTTTGTAGAAATACAGAATTTTGCTGCATATACTTTTCCTGCATACATTTTTCATTCAACTCTGTAGCATCAGATATTTCCATGCCTATAACTTTAATGATCATATAACCTTTTTGAAAATCATATAGACATACTATGATTTGATTCAACCCTTCCTTTAATGCTTGACCCTCAGATTATTTCTGATTTTCCATTTCTTTAAACACTTCAGGGCTTACATTCGCATATACTTAGATGTAAATGGCTATTAAAAAGTACCCTACAAATCATCAAGTGCCCATTAAATAAATGTTATCTATTTAATTGTTTTAAACAGGTGAATCAGCCTCAGAAAGTCTCTCTAATGACTAAAAACATAGAGCGCTTTGTGAATGTTTAAATCCTAAAGCTCCAGAACTGAGGCACAATTATGCGAAGGAAGCTTCAGGAAGAGAGGACGTGATTTGGGACTAAACTGGTGGGTACAATGTGCTCAGGATGCCAGCCAGCGCATGGGGGTGCCGGATCCCTCTACTGTGCCAGCTTGACTGTGATGACCCTCGAGCACGTGGTGCAGCAGAGCAGACAGAGATTGGCCTGGGACCAAGGCGAGCTCAGTCTTCCTGGTTCTGCCACTAACTAGCTTCTCCTTGTCCAGCCCTCAGTTTCCTTACCTGCAAAGTGATAGAATGATTCTTGTTCACCTCTGAAGTTCCTTTCAGGTAAATCTCAGCAGTCTGAAGCTGACTCTGCTGTGTTGAATCCATTTGCAGTAACCTGTGGAGAAAACAGCATGGACTGTTAAGATAGCTCCTAGATGCTCAAACCTCAGAGGGAAGGTAGGGGAGGGTGGGGGTAAGGGGTAGAGGTCAACCAAAGGACTTGTATGCATGCATATAAGCATAACCAATGGACATAGACACCAGGAGGGTGAGGGCATGAACGGGATTGGGGTAGGGAGCAATAGGGGAATAAGGACACATATGTAATACCTTAATCAATAATAATAATAATAATAATAATAATAATAATAATAATAATAGTAATAATAATAATAATAAAAGCCCCTAGAGTTTAAAGCTCCGTGGCCTGGGCAAATGACTGCACCTTTATTGTAATGAACTCAATACTATTTAGTGAAGGAATATTTTTGTTTCTCCACGGTCCATTCCTCCTGATTTTTCCTGGGTTGTCACTGGTCCCCATTGCAGCAGTTTGGGTGGCATTGTCCTTCTGGCGGTCCTGCCTCTCCAGCCAAGAGGCCTGCATGTCCCTTCAGCGGAGACCCAGGGCCCTGCAATAACAGAAGCCAATTCGTGCTGATAGTGGCTCTCTCTCATTCATCCCTTCCACCCAGATGCCCAGACTCCCTTCATTCTGGCTGTCTTCTGGTCTTAAGTATTCTCATTTCTTTCTAATCTGTAGACTTTGCATATCTTTTCTTTTTAAATTGTTTTTATTTATTTCAGAGAGAGAAAGGGAGAGGAGAGAGAGAAAGAAACATTAGTGATGAGAGAGAATCATTGGGCTGCCTCCTGTACACCCCCCAGTGGGGGTCAAGCCCACAACCCCAGCATGTGCCCTGGCGGGGAATCGAACCGTGACCTCCTGGTTCAGAGGTCACACTCAACCACTGAGCAACACCAGCTGGGCTGCATATCTTTTTTCCATGTTCTGCTTTCACTTTTTAGCCAGAGTCAGATCCCGCTGTCTGCTACAGAAAGACCCTACCCCTTCATTGCGGGTGCTGGCCTCGTCTTGGTTCTCCAGCTGACCAGACCTTTGTGACCAATCGTCAGGTCACTGTGTCACTCTAAGCCTGTGTGTCATGATCTAGGTCAGCGATGGTAGTAAAACCAATCTAGTGAGGTTGTTTGGGTATGGGATGGAACTGACCACGTGACTTTGCAAGCACAGGGTCAGGATCCATGAAGAGCATGATGAATGCTAGTTTCTCTTTAACATGGGGTTTCATTGGGAAGGGCCTATGAATGTAGGACCTTCATTTGAATATGTCACATATGGACCCTAAATCAACAGACTTAGAAGGATGTTTTTGATAATTGTGCTTAGTTTGTTCTCGATCTTGTTTTGGCATTATGTTAGGCATAATGTAGGTGTTTTCTAAATATACATTTTTTTTTTGTATGACTTAAAAACCATTAAACAAGGACAAAGGAAAAACTTGTTATACAGGTTCTTAGTATTACACTTTTCCTAATCATCAGTGTTTTAACAAACTGAGCAAAGGGCACACACATTCTGGCCCTTTGGCCAGGGTGTGGAAATATTTTAGCTGAGAGAGCCTTTATTTAACTGTGTCACTTTAATGGAATTTGAGTTCTACAGGAACATTTTAATTATCGGAATCTTCTTTAGAAAAAGCCTCTGAGACTTGAGAGATAAGTTTACGTATTATTATATGAATCACAGTTTGCTTTAAGAGCTTATCTAAATCCCATCTGTTTGATTGGAAAGGGGACCTTGGAATGAATCCATCTAATTTTCAGTTTTCTTCCTTGGAGAGAATCATGATTGAAAGTCAGAGTGGGGTTATGTGCTGCCTTTTTTGATGTTTTCTAGAAGTTTTAGGGTTTCCATAGTAATGCATGAGGAATCATCCTTTTCTGCCATGATTTCCCAGCAAAGAGAGGAGCATTGGTAACTATGGTTTAATATAAGTGAAAAAGATGATAGTAGATTATTCGAAATTTGTTCTGGCTGTTGGGGGTGGGTAAAGCAGAATGTTGTGCTATCAACTGAAGGTGACTGACTCCCGGTTCACAAGGTGCATAATGTGTTTGCTGATCATCCAGTGGCAATGTCAGAGAAATGATAGGTGTCAGACAGGGAGGGGTCCTATCATATTGGTCCTGAGATTCAACGGAGAGTTTGCATTTGAGGAAATACTGACGTTGCTGCGCCTCCTCCAACTTCTTCTTCTCCCTCTCTTCCTCCCTCTCACTTTTTCTCTTTGCTTTTTTGACACTTTTCTCTGTCCCCTGCCCCATCACTCCCCCTTCTCACTTCTATGTCTGCTCCTACAGCCATGGTCTCAGCTGCTCAGAAGGCAGAGGAAAGACCCCCAGGATGCTGGTTGAGGCCCAGGAGAGTGGAGTCACATGCCGGGGCACAATGGCATTGTCCTTGGCATCTTTTCATCACCCTGAGGCTGCCAGACCTGGCATGTTCCCTTTCTTGTAACAATTCATCCTGTTTTCAGGTTTTCTAAAAATAGCAGCATTTCACCTCATGTCACAGGGTGTACCTGCGCATCCTTGTTTTGTTAAATCCGAACAAATTGTTTCCGTTGGCAGATTTTGAGGCACTATAAAAGCCTCCTCAGCAGCTGTCCAGGGTAGGCGAGGACTTTTTTACAGAGGACAAAGCCAGCAGAAAGGCTTGTGCCAGGAGCAATGTTATCACCCACCTCCGTGGTGGTCAGGGGTGGGGTGGGGACTTCCCCATGGCAGTGATGTATCTATAATTCCATTTCCAAGAGCTTCACAGTTCACATTTACTTTAAACTAATTTTACTTTAAAGTAGTATTCCATCATGATTTTTAAAGTTAGTTATCATTCATAATCGCTGGGTCAAGCACAGTGTTAATAGGAACCATACTTCACAGTATGAAAATATTCTCTCTGCTTATTTAAGAAAGAGTTAAGTGATTCAGTGAGTTCTAGAAAAGTCCAGGTGGTTCTTTGCCTCAGGAGAAAACCAACTTCCTTACCTTGAAATCCATGAAGGGAAGCCCTTTGGAAGTAGCAGACATAAGAGCTGCAAGCCTTACTTAGCTTTTATATTTTATTTAACAATTGTCAATTACTTGTGCTCTACCTCTGTCTGCTCTTTTGTTAAAATTACAAAGTTGCTGATGACCTCGGGAGCAGTCAAGGTCATTGTCTTGGCACATGGCTACTTTAGATGGGCAGGAAGCCCTTCCTCTCCTTTGCATGCAGACCTGGGGAGCCTTGGGACAGTTCCAATATGAGTAGATGGTTGTTATTTTAGTTTCAGTGGTAGAAATGGAGTTCGTTTAGGTATCAGACTTCCCAGATATGATGTGGCTTTTGGGTTTGTTGGGTTAGAAAAACGGAGGAAAGAGGAAGAATGGGACGTTCTTTGTGCTGAGACCATGGGGAACCCCAGAGAGACATATGTTCATAGTCAGGCATAGAATCTGTCCATCATCCATGAATCCATCTAGCGTATACTGAGGGACTATGCACTTGCACAGGTAATAGGAGGGTAAGCATGACACACTAGTGTCCTGCCTTCAAGGGGCTTGTGGTCCAGTGAGGAACACCCACTCTTTCATCCGATGCCTCTTCTAAGCCTCCCCGCCCTCTGCCTCCACACACACATGCAGTATTTCAGAAAGGAGATGTGAACAGAATAGATCACACACATCTAGATTGTAAGTTTAGTTTAAATTTTAATTATCTAAGGATAAATAAACTTTTAATAAAACAGATGCTTAAACAGAATAGCGACTGCTACAGGCTCTCTCTTGTTTTCCTCCTTTCCCCTTCCGTGGTGTTTAGTGAATGGTACTGTAAAGGAGACCACAACCGAGGCTGTGAGAGAGTGACGATAGGGCCAGGTGCAAAGGAATATTAGACCTTTCCTTCATGGTCTTCACAGTGCAGAGAGCTTTAGCTGTACAAAGCTTGCCAAGTATTAAATGTTTACCAGGTAAGTAGTATGGAAATGCTATGTAGTCACCTTCAGAGTTAGCTGGGAAGGAGTCATATAAGAGGGGACTTGGAGTAGCATTTGACTGGGAAGGCATTCTCCAGGAGGGGGTGGGAACAGATGCCTAGAAGTGGGCAAGTACCACTCTGTCCTGGGCAGTGAGTTAAAGATGCTAATTTTGTTGAACTAGAAGTTACCCGTGGAGGTATAACTTTGAGAGGTGGCATGGGGTTGGACCCCAGATAGCCTTAAGAGACAAGCACAAGAATTTGGGCTTTATCTTGTAGCTAATGAGGGAGAGTGACATGGTAAAAACAGTACTCAAGGAAGATGAATTCAGTGTAGTCTAAGAAAGATGCATCTAGCAGACTGGAAGAGCATGGAAACCGAATCTAAAGGGACCTTGTGGTAGTTCATAAGAGGTACATTAAGGACATGAACCGAGGGGTCACAGTCCTTGGGAACTTGGCTGCAGAAGCCAGCAGGGACTTTAATCATTTTCTCCTCTGTCCCCACTAGATGCATAATCCCTCTGAAGCACTGATTGCCACTGTTTTAGAGCCAACAGTGGAAAGATGCATGTTTATTCAGTGAGATGGCAAATAACGCTCTCACATTCATCATACATCTGTAGATCAAGGGAAGGCACCTTTGTTAGTCACCTGGGGCTGGCATAACAATACCCCAGAGCGGGTGGTTTCACAACAAAAATGTTTTCTCCCATCGTTTGGGAGGCTGGGAGTCACAGAGCAAGGTGCCGGCGGGCTGATTTTATGCTGAGGCCTCTCTCCTTGACTTCTAGATGGCCGTATGCTCCCTGTGTCTTCACATGGTCTTTCTGTGCAGACATGTGTGCCCAAATTTCCTCCTCTTAGAAGGACACCCATCATAGGGGATTGGGGCCCATTTGAAAAACATCATTTTAACTTAATTACCTCTTTAAAGACCCTATCTTCAAGTAGGGTCACATTCTGAGGTCCTGGGGTTAGAACTTCAACATATGAATTTGGGGGGAACACAGTTCAATCCATAGCAGCACCCAAGGAGGAATGATATGAGGGGAACAGGAGCACGGAGGCCAAGCCTCTCTCCCAGGCCCTTCTCCAGGCCCTGGCTCCCGATCCACCCCCTGTGGTAAAATGGTTATCCCCTAACAGAAAGTTCCCGAGTCAGCTTTCTGTCATTCTTTTTTAGGAGAAATTAGGTGTCATCTGGAGGTTTTCAGCTCCCAATTTTAGGATTAGCAGCTTTCTTCCTTTTCTTCTTCTTTTTTTTTCCTTTTAACTGTTCTGGCCATGCTAGTTTCTTACCATATTTATTGTAGTCATGTGCATGGTAATTTGTATAATGATGGGGGGTGGATTCTGAAAATGAACAGAATATACAGAATAAACAGGTGCAGTAAGTTACAGCTACATAGTTGTCATTATTGCCCTCCTTCCAGGGTTAGCACTTGTTTTTGACTTCTTTCACCTTGACCTCTGAGGTGACACCCTCTTTTTTTAACTTTTTTTTTTTTTAATGATCAAGGTATTACATATGTGTCCTTATTCCCCCATTGCCTCCCCCACCCCCCACATATGCCCTCACGCCCCTGGTGTCTGTGTCCATTGATTAGGCTTATATGCATGCATACAAGAGCTTTGGTTGATCTCTCCCCCTTACCCCCACCCTCCCCCACACCCTCTTTATTTCTATTGTTCTCTATTGCCATCGGCTGGTTCAGGCTGAGGCCTCAGGTCCTCATGCTCTCACTTCTAAATTCTTATTCCACTCTGAATTTTAGGCTGTAACTGCTTTCCTCACAGTCATCTGAACCCCTACTGGCAGTCTATTGCATTCTAGTCTCAAAACACACACACACACACACACACACACACACACACACACACACACACACAACAACCCCATGAGGAGGCAGGACAGTGAAGTAATTAAAACAGGGGACTGGAGCCAGATTTGCTGCCAGAATCAAATCATGGCTCTGATATTATTACCCTCCAATTTGGATAATATTCTCCAAACCTCAGTTTTTGTCTCATCAGTTAAATGACAATAATAATAGTTCCAACCTCACAGGACTGTTGTGAGATTTGAATGAGTATAAAGGGCCTGGCACATAGTAAATGCCATGCACATGTGAAATATGTAATTACTAGAGGCCCAGTGCACAAAATTCGTGCATGGGGGGTGTCTCTCAGCCCAGCCTGCACCCTCTCCAATCTGGGACCCCTCGAGGGATGTCCGACTGCCCTAAACGGGCAGTCGGACATCCCTCTCACAATCCAGGACTGCTGGCTCCCAACTGCTCGCCTGCCTGCCTTCCTGATTGTCCCTAACCGCTTCTGCCTGCCAGCCTGATCACCCCCTAACCACTCCCATGCCAGCCTGATTGATGTCTAACTGCTCCCCTGCCAGCCTGTTTGCCCCCAACTTCCCTCCTCTGCCAGCCTGGTCACCCCTAACTGCCCTCCCCTGCAGGGTTGATCGCCCCCAACTGCCCTCCCTTGCAGGCCTGGTCCCTCTCAACTGCCCTCCCTTGCAGGCCTTGTCCCTCCCAACTGCCCTCTCCTGCTGGCCATCTTGTGGTGGCCATCTTGTGTCCACATGGGGCAGGATCTTTGATCACATGGGGGCAGCCATCTTTTGTGTTGGAGTGATGGTCAATCTGCATATTACTCTTTTATTAGGTAGGATAGAGACCTGGTGCATGGGTGGGGGCTAGCTGGTTTGCTCTGAAAGGTGTCCCGGATCAGGGTGGGGGTTCCCCTGGGGTGTGGGGCGGCCTGGGCGAGGGGCCTGTGGTGGTTTGCAGACCAGCCACGCCCCCCGGTGACCCAAGCGGAGGCCCTGGTATCTGGAATTTATTTATCTTCTACAATTGAAACTTTGTAGCCTGGAGCGGAGCCAAGCCTCCTGCTTGCACCGTGGTGGCAGCCATTTCTGTTGGAATTTATTTACCTTCTATAATTGAAACTTTGTAACCTTGAGTGGAGGCCTCGGCCTGCCAGGGTGTGTGGAAAGCTTGGCTTCCCCCATTGCTAGGGAAACCCAAGCCTCTCTCCTGCTCTCTGTGGCCGCAGCCATCTTTGTTGGGGTTAATCTGCATACTTGCTCGGATTGGCTGGTGGGTGTGGCTGGTGGGTGTGGCTTGTGGGTGTAGCAGAGTGATGGCTAATTTGCATACTACTCTTTTATTAGATAGGATTATTAGGCTTGCCTTTGTTCTGAGTAGCTTCCTTGGAGATTCAGATCTTGTTTGGCTTCTTCTGTTTCCCCCACCAGGTTTCCCTTGCGTAGCCCACTTAGGGGTGGGCAGGCTTCACTGGAATCCTCCCCAGACCGACTGCCCATATATTCCACCAATAACTGATAACCAAAAGTAGTTGACAAAGTCTATAAATTTTGTTCACTATGGGGGCAGTTCTGCTGGATGAGTCACAACAGGCTCTGCTGAAGTCTTGCCTTCCTCTCTGGCCAGTTCCCTACAAAGCCACCATGGGCCCTTGAAGACTCCCAGAAAGGAGGGGCTACCTAGGCCTTGGGTGAGATGTTTGTCATTTACTTTTGCACAAGCAGCAACTTTTTGGAACTGGGAGCCTGTTATTATCCAAGGGAAAGTTTGGAATGGTCTGTCACAATGCGGGGGTTGTACCGCTTAATTAAAAAAAAATATTTTTTTTATTGATTTCAGAGAGGAGGAGAGAGGCATAGAGGGATAGAAACATCAATGATGAGAGAGAGTCATTGATCAGCTGCCTCCTGCAGGACCCCCACTGGTGATCGAGCCTGCAATCAGGGCATGTGCCCTGACCAGGAATCAAACTGGGACCTCCTGGTTCATAGGTTGATGCTCAACCACAGAGCCACAGTGGCCAGGAAGGTTGTACCTCTTGTCATCTAGTTGGGATCTACAGGACAAATACATCCCTGTTGGTGTTGAGGGAAACATTGTCTACCTCTGAGATTAACAGGCTTCTGCTTGTCAGGTAACACAAACATCAGCTTTTCTCCCTGTGCCCGTGGCCTGCCTTGGGCTGGCCACTGCTGGGACCTTACAAGTCACTAACTGGCCCCTAGGGATCCCTTAGTGAGACATTGCATTATTACAGGACTGCCAAAAGCTCTGACATTCACAGCTCCACTGTCAAGGCACCAGCTCATACATAAATCAGTAGTAATTCGGGTATACACAAATGTCCTCACATTTCAGGTTATTCTTTGCCTTAGGAAGGGGCAACATTTTTTTTTTAAATCTTTGAATTCTGCATTATTAATCCACCACTTCTTCCCTGCAATCCGGGGTTCTTCTTGCAGTGCTTAGTGACATTGTGAGAATTTCTTACTCCTTCTCCCTTTCTCCAGCATGCCACCATTCTTCACGAGATAGAGCCTCCTACCTGGCACCTTTTGCTGTATTCTCTCTTGCTCCAGCTTGTGACTTCCTCCTTACCTAGTCAAATAGAATCTCCCTTTCCCCCCTTCTTAGCCAGCTTTGTGGCTCACTTTAGTGCTCCCTTCCCAGTCTCCATCCCTTCCCTGGATGAATGGATGCCACTACCCAGGCTGCAAAGTGCATTTTTCCCCATAGCAAATTGTCATGCTTCTGCCTCGATGAAGTGTGGGCAGGCCTTTAATTTCCAGTTTTTGGACAATTGAAATGATTTATCTTAAAGATGGTATCTAGAGACAAGCCAACAAACATTCCAGAAAATATCTGGGGCAGATGAAATTCATCCAAGAGAAGAAGAGGTTCTTGGCCTTTGTCAGGCAGGGCTTCTCTGGAAATATTACTCATCAGTCAAACTATTTGTTTACCAACATTAAAGATGTTCAAAAGTATTGGCAGAGCATACTGCCTTCCTGCAATTTGACAGAGTATATTATATAAATTAGAAGTTTCAGATATTTGACTCATTTTTTTTTAGAACTATTAATAATGATAAGGCATTGCTTATGGATGTAGATAATGGGATGTTTTTAATATACTTTTATTGACATTGGTCAGAGGAAGGGAGAGGGATAGAGAGGAGAAACATCGATCGGCTGCCTCCTGCATGCTCCCCACTGGGGATCGAGCCCACAACCCAGGCATGTGCCCCGATCGGGAATTGAACCATGACCTCCTGGTTCATGGTCCGATGCTCAACCACTGAGCAACACCGGTCGGGCACAATGATTATGTTTTTAGATAAAGTGTTGGAATGATTATTGCTAAGTCACTCAACCTTAAAATTTTTCTTATTTCACAACAATTGGTCCTTGTATTCCCTTCTTCAAGTCTTGTTTTATGTGGAATACATTTTATTTATTTATTTATTAATAAATCTTTATTGTTCAGATTATTACAATTGTTCCTCTTTTTTCCCCCATAGCTCCCCTCCACCCAGTTCCCACCCCACCCTCTGCCCTTACCACCCCCCCGCTACTGTCCTCATCCATAGGTGTATGATTTTTGTCCAGTCTCTTCCTGCACCCCCACACCCCTTCCCCCCCGAGAATTGTCAGTCCACTACCTTTCTATGCCCCTGATTCTATTATATTCACCAGTTTATTCTGTTCATCAGATTTTTTATTCACTTGATTTTTAGATTCACTTGTTGATAGATATGCATTTGTTGTTCATAATTTTTATCTTTACCTTTTTCTTCTTCTTCCTCTTCTTAAAAAATACCTTTCAGCATTTCATATAATACTGGTTTGGCGGTGATGAACTCCTTTAGCTTTTTCTTATCTGTGAAGCTCTTTATCTGACCTTCAATTCTGAATGATAGCTTTGCTGGGTAGAGTACTCTTGGTTGTAGGTTCTTGCTATTCATCACTTTGAATATTTCTTGCCACTCCCATCTGGCCTACATAGTTTCTGTTGAGAAATTAGCTGACAATCATATTGGTGCTCCCTTGTAGGTAACTAACTTTTTCTCTTGCTGCTTTTAATATTCCCTCTTTGTCTTTTGCTCTTGGCATTTTAATTATGATGTGTCTTGGTGTGGTCCTCTTTGGATTCCTTTTGTTTGGGCTTCTGTGCACTTCTTGGACTTATAAGTCTATTTCTTTCACCAGGTGGGGGAAGTTTTCTGTCATTATTTCTTCAAATAGGTTTTCAGTATCTTGCTCTCTCTCTTCTTCTGGCACCCCCATAATTCGGATGTTGGTACGCTTGAAGTTGTCCCAGAGGCTCCTTACACTATCTTCATATTTTTGGATTCTTTTTTCTTTTTGCTTTTCCAGTTGGGTATTTTTTGCTTCTTCATATTTCAAATCTTTGACTTGATTCTTGCGATCCTCTAGTCTGCAGTTGGATCTCTGCATATTATTTTTTATTTCAGTCAGTGTATGCTTAATTTCTAGTTGGTCCTTTTTCATATCCTTGAGGGTCTCACTAAATTTATTGGCCTTTTCTAGAAAATTCTTGAAAAACCTTATAACCGTGGTTTTGAACTCTATAACCAGTCGTTTGCTTTCCTCCATTTCTTTCATTTGTGACCTGTTTCTTTGTCTCTGCATTTTGGCTGCTTCCATGAGTTGATAGAGTGGCTTTGTGTGGAAGGTGTCCTATTGGGCCCAGTGGCTCAGCCTCCCCAGTTACCTGAGGTGGACACTCTTGGTACACCCTTTTGTGGGCTGTGTGCACAGTCTTGTTGTAGTTAAGCCTTGATTGTTTGGTATCACTGGGAGGAATTGACCTCCAGGCCAATTGGCTGTGACAATCAGCTGTGTCTACGACGGGAGAACTTCTGTGCTGGAGACAGCCTTATGAGACAAGACTTGCAAAAGCCTCTGCGCTCAGCTTAGATGGAGCAGAGTCTCAGAGCGGAGCAAACAGTGATGGTTTTCAGTCAGCCCTGCTCTAAGAGGCCCCTGGGTCTCAGTGTCCCACGGTAATCACTGCAAGCACCTCTGAGAGAAAGCCGCCCTCAAGTTTTGCCTGCTTCCAGACAGTCCAGTTTCTCCCCAAGTGAGTCTGGGTCCCCAGAGTCTTACCTGGAACTGGAGTTCAGAGCAGTCGAGAGCTTTTGTCTCCCTCCCGATTGAGAAAGCCAGCCACGTACTCAGTTGCCAGCCCTCTCTGTACGCGTGTGCCTCCGTACCTCTGTACTTACTTCCGCAGCTCCTCTGAGTCTTAGTGTGCTTTTCTCTTTCCTTCTAGTTGTAGAATTTCCACTTAGTCAGCCTTCCTGTGGTTCTGGATGATGTCTGTTTTGTCTTATAGTTGTAGTTTTGAAATTGTTGTGCGAGGCAGCAGTTTAGGTGTTTACCTATGCTGCCATCTTGGTTTCTCCCCTGGAATAAATTTTAAATGGATGAAAACTTCCTTGAAAATTTTTATTAAACTTCTTGGAGTTAGGAATCAACTCCAGTCAGCAAAGAGATGAATTATTGGAGGAATAATCTCAGGTTGGTATTTCATGCGGGAGAACAGGCTCTGTTCAACCTTCATTCCCTTTGTGGAGATATCAGTGGTGCTATCAAAATGGGACTCCACTAGGTTTAAATAATGGAAATTTAGCTCAGAGAGGCATTAGATAAGCTGAGAGGTAAATTTCTTCTGTTTTCTTGCTCACAGTGGGATTCTGCAACAGAATCTCTGCAGGAGTTTAGATGGTTGTGATCATAGCAAATATATGTACATAATATTTTTGGTTTTGAATTGATATTTCAGTGAGTGCTTTCCTAAACTTGGGATGGCAGTTGAAAGGAGAAAAATAGGAGAGAATGTCTTGAGATGTTTTAATTTATTCTGAAAAGTTATAGTTTGACTTTGATTTGCTTATATTCTAGGACAGTGTGACCCAAAATATGTGTTTTCTTGTTTTTGTTTTAAATATATTTTTATTGATTTCCAGAGGAAGGGAGAGAAAAAGAGAGATTGAAACACCAATGATGAGAGAGAATCATTGATTGGCTGCCTCCTGCACGTCCCATACTGGGGATCAAGCCTGCAACACGGGTATGTGCTCTGACCGGGAATTGAACTGTGATCTCCTGGTTCTTAGGTGGACGCTCAACTACTGAGCTATGCTGGCTGGACAAGATATATTTTCTTGTACATGGCTAATGCTTGCAGTGTCTCCTTCTTACATCTCTACCAAATATAAACTGGTTTGAAAACAGAACATTCTCAGCTAATATTTTCTGTTGATGGATCCTGCATATCACTGTTCAGACATCCTGTGAACCTGATGGAAATGGTAATTTTGCATTGAAAAAGTGAGAGAGATAGGCACTGAAGGACATTTTCTTCAAATACTTTATTTTTCTTCTCTTTTTAAAACCAAAAGCTGTTTAGGACTAGGTCATGTTCTGTGGGATAGGGGAGGGCAACCAGTAGAATTATAGAATCACAACCATAGGTTTTGAGGAATAGTTGAAGAAACTACAATTTTTAGGTTAGAGAAAAACTTTGGGAGGCAAAAGTGCTGTCTTTGGCTTTTGGCAGGGTTGACCCTAACTTTCTCTGTGAAAAAGAAAGAGTGTCTACACAGAAGATATGGACAAAGAAGGAATGGGTTGCTTGGCAGTGATGTGAGCTTCCCAGCCACTAGAAGTGTTCAAGTAGATGCTGAGGGCTGTTAACCCAGGTTGGTGTACACTGGATTCCCTCATTTAATGAGATGTTTGAGGTTTTCTTGTGGAGATAAAGGCATTACTCCAAAGATGCTGTGATGTCAGGAAGAAGCAGTGGAGAGTGGGGACATCAGCACTGTCAGAATGCATGGGGTTGCCTGGCTCTGGTCTTGGCTCTGCCACCATATTTTTGGGTATTCTGGGCAGATCTCCTGGACTCTTTGGCTTTCAGTCTTTATTTTTGTTAAATGTAGAGTCAAATCAATGTCCTCCACGTTTCCTTCTAAATCAATAGTTGACTACAGACATGGAAACATTGGTGACCTGAACCATCATGCAAGCACCGCAGAACAATATACTTGTTGAAGTCATCTAGGACACATCATACATGGGATTCGTTTTCATAAGGAATCTTCCAGAGACTGCCTCTTTCCATACTCTTGATTCAGTGATAGTTTATATGTAATAACACCCTCAGTCTACTAATTTAAAATAAAATGTAATCTTGGAGGTTATAATTTTTAATTTAATCAAACTAGCATACATTATGGATCTATTATGAACATCAGGAATATAAAGATGAAATGAAGGGGCTTGGCTTGGGGCAGTGAACCCACAATACAATATACAGATGATGTATTATAGAATTGTACCCCTGCAATCTATATAATTTCATTAACCAATGTCACCCCGATACATTCAATTAAAAAAAAAAAAGAATATAGTAAGAAGATACCATCTCTGGTTTCAGTAAATTTACAGTCTGGTTGGGATTACATCTGGATTAAACTAACAACAATGCAATGTTATGAGTTATGGGTAAAGATACAAATAAAGGGCACAATAATATATTCTGCCTGGTGGAGCAGGGATAGGCTTTGTAGCGGAGTTGATATTCTAGTGGGTTTTTACATAAAACCCACTACCTTGAATGACCTTTGCCTGTTGGAAAAGGTCATTCAAGGTAGAGGGATTTCTATGAAGAAATGCACAGAGGTTTGAAAGTACATGGCATGTTTAGAGAACAGTGAGTATCTGGTTAAGCTAAGCACAGTGTACCTGGTAGGTGTGTTTGGTAACCAAACTGGAAAGGTAGTTTGCGCTAGTTTGGAAAGGGTCTCAAATGTTATGGTAATATTTTGAGCTTTAATTCTTAGGCAGTGGAGAATCCTAGTATTTTTTATACATGTCTGTGGGTCTGTGATATATATGGCTAACAATGTTAGGGGTTAGTAGAATGGATTGGAGTTGTGGGGGCTCTGGCAGTATCCAGCATAGGTGTGTGTGTGTAATAATTAATGTTCAACCATTTGCCTGAAATGATCTCTAGCTGAACCTCATTATTCTGTAAGTATATTAAAGTAGTTTAGCCCAGCTAAGTCCTTTCCACCAGAGACCCAACTATATATAGTATGTATATTTTCTTTTTTTAACTTTATTTTTCAATTACAGTTTGTTGAGAAATTAAATAGTTGAAAAATTGAGCTAGGTTTTTTATTATTTATTATTTTTAAAATATATTTTATTGATTTTTTACAGAGAGAAAGGGGGAGGGATAGAGAGTTAGAAACATCAATGAGAGAGAAACATCAATCAGCTGCCTCCTGCACACCCCCTACTGGGGATGTTCCCACAAGTAAGGTACATGCCCTTGACCAGAATCGAACCTGGGACCCTTCAGTCTGCAGGCCAACGCTCTATCCACTGAGCCAAACCGGCCAGGGTAAGCTAGGTTTTTTATAAAAAATATAAAATAAAAAGGTAAAAGGGAAAGGAGATGGAAGACAGCATCACTTTGGGGGCTTTTTGTAGTGGTCCAGCATGTAAGGGTCTGACTAAAGCACTGCACTGAGGATGGAATGGTGGGGATTTGGGAGGTTTCAAAGGGCTTTTGAAGAGGACAATGCATTAACTCCTAGGCTTGATAGTTGGGGGAATGCCTGTAGGACATCCTGGTAGAGATATCTGTATCAAATTTGAGTTTTGACTTAAAGATGTACACTTGGTAGCCCTCAATGATGGTTGAAGCCATGATAAAAGATATAATATCTGAAGGAATGATTATTAAAGTGGAAATGGGGCCCAAACATAAAATTTCTGAGAAGTGAGCAGAGAAGTGGAGCTTTGAGGGAGTGGTTGAAGAGATAAGAAGAGAACCAACCCTACACCAGAAGATTCTGCAATGACTTAGACATGTAAAAAACGTGAAGACAAAGGATGGGTGATGTGGATTTTAGCTCTGTCCAGAGATTTAGACGTTTTGATTTTAAATGGCCATTCGGGGATCTGAGCAAGAGAGTCCTTGGGAGAAATAATGAAGTAATCTACCTGGTAGATGGGTGGTATTAGGCCTCGAAAAGATCCAACTACTCTTGCTCATATTCATTGCTCACTAGGCAACCCTTTGACCCGTAATTCCACCTTACATGAAGCCACCCCAAGATACAAGGTTGGCTGTAGTTCTATAGATATAAGGTTGGTTCTTTGGTTCTAGTTCCTGGGCCAGAAATAATCATTATAAATATAGAAGTTGGTGATCTGATGTATAACATATATTATTGTTGGAAAAGCACATAGATCTCATACAGTCCTGCCCTCAGGGCCTCACATCACCCTAGGAAGTTTATAGAATTAGGTAGTACCATACAGGACCTGAATTTCCTAACTCAGGGCCAAATGCTCTTTTGTATTTACTCTGCCTCTCTGCCTCCCAATCACTAGTTTCAATAGAGTGAACTAGTCCTCAAGAGGTTGAGCATCTTGAGGTAAACTTCAAATATCATCTTCCTAAGATTTAAAGCCCTGGAATAGTATTAGCACGGTGGCAGTCTCACCAGGAGGCCCAGCTTGACGTGAGGCCCAGCTTGAAGCATACCTCTTTCTACCTCTAACATCACCCCACCTCTTTCGTGTTCTACGGCGTTGGAGTGATCCTGGTTAACCCATGAAAAAAATTAGCTCCCTGTGACTCTCCCTGGTGAGGCACAGGTGTCTGAAGAGGCACAATTTTCTGAGGAAAGTGATCAGCACGTAGCATGCTATGAAATCAGCGCTTTATTTCACAAGACTTTGCAACAGGGCGCCTGCAAAGCATGAGGAGTAAAAGGACCACCTCCTGGGCCTCCAGGTCCCACTTTTATAGTTCTTATTTGCTTTGTTAATTAAGAGACTTTCACAACTCCCTCTTGACCTAAATGTGTGAAACGTTGCTTGTTGTTTTGGCTCTGCTAATAGCTTTTGTTTGGCACATCCTGAAATTTATAAGGTCAAATGTAATTAGCTCCAGATATCTAGGTCTCCATTTGGGAATAACTTCAAGAAGCAGCACATCTTCAAATCTACTTAAAAGTCTTCGTATCTTTCAAAAAATGTTGACATTTCTAACTTGGCTTTTATTCTGGAAGGGTCATTGAGGAGAAGTTTGAGGGAGTAATTGGGCTGAGTCAGGTACTTGTCGAGGTTGGGAATAAAGGAACCCTTTAGGATGGACCTGTCATTGTGTTTGCCATATGGAGCCAGACCTCTGGTTTTTCACGGCTGCCACAGTTTGGTCCTGTGTAATCTTCCCTCGATGGGTGTGATAATCACCACGTGGAATGCCTAGTGCAGATGGCCTCCCATGCTTCAGTGCACAGCCCCTCTGGGTCTGGCTGCTGTGCAGTGGAGTGATGTGGGCATGTGAGTGGGTGGCAACTTTCTAATGTGTCACAATAATAACAATGCAGAATCCCAGTGCTGTTCAGCTTCCCCTAGAACTTTAGCCCACACAGCAGCCTATTTGGTTCACAGTCCTCTGTGAACGCTAGACAATTAGCAGCTGATAATGAAGAATGCCATGGGAACCAGTGGGAAAATAATAGCTTACTCCAAGAATATAATGAAATGAAATTAGCAGAGACAGTAAAACAGACAATTTATGGTCATTTGCTTTTTTTTTTTTTAATTAAAAAGAACCAGTAAATAGTTCTATTAGAGAAATCTGAGAATTGAATAGAATCTAATCTGTTTTGGAAGAGGGTTTTATTGATAAATCAAATACAGAGAAGCTTCTTAGCTTTGACCAAGGAACTAGTATAGGTAAAAGATGCCTGTTTTATTTGAATACAATGATCATTTTGCTTATTTGTTGATATCTAAATAGTATCATGTGGTCTGAACTTTAGAAAGGGATGTTAACACTGGAGAATTGATTTTACTGTTAGGGCTATACATTTTTTTTCTCAGCTGAAATGTCAGTAGATTTTGAGTGTTTCAACAAATTATTAGTAACAGGGTGAACTTGTATATCTGTGGATGGATAACTTTTTGAATACAGGAAATATTTTTATTGTCTGAGAAATTGGGTATGTAAATTGCCCTTGAATATTTTTCCCATTTCCAGATGTTCCATATGCTGTTTAGTCCTTGAGCACAAATCTCTGCATACTGATTTTTGGGGTCAATAATTAAAATTTGAAGACATTTTATAATAATCATTAAAAACTAATTGTTTTAGACTGCAAGAAAAATGTTTTCTATTTTTTTAGGGTAATGGATTGGCAAAAACAATTCTGTTAAAGTTTCAGTCTCACTGTGTGGGCAGTCTTCCGTAAGTTGAAAAGTAAAGAAGTAATAAACAAATCAAAATTATATTTCACTCCAAATGTTCTCCAAATGCCTTTGTTTTGGGGAGTTGAAGAAAATTGGGTATCTTTCTTCTGAGATATATTCTGTCTGTCTGAAGTAGACTTGTCTCTCAATTTCTCTCACTTATAAAAATATTATCTTTTTACTTGAAAGTTAAATTACTACATTGATTCAACAACCATTCCACCAAAATCATATAAGTTTATTCTCTGATGTTTTAACACAACTTGCTTTTGTTGGGCATATGCTCCTAATTTTATCATATAATTATCCTATATACTAAAGAACTAATATGCTAATTAGACCGAACAGCAGAACGACTGTCCAGACAACCTTCGGGATGACTGTCCAGACGACCTTCCGGACGAAGCCGGGGCTGCGAGGGCCGAGGCAGCCAGGGCTGTGAGGACCGAGCCCCTTGCACGAATTTTGTGCATCGGGCCTCTAGTATATAATAATATATTACGTTGTTTGGCAAATGACCTATAAATGGCACAAGGCCCATATATTGCTCAATTAAATTCAGCAACATAGCATGCCATTAAAAATTTACCAGTCCAAAAATGTTGAATCTAGGCTTATAAACCATTAGCATCATCTAATTCTATTTGCTCCTTTTCTATCCTCTTTGCTTTCTTGGAAGACATAGGGAAATAGAGGGGATGGGGACAGTGGATCACTAAAGTATCCAGACAAACTCAGATAAGGGAAGACAATCTCAAAGATTCCCTCTATGGACACATTGGTGCATTTCAGCCATTTTCTTCATTACTTTCTGCTTCTCAGATAACAATCTGAATATTAAGAGAAAGGAGAACAAGCTTGCTAATAATTCTTGGCTTCTAGAAGTGCACGTGTGTGTGTGAATGTTGAGGGAAAGTTTATATTTTAAACATATAAGTCAGATAGATTAGGTTACTTCTCAGAAGATGGTCACGTTTCAACACACATATATAGAGAGCACCCCATATATACTCCCAAATGCTGTGTTCTCCAGTGTTTTGAGAAATGATTGGTTGCTAGTGACTCCATATGTTGCTATGTTTTATTTTGGAACATGTTAAAATCTCTCTTAGGTTTCATTAGCCAATTTTTTCCTATTTTTTGAAAGGTCTGTTTTTTCCTTCCAAAGAATTTGTTTAAATATGTAGTTACCATATCCTTGTTAGCTATTACTAGGAAGAACATTTAAATGGAACTACCTATTTTTCTTACATTAAATATATATATTTTATATTTCATATTCCTACAAATTTTTAGAAAAATGATTGACTATCCATGAGGTTGTTGAGGTTATTATATAATGCCTAACTCAATCCAAATTTATGACATTGGCAAGATAATAGGTTGCTAAGTATCAAAGGCTTTGTTCTTTTTTTTTTTTAGTTCCAGAAGCATCACTGTAGGAAAAAATGAAAATTAAAGCCTTCAGTTTAACTTGTTCTGTACTATTTTCTTAAGTGACATTTAGTTTTCGAGTTGGTTGTAAAAAACACAGCTAATGGTATAAATGAGTCTAGTTCTTTGTACATATATTTTGAATTTGTGCACAGAAGTATCTGTATATGGAGTTAGCACATTGGTATTCAACTCTTAAAAAGTTTCTTGTTTTCCACCTTCTGTTCTTTTTGGTGGTTTCAAAGAAAGTTTGAACATAAACTGTAGATCAAGGGCCTCAAATCTTACTGTGCCAAAATTGCTTTTGAAAACATCTCCTTATTTTGCAAAAGCTGCTCATATCATGCTATAGCTGTTATTATCACCTCCTTGCCCTGCAACCAACAGACTCTGGGCTTGGGTCAACCTGAGTGGTAGACACGTGTGCTGTACTCAAGTCCTCTACTCTAACTTGTTCACTGTCCTTCCTGGGAAATTCCTTGGGTCCTCAGGTGGATGAATTCCTGGAGGAGGATGGTGACATGCCCAGGTGATCCTGAATTCTTTTTTAAATCTATTTTTATTGAGATATAATTGACATATAATATTGCATGAGTTAAAAGGATACAATGTCGATTTGATACACTTATATATAGCAATGTGATTATCACTCTATCATTGGCTAATACATCTATCATGTCACATAATTATTATTTCTTTTATTTGTGGTGGGGACAATTAAGATCTAGTCTCTTAGTAGCTTAGAAGTTTATAATATACTACTGTT
This sequence comes from Cnephaeus nilssonii, assembly GCF_951640355.1. Classification (NCBI taxonomy): domain Eukaryota; kingdom Metazoa; phylum Chordata; class Mammalia; order Chiroptera; family Vespertilionidae; genus Cnephaeus; species Cnephaeus nilssonii. Next base: position 77,864,709 of record NC_137075.1, read on the forward strand.
GTCTGTAGTCACTATGCTGTGCATTAAATTAGTCCTGGAATTCTAAGACAGACAAGCTTAGGTTCAAGTCAGGAACCTCTGTGGCATAACCATGCTGGAGAACTTCATAGAAACAATTCTAAAGTCATGCTGCTTCTTAAAGGGACATTTAAAATGTAAATATATCACTGAAGACAGGACTTTCAGGTTAATGGATACTCTAAGATGGTAAGGGTGTATAAGTGAGTTGTAGATAAACCTCAAGGTAGTGCCTACCCTGAGCTTTCCTCTTGTTTTTATTTTATTTTATTTTAATATATTTTTATTGATTTTAGGGAGAGGGATAGAGATAGAAAATCAATGATGAGAGAGAATCATTGATTGGCTGCCTCCTGCATGCCCCCCACTGGGGATTGAGCCCGCAACCCAGGCATGTGCCCTTGGCCAGAATTAAACCTGGGACCCTTCAGTCCGCAGGCCGACGCTCTATCCACTGAGCCAAACCGGTGAGGGATTCTCTTGTTTTTAATGAGATATTTCACATTCTTCAGAGTGTTGCCAAGAAAGTTTATTCCTGAGAAATTAGAACTTTTAAATTATTTCTAGTGTCTTTCCTCCTTTAATTCTGACCGCCCCCCATGATCATTTTGTTAAATTTTCACCTTCCTCTCATCTTATTTCTAGTTCCTATGAGTCAGATGGCTGCAATTGGTTGGCCTTTTTTTTTTTTTTAACCTCTTCACCAACCATAGAAGGAAATTTACGAACATCTAGTGGCTGTGTGACATGCAGAGGCTTCTCCTAGAGCCATTCCTTGAATATCAACAGATGGCTATCAGTAGAACGTGAGACATACGTTTAACTTTGAGAAAGTTTTCAATATGAACTATGTGACCGAACTTTATAGACATCTGATTTCCAATTTAGTCATTACTGGACTAATTAGATGAGTTATTCTGCAGATGGCACTGACGTTTCTTCACATATGTGCCTTTGTCATTGATTGCAGATGATGTATGTGGTGCTTGCTCTTCACGCTAGCATTTTATATAGATGGGATGCAGAATGACTTTAAAAGTCCCTGCCAAAGTCTCCAATTTTGTTTAAGCTCAGATGCAGCATCCAACCCTCTTTGGCTCATTCTGATAGAGCCGTTGGCTTGCTGTGTTCAGTGCTACACATCAACCATAGAGCTGTGCTGACTACAGTTCTCAGAGCCTATTTATTTATTTATTTATTTATTTATTTATTTATTTATTTTCATCAACCCCACTTTATTTTTTTAAAAATTGAATTTATTGGGGTGACATTGCTTAATAAATTTATATAGGTTTCAAGTGTACAATTCTATAACACATCATCTGCATCTTGCATGTGAGCTTACCACCCAAAGTCAAATCTCCTTTCATCACCCTATGTTTGATCCCCTTTACCCTTTACTACCTCCCCACCACCTCCCTTTCCCTCTGATAACCACTAGACTGTTGTCTGTGTCTATGAGTTTTTGTGTTTTTTTTAAAAAAATTCTTTATTGATTAAGTTATTACATATGTGTCCTTATCCCCCCGTTACCCCCCCCCCCCATCCCCCGACTCATGCCCTCACCCCCCTGTTGTCTGTGTCCATTGGTTAGGCCTATATGCATGCATACAAGTCCTTTGGTTGATCTCTCCCCCTTACCCCCACCCTCCCCTACCTTCCCTCTGAGGTTTGATGGTCAGAGCCTATTATATTTAAACTTTATTTTTAATTCTAAATATCTATATATATAAGAGCCTGAGCGACTGGCCAACCAGCTGACCGTTCAACCATCCAACCGGTAGCTATGATGCACGCTGACCACCAGGGGGCAGGCACTCAATGCAGGAGTGGAAACCACAGGCATGGAAACATGGAACAGACTAATGAATCTCAGAGGGAAGGGGGGAGGGGTAAGGTGGGAAGAGATTAACCAAAGATCTTATATGCATACTAGAGGCCCAGTGCATGGATTCATGCACCAGTGGGGTCCCTCGGCCTGGCCTGTGCCCTCTCAAAATCTGGGATCCCTCAGGGGATGTTGGAGGGCCAGTTTTGGCCCAATCCCCATGGGCCAGGCCGAGGAACCCCACCGGTGCACAAATCCATGCACCAGGCCTCTAGTTGAATAATAAAATCACAGTGTATTTTAACATGAAGAGAATCAATTTGAAACCAAACCTAAGCAAACAATTATACATTTTCTCATATTTTCTTCCAATCTTTATTAAAATGATATATTTGGAATTTAAACCTTTATTGAGATAAGATTCATATTCCATAAAATTCATACCCTTTTAAAGTATACAGTTCACTGGTTTTAGTATATTTGCAAAGTTTGCACAACCATTATCACTATCCAATTCCAGCATAATTTTATTATCAGAAAGAAAACTCATACCCATTGGCAGTTACTCTTCCGTTATCCCTTCCCCCAGCTCCTGGGAACAACAAAATATACTTTCTATCTCCATGGGTTTGCCTATTCTGAACATTTCATATAACTGGAATCACACAATATATGGGCTTCTTTCAATTAGCATAATGTGTTTAAGGTTCATCCATGTTGTAGCGTGTATCACTGCTTCATTTTTTATTGCAGAACTAGAGGCCCAGTGCACGAAATTCGTGCACGGGGTGGGGGGGTGTCCCTCAGCCTGCACCCTCTCTAATCTGGGACCCCTCGAGGGATGTCCGAATGCCCATTTAGGCCTGATCCGGTGGGATCGGGCCTAAATGGGCAGTCGGACATCCCTCAAGGGACAATCCAGGACTGCTGGCTCCCAACTGCTCGCCTGTCTGCCTTCCTGATTGTCCCTAACCACTTCTGCCTGCCAGCCTGATCACCCCCTAACCACTCCCCTACCAGCCTGATTGATGCCTAACTGCTCCCCTGCCAGCCTGTTTGCCCCTAACTGCCCTCCCCTGCAGGCCTGGTCCCTCCCAACTGCCCTCCCCTGCTGGCCATCTTGTGGTGGCCAGCTTGTGTCCACATGGGGGCAGGATCTTTGACCACATGGGGGCAGCCATCTTTTGTGTTGGTCAATCTGCATATTACTCTTTTATTAGATAGGATAATATTATATTGTTTGCATGTAACACATGCTGTTTATCAATTTTTCAGTTTATGGACATTTGGGCTATTTCCACTTCTTGGCTATTAGAAATAATTCTGTTATGAACATTCATGCGCACATTTTTGTGTGAACATGTATGTTCAGTTCTCTTGGGTATATGTCTAGAAGTGGAATTGCTGGGTTATGGTTGGAATTCGAAATCACTTTGAAAGAGGACAGTTTGTGTAGAACCCTGGGTAAGCCATTCCTACAAGACTGGGATCACTGCCAACTTCTTAGCCATTTCGGTGATACTCTACTCATGTAGAAAGTACACAAGCTGACCTACATTTCACAAAGCACTTGGCTAAGAGCACCTTACACATCCCTTCAAACTTCCCACTGCATACTCCTGAGCACATAGAAGAGGATGAAGTTGGAATTGGCAGATTCTGGGAGAAACATGAACTCTATAGAAATAACCAAACTTGCCAAACTAAACTTTCTCTCTGTTTCAGCTAGATTTGTACTTATTCCTGGTTTTCTCCACTAACTTGAAAAGTCCAAGTGACTGGAAGAGCACAAAGCCTTAACAGTAGTTGTCTTTGTCTTTTTCTCTGTTTTTCAGATTTTATGTGATGAGCCTCATGTTGCTTTATAATGGAAAAATAGACTTTATTCAAAAGTAAAAATCTAGTTTCATTAGTGAATGGAATTATTAGGTGCAAATATTTCTGCTTATGAATGATATGAACCCTCTTTTTTTAAGACCTGATTTTATGTAAATCATATCCTGTGTGGTTGGTGTTACTGACCCACTGGAGGTATATCTTCTCTTTCCATAAGTTTCCATTGATAGGTACATTTTTTTGCCATGTTGTAACAGAGAAGAGTTTAACACTTATTCAGGGATGAAATATCTACTGAGTGCCTACCCTGTGCTAGCTGCTGAGAGTACAGTGAGTAACTGAGGCCTAGTCTCTGTTCTTGAGAAGTTTAAAACTTATTTGAAAACTGTTGAAAAAGCTGTCAAGGGCTCAGTGGGTGGGAACCTACAGTACAAGCATCCAGCCTGGTCAAGAGGAACAAGAAAGGTGTTCAGAGGAAGAATAGTATCAGAGTTAGCCAGAAGAGAGGTAAGCATTTGCTCTACAGAGTTGGACTAACCTATTTAAAAGTCTGGAGGTGAGCTCTGTTGGGGAACCAGAAATAGATGAATACACTGACAATAGAGTTTGATGTTGGTGAGTGACAAGTGACAAAGGCTAGAATCAGTAGCTAGGTCATGAAAGACCTTGTAAACCAAGTAAAGGAATTCAAATTTTGTCCTATGGATAATGGAATGCCATCGGAGGGTGTATTAGTTCCCTAAGGTCACCATGACAAATTACCACCAACTTGATGGCTTAAACCAACAGAAATTTATTCTCTCAGAGTTTTAGAGATCAGAAGTCCAAAACCCCATGTCAACAGGGTTGGTTCCTCTGGAATCTCTGAGGGAGAATCTGCTTCATGACTGTCTCCTAGATTCTGGTGCCTGCTGGCAACTCTTGGCATTCCTCAGCCATAGGCTTCATAACTCCAGTCTCTGCCCCATATTCACATCTCTTTCTTCTGTGTCTTCTTTTTTCTTCTTCTGAGTCTCTTATAGTGATACTTATTGAAATTAGGGCCCACTCTAATCCAGGATGATCCCATTTTAAGATCCTACCCTGATTGCATATGCAAAGAACTTAATTTCAAATAAGGTCACATTCTGAGACTCAGGGTGGATGTGTCTTTTGGAGGGCCATGATTTAGTCCACAACAGAGGATTTTAGGAGAGGGCAGTTGAACAAGTCAGACTTATATTTCAGAAGATTACTCTGGCTACTGTGTGGAGAAGGGACTTGAGGGCATAAGGCTGGGCCCATGGAGACCAGTGGGAGTCTGGGTAAAGGATGCTAGTGGCTTTGACGGTAAGGAAGTGGAGATGAGTGTAGGAAATGCACTGAAGGTGGTTGGTTTTGAAGGGGAAAAGAGAGAAGGCTATGGTTGAGGAGCACATAGTGGTCAGGAAGGGCTTTTAAAGAAAGGGAGATACTTGGTGCATTTTTAATGCAGATGAGAAAGATGGTGTATCTCCAAGGGAAGGAAGTTGAAAATACAGAAGTGAGGGGCAAAAAAGCAGAGATAATTGTTTTGGTGAAAGGGGAGGGGGGTTGGGCCCAAAGCACAGAATGCATATAAAGCAGTGCATCCTTCCCATATTGGACTGCTCCTACATAATATGACAGCTCTGTAAAGATGATGATGGTGATGCTGAGGAAGATGGTTACTCCTGTTTGAGAACTCTCTATGTGCCAGATGGCAGACTATTTTCCCTGTGTTACCTCGTTTATTCTTGGATATAGCTGTATGTATTATCTCCTTTCATTGTTTAGGAACCAGAAGGACAGAGAGGTTATATAACTTGCCTAAGGCCACACAGATAATAAGTGGTAGAGTACAATTGTCTTCCGGGCAGTGTGACTACTGAACCCATGCCAGTGAGCACCGTTGTCTATGCTGCCTCAGAAGGGCGAGGGAATAATCGTTACGTGCACACTTTTTTTTTCATGGTATATGTTGGTTTTGGTAGCATGCACTATTATCATTTTTACAGACCACAAAGGTATTATCTTATCTCCGATTTTTTGTTTCATTTGTTCTTTTATTGGCTTGCCACTAGCTAGATTTAGTGAGGCAGTACTATTCATTTTCTTTATCTTTTCATGGAGTTAGGACTGGTTGGATTCATCCTTTTTTTTATTTATCTGGATGGTAGGGCAAGGTGAATATTATTCTTTCATATTATTAATGTTCATATTAAATCTGCCCAAGGGTTAAAGCTGCTCTTAGGAGATTCATCTTCATAAGCTTTTACATATACCCAACTTCCTTGAATAACTCCTATTGACACTTGTTTTGTAATCGCTTTCTCTATGCTATTTGATGTCTGGATTTCTTTAATTTGTTTTTAAAATTGATTTTTATAGAGAGGAAGGGATATATATATATATAAAGAAACATCGATCTACTGCCTCCCTCACATGCTCCAACCGGGGATCGAACCTGCAACCTGAGCATGTGCCCTGACAGGGGAATTGAACCTGCCACTTTTTGGTGTACAGGACAATGCTCCAACCAAATGAGCCATACCGGCCAGGGCGATGTCTGGTGTTCTTTACTGAATGTTGTCTAGGCGCAAATGTCATTTCCTTAGTGGAGTCTTTCTTCAGCCCCAAACTAGCTCTGGTCTCCCTGTTACTAGTACATACATCATATGGCTGAATACAGTGGCTAGGAATCTAAGGCATACTGGATAACACTTGATCAGGGTTATTTAATGCTTAGGATTTTTTTTTAATAAGGAGAAAGAGGATGATGGAATTTCATCTTTCAAAATTCTAAAATATTAACAGTCAAATATAATTCTAATTTCTTCTATGGATGGCATGGGTTAGAAACTTTCTTGTCACCGTAGATAATCATCATCGTCATATTGCATAGTTGGATTTGCAAACATATATCCAGGAAATGACTTTGGCTCCAATCACTAATATTGATGGATGTATATGTCTGAAAGCTTATCCCAAGTGATTATTTTTATTTTAAAAAATATATTTTTATTGATTTCAGAGAGGAAAGCAGAGGGAGAGAGAGATAGAAACATCAATGATGATAAAGAATCATTGATCAGCTGCCTCCTGCATGTCCTACACTGCGGATCGAGCTCACAATCTAAGCACTGACCAGGAATGGAACCTTGACCTCCTGGTTCATAGTTTGATACTCAACCACTAAGCCATGCTGGCCGGGTCCAAGTGCTTATTTTTTAAGCTTTAGGCAGCTGTATTATTAAGAGACTTGCTTTTGTGACACTGGTCAACCATTTATAGCTCAATACATTTGATGGAGACCTCCTTTATAGTTTGCATGCTTGAAGTTGAATATTAGGCTGAGGAGTGACAAGAGGTGTATTCCAGGGAGAAGAAACCACATGTGCAAAGGTACGGAGGTCTGTCATCTGAGGAACCATCCTTGCGGAATGTACCTGGCAATGATCCTTTTCCTTCTTCCTGTACACAGTCCTGGGGATGCCAGCCAGTCAGGACTTGTAGAGTATTTGCTACACTCATTAGTAAACATAACAATTCAGAGTGAATTTGATCATGTGTTAGAACTAAAAGCCAGGTCACTTCATTGAGATGATATTTTTTTCCTCTGTGTTCTCTTGCCAGTTCCTCTCGAAGCCATTGGCTTCTTGTCTGCAGTTGGGATCTTTATCATCCTTCTGGCCGTCCTGTTCCTCTTCATCAGCAAGAAGCTGTGTTTTGAAAAGATAGTTCTTCCATGTTTGGAGCAACAAGGGAAAAGAAAGCACTCTAAAGACCAGACGGGGATCCACGAAGGGCTGGGTAAGCAACACACTTCACATTCTCCTGAGCCTGGCAACTGGCTGTGGTTTGGGTCAGGGGAGGAGGGTTACTGTTTCTAGGATGAGCCCCATTAAGAAATCGCACATGAGCTGTTTGGCCGCCACTGTGGTGGGCATGATGAATGGACGTTACTAAAGGATACATTAACTTTATGAAAGTAATGCTCTCTTTTGAGCCTGAACAGCAGATGGGAAAAACCTGACCACCACTTCCCATCTTCTTAGCTTTTTAGATGTCTGTGTTGAGTTTCCCTCTGACTGAAGCATGAAGGAAAAAAAATGTTTTTTGATTGACAAGAGCCTTGATGAGTTTTGGTCTCATGTTGGAACAGAGTTGACGTTTCACTACAGTTCGCTATTTCTGAGATTTTTGGTGCTTCAGGACTACTCCTCACTTCAAAGGGAGGTTTCTACTCATTAAGCTCGCCGAATCTACTGCATCATTTACTAGCTGCCTTCAGTTTGATGGGAGAGAATAACATAGTTAAAGAAAATAATTGGCTTCCTGCTCTTAAAGGACATGTTCTGTTTTCAATTGATGAATTGTAGAACTTTGTGATATTGGGTGTTATCACAGAGTAATGGTTATCAGCACATGCACACTGGACATTCAAAGATAGTGCTGTTATATTACAGGTAACAATTTTCTTTTTTTTAAATCAATCCAATTCTCATAGGGTATGGGGCATGATGTAACTGGTGGAGGAATAATCTTTATATATATATACTAGTAGCCCTTTGCAGGAAGATTCCTGCAATAGGGCTTCCTGCTGCGCTCTCCCCCGCCCTGCCTGCTTGCCTCCCTTCTCCGCCGGCCGCCCCACCTGCTTCTTGCTTGCCTCCCTTCTCCGCCGGCCCCGCCTGCTTGCTTCTCCGCAGCTTCACTCCGCAGCTTCACTCCCTTCTGCAGCGCTTGGCTTCTTTCTACGCTGTCTTGATATGCAAATTAACCGCCATCTTGGTTGGGTTAATTTGAATACTTGCCCTGATTGGCTGGTGGGTGTGTCTTGGGCATAGCGAAGGTGCGGTCAATTTGCATATTGGTCTTTTATTAGGTAGGATATTTTTTTCTTACTATATATATATTTTTTTGTTTGTTTTTTAATCCTCACCCAAGGATATTTTCCCATTGATTTCTAGAGATAGTGGAAGGAACGAGGAGAGACAGAGAGAGAGAAACATCGATGTGAGAAAGACACATTGATTGGTTGTCTCTTGCACGTGTCCCTACCAGGGCCGGGGATTGAGCTTGCAACCGAGGTACATGTCCTTGACCAGAATATCGAACTCAGGACCTTTCAGTCCGCAGGCTGATGCTGTAGCCACTAAATCAAACTGGCTAGGGCTCTTACATTATATTTTTGATCAGGGGCAAAATCTTGAGGAGAACATGCATTACAGTCATCTCACTTCTGGGTATGTTCTAAGTAAACCTGGACCAAGGAGAATATTTGGCTTATGGATAGGGCAGCTTTTGTAGCCATGGATACTTCAGCTTTTTGTTTTGTTATAAGAAAAGACATAATTTAGGCACAAATGTTGTATTCATTATCTATTGCTTCATAACAAATTACTCCCAAACTTGAAAGCTTAAAACAAATATTCATTACCTCTCAGTTTCTGAAGTTCGGGGATTGGGGATCACCTTAGTTGGGTGGTTCTAAATTAAGGTTTTTCATGAGGCTGCAGTTGGAATTTCTCCTGCAGTCATCTGGAGGCTCAACTGGGACTAGTGGACTCACTTCCAGGATGGCAGAAAGCTCCAGATCCTGCCCACATGGCTGCTGGGATGTAGTTATGACATGCAGCTGGCTTCCCCCACAGTGAGCCCTGCAAGAGAGGAGAGCAAGGAGGAAGCCACAGTTCCTTTTATGAGCTGGTCTGGGAAGTCAGACATTGTCACTTCTGCCACATTCTATTCATTCACTAAGTACTGCCTACACTCAGGGGAAGGGGAATTAGGCTCCATTTTTGAAGGGAAGAGTATTAAAGAGCATGTGAACATATTTAAAAATCTCCATACGGGACAATTATGGGAGGGGTGTAAGTTTCAGATCCGGCCATCGGTTTGGCATTGCTGCTGCTGTAGTGGCCTTATGTTTTGAACTCTACCTGGGATGTCTGACTCATCTTCTGAAAATAGACTGGAATACTTGAAATAGAAAGTATTTAAAATACTGTCATGTGAAAATGGGACTTACAAATGGTTTAGCCACTACTGTCCCATTTGGGACATAAATGAGGAGGATGAATAGACTTATTTTTGGTCACGAGGTGGCATGGAGATAGGATTCTAGTGATTCTACTTCCTGCAGCAGCTCCCTGTCACTGGTTGTGGTTCCTTGGAAAATTATGGAACCTTTCCAAACTTCAGTTTCCTTATCTGCATATTGGGATTATAAAGATAGCCCTTTTAGGGTTGATATAGATAAATGAATCAATTTTGTATAGATACCAGCATGATGCCTATGGTGAAAGTCCTAATAGAGCTTTACCCATAGCTGTGCAGCATTAACAAAATACCAGTCACAGTAACGGGCTTCTAGGAATGACATCACATGAAACACTATTTAAATTGGGAGATTAAAGTTGTTGATGTTTTCTCCTTTGCAAGCTATTATAGCTACAGATAACTAAGGTTAGAGCTATTTAAGACATTTGCCTTTTGTCTTGTTTGGCATGTTATAGTATTTTAGAGACAATTATGAATTATACTTGCAAATAAATTGAGGGTTGAAGGTAATGTTGAAACGATAACAATAAAGCATGACTCAGAAGCTGTTAGCTCAGGAAACACTGAAAAATCCATGTCTGAAAACTCCGAGTAGGGTCATAAAGGGGGCTTTAAAAAGAGTTTAACCAGGAGAATCTCCAGATTATAATGTCTAAGAAGCAAACACCTTCATTATGATTGACATTTCTCCTTTTAAAAGTTTAATTATCATTGATCAAAAGTCTTTGAAAAACATGCTTCTATCCCAGATTTTATCTAACTTTTGATATCTGCCTTCATCCTCAGAGCACTTAGTTCTCATATGATGTTCTTAACATTATTTTGAGAAACGTCAAAAGGGAGGAAGGCAGCCTGATGTGGTGGAGAGAAGCGCAGTGCAGACAGCCAGGGCTTAGCTCTGCCACTAATTGGCCATGATATTTAGGGCCTTAAGTCCTCATTTGCAAATCGATGAGTCTGTCTAGGCTTCTCCCAATTCCCATTATGCAATCCTATTTGATTCTTAGGGCTACCATAGAAATTTCTTCTCTAGGTCTCAGTCTACAAATGAAAGAGGCCTAATAAAAATAATTTAAAAATCTTAGGTTGAACCATATAAAATTGCCATTTTTATAGATAAAAACTGGTTGAATATCAGAAACCTAATCATTATAATCTTACTAGAGGCCTGGTGCATGAAATTCGTGCACTTGGGGTAGGGGGCTTCCCTCAGCCTGGCCTGCACCCTCTTGCAGTCTGGGAGCCCTTGGGGCATGTCCAGCAGTCAGACATCTTTAGCGCTGCCACGGAGGTGGGAGAGGCTCCAGCCATCGCTGCTGTGCTCACCTGCTGTGAGCCTGGATTCTGGCTGATTGGTGCTCCCCCCTGTGGGAGCACACTGACCACCAGGGGCAGCTCCTGCATCAGTGTGCATCATAGCGACCATTCATTTGGTCGTTCGGTCAATTTGCATATTAGAATTTTATTATATAGGATGTTTGTGAGGTTCTAAGGAATAAAACAATTCTTTTTGTTTGTGTGGTGATATCAGAGAGGCAGGAGTGACAATTTATTTTTTGAACCTACTAAGCGAAATAATTTACCTGACAAAAGTATCTTACTTTCCTTTAGGTTATAAAGTTCAAAAAATTTACACATATTATTCTACATGGGTTTAGGTAAGGGGAGAAAGAAACAGAAACTGTTTCTTCCTAGTAGCATAGGTCATAACAATAGTTAGGTAAGGATATTCGGTGGCTATCATTTATTTAGCATCTACTATTCCCATGCAACCATGCACCTGCTAAGTAGGTTACATACATTATTTGGTTTCTTTATGTAAGATAATTGTGTTGTTCATTGGCAGTGATTGCTTTGGGGGAAAAGTGGATACCACTTGCAATAAATAAACCATTATTCAACCATGAGGTTAAAAATTTGATTAAAAATAAAAGTGCCATTGCCCTGGCTGGTGGTGCTCAGTGGTTAGAGTATTGGCCTATACAACTAGGTCAAGGGTTCAATTCCCAGTCAAGAACACATACCTGGGTTGTAGGTTCTATCCCCAGTTTATTGGGGGGCATGCAGGACACAACCAATTGGTATCTCTCTCTCACATCAATGTTTATCTTTCTCTCTCTTTCTTTCCCCTTCCCTCACTCCCTTCTACTCTCTCTAAAAATCAATGGAAAAATATCTTCAGGTGAAGAGTAACAACAACAACAACAACAACAACAACAGAATAGTAAAATAAAATAAAGTGCCATGGAAAGATAATAGTTCTTAAACAATCCTATCTTTGAGAGAGAGAGAGAGAGAGAGAGAGAGAGAGAGAGAGAGAGAGAAACTCCCCTCCCCCCAAAAGCTTTCTTTATATATGAAAGGCAAGATTTAGAAGTTAGAGCTTCATTTTAAGAGGCACAATGTAGAAAGGATAGAGGATGGGTTATGAGGGCAGCTTCCCCACAGACAGGGAGGGGAAGAAGGAAGCCTATTCGCTGTGGGAAAAACAGCCAATGTCTTGGAAAGATGACAGAGAAAGAGATTCCAAAGGCTTGAGATGTTGCTTGGACCCTGAGAAGGGTGGCAGGTGTGGGAAGGGGTCAAGTAGTTATAGTAAGAATCAGAACCCAAGATGGCCTGGGCAAGAGGCGGAAAGCTGAGAGCCACGTGCTTCCCTTTTGGAACAATGGCAGCAGACTGCCTCACACGTGTCCACGTCAGCCTTGGGTGGCTCAGTAGATAGAACATCCTGGTGGGGATGGAGGGATAGAGAACTTGAGAGGACACCCCCACACTTCCTCTGGTGAGCAGTTCATGTCAAACAGGGGTTTTAGAAGTTTCAGCATGACCCTGTGGGGAGAAGACTGCAGAGGAATAGGAGTCAATGAATCTGCCAGAGATTTGTTGCAATTTGGGGAGAGGTGAGTCCAAATCAGGGCTGGGGAGTAAACTGCCTGAGGCCTCCTAGAATGAGGGCCGGCTTCAGGACTGTGCAGTCAATCGCACGGGGCCCCATGCTTGGAAGGGCCCTGTGCTTGGTTTAATGCTCTGATGGTGCCATCTTGAAATTCTTAATGAGTTTTGAACCCAGGGCCCTCCATTTTCATTTTGCACTGGGTCTTGCAAATTATACAGCTTTAAAAAGAATACCAGGTGATTTATAGGTGTGGCCAGGGTGGAGTACCACCGATGGAAGGGGTGGATTCATTTCTAATTTCTCCTTTCAGGTCAGGAAGGGAAGCATTTGGGCAGTGTTAACACTGGCCCAGTCCACTGTTGCTTCTGCGCACAAATTATCCATCTGGTGGTTCCCTCTTTGACCAGTTCATTTCAGCTCTACATGGTCAGCAAGCAAACTTTTCCTTCATGATGCTATCCCTCTCCACCACCACATATATACCATGACACTACCAACAGTTTAATTCTACACAGGGATTAAAAAATAAGATATTTATAAAAAGTGTCTATAAGATTATTTAAATCACAACCAACTGTAATTTATATAAAAGATTCTGAGGGTTTTACAAATTTTTAGTGAATGTGAACAAAACGGAAAAGTTTGGCTGTCCCATCTATACAACGTCCAGTGATTTCTGAATGATTTAGACTGTGTTCCATTTTCCTTTTATGCCTAAAGATGAAAGAGCAATAACAACTTTTACAAAGTGGTATGAATCAGGATCTGAAACACATATGAAAATGACAATATAAAGTGTACTGGCTAGCACACATGGATAGTTACATTCATTCATTCACTCATTCATTGTATCCCTCTTACAGTTGTAAATAACCAGCATCAGTTTTTTTTATATTTCATGTTCAGTGTGGTTGATTAATTAAATAAGGGAGATTTCGGTTGCCGCATTTAGCACTGTATTTTCTTTTACCTGTAACCAGAGTCTAGGTTTCTTCATCTGCAGGTCTGTGTGTTGTTTTGGGCCTGGACTACTCAGATGAATTATTATTATTTTTTTAAATTTGTTTTAGAGAGAGAGGAATGAAGAGGTAAAAACATCGGTGAGAGAGAAACATTGATCTGCTGCCTCCTGCAAGCCCCATACTGGGGGTCAAGCCTGCAACCCTGGCATATGCTCTGACCCATGACCTCCTGCTGTATGGGAGGATTCTCCATCCAACTGAGCCACACCGGCTTGGCTCAGATGAATTTTAAGTGGACCAAATATTTTGGAATAAAAAAGGCTTAATATTACACCTTAAATAAACCACTACAGGAGCTTACTTAACATCTGTGTTTGTGTTCTTATATCCTTCAGTGTATTATGGTAGGGAGTTTGGGAAGAGATTTTCATTTAAAAAATATAAGTTTATTATATAAATTTTCAAGCATATAGAAAAGTAGAGAGAATGGTATAAGAACCTCATATGCCCATTACCTAGCAATTATTAAGAAAGACTAGAGGCCTGATGCACGGAAATCATGCATGAGTAGGCCTTCCTTCCCCTGGCTGCTGGCACCAGCTTCCCTCCAGCACCCAGGACCCGGGCTGGCTTCCCTCCGGCCTCAGCTTCATCCCAAAAGACACCCGGAAGGACATCCAGTCTAATTAGCATATTACCCTTTTATTATTATAGATGCCCTGTCTACTATTGCTCAGTGGATAGAGCATCAACCTGCAGACTGAGTTAGATTCTGGTCAAGGGCACATACCTCGGTTGCAGGCTTGACCCCTGGGCCTAGTTGGGGTGTGTGAGGAAGGCAATCAATTGATGTGTCTCTCTCATATCCATGTTTCTCTCTCTGTCTTTCCCCCTCTCTTCCACTCTCTCTAAAAATCAATGGAAAAATATCCTTGGGTGAAGATTAACAACAACAACAAAAAAATAAAGACAATTCATTTATGTTATACCCTATTGTCTCCATTTTCTTGTACAAAAGGAAATAGATATGTCCCTTTAAAATCTCCATCCTTTCCTATTTTTATTTTATTTTATTTTTTTTGCAACTTACACAATGGATTATAGTCTCTGGCTCAAGAATTTGACTCAGCAAATGAACATGTTACACAGCTAGCTGATTGCTGAGATGGGGACATTAGATTAAAGGTTGGGAGGATACTAAAAGTCACTTGACAGATCTGGGCACAATCTATATACCGTATATAAAAGGCTAATATGTTAAGTGTCCCTCCTACTGTCTGACTGGTCGCTATGATGCGCACTGACCACCAGGGGGCAGATGCTCAATGCAGGAGCTGCCAAGTTGCAGTGACTTGGCAGCGGTGGTTCAGGTGACGCACCCCAAAACCAGAGAGGAGGGAGCCCGATTCCTTGCAGGGCCTCGCTATTCCACCTTCAGCCATGGGTTATGTTGTTGCTGGGGCACTGTCAGCCCCGAATCTGGTTTACTGCACACTTGCATTTGCGTTCCACACCCTGTACGACAGCAACTTTGCAGAGTGCCCTCTCGCACTCTGGGACCCCTCGGGGGATGTCGGACATCCAGTTTCAGCCCAATCCCTTCAGGCCAGGCTGAGGGACTCCACCTGCTGGAGGGACCCCACTCACTCCACAGATCTCGGGGAGGGAACGCTGGAGATTGGCTCCAGGGCGTGTCTGGCTGTCTCGATCAGTCCTGCCCCGCTGGCCACCTTCTAATTAATTTCCTTTTAATGTGCAGGAATAAGTGCACTGGGTCACTAATTGGAATATAAGTGAGTCTACTTTCTGAGCTATTTACATGAGGGTGCTTAGTGAGTTACCTTGCAAGCATGCTTCTTGTGGCATTTGAGCTTCCTTTATGATACTAGGATATTAATAAAATTGGAAACTCTCTGTAACTATGAATTACTGTGGAGAGGTTTGCCAATGACTGTAGAGCATCTCTCCATCTCTCTCTCTCTCTCTCTCTCTCACACACACACACACACACACACACACACACACACACAGTTCCAAGTCTTAATTTTTGGCAGAAATTCTGAGTCTTTTTGTATATGAAATAGCTATTGCATGGAATTTTATGACTGAGCATTCTAAGTAGACCTCAGTAAACCTTGGTAGATGAAATAGAAGCACCAGTAAATTGCTTGGTAGACTGAAGTTCTTGCCTAATTCTGCAGCATGGATTCCAGGATGATCTGAGGAAGCCTTAAGCACACATACTTCCTTTTGCTGGAGAGAGTGAAGCTATCTCATCAACTTTTTGGGTAGCTTTGAGGGATTTTGATTTTGATGGAGTGGAGATGAATATAACATTTATAGACGAGGAAAAGGCTCATAAGTTTAAAGCTTGTGCATTTGTTTGCTTGTGCTACAGAATGGCATCATGAACGACAGTTGTTCTCTCTGTGATATCTTCCAGAGATACATTCGTGCCTGGAGGATACCATGGGTGGCATAAGTTACATTTACTGGAGAATATTGTGGGGTTTTTTTTTGTGCTCATTTGTCAGCAAGACAGTAATGCTTTAAAGGGACACATGCCTTAAATTAAAATAAATCAGTTGAAGGGTGGGCAGCAAGGAAAAAGGATTATTGTTTGAGTAGGAGAGTTAGTAGCAGAGATCACTGTTTCTGCATTGAAGTGGTTGTCTATGAGTTTATATGCTTAACTAGCTATTTGAGTAATCTGTTTTAAACTAGGTATTGAAGTAATATGTTTAAAATATCATCATTTTTCTTAGCCTGACAGATTAAAGTTAAAAAAGGGGCATTTCTATGGTTATGTGTATCTATTAGAATATGGTGCATTCTTCTAAAACCCACTTACACAAGCAAATGTCTTATTTACAAAAGCTCTCACAATAATTTCAAGCCTGTATTATTCCAGGCTGTCTGATTGAGGTTTAATGACAAGATGACAGATATTATTTGAAGTGTGTGAATTTAGAAATTCCAAAAACATTAAGAATCTTATTTTCTTAGTTTCTATACTCTGAATCCTCAAAAACATTTCTTAATACTTAAGAACAATTAATGTCAGTTTTATAGAATAAAATTGCTACCTGCTTAAAAATTTCTGTTCTTTTTTGTTTTTCCAAGCAAGCATTGACAGCAGAGTGGTAATTTATATTTGTCATTCCACAGAAGTGTGGGCCACTTGATACAGAAGAGGGTGATGGAGAAAATCCTTTTAGGGCATCAATTGAATGTTTTTATAATTTTTTTATTTTTTTGTTAATTCTCACCTGAGGATATTTTCCCATTGATTTTTAGAGAGAGTGGAAGGGAGAGGAAGAGAAACATCAATTGGTTGCCTCCCGTATGTGCTCTGACCAGGGCAGGGGATCAAGCCTGCAACCAAGGTACTTGCCCTTGACCAGAATCGAACCCAGTATCCTTCAGTCCATGGGTTGATGCTCTACCCACTTAGCCAAACAGGCTAGGGCTGCATGTTTCTTTTAAAATTATATTGAAGCAAAATACAAACCATAGCATTATAAGGCACATTATAGAACGTATGGTGAAACTCACAATGTCTTACCTGTACTCTTTAGCACAAAGTTCTGTCTTTTTAAAGTTGTTCTTTGATCTTCCCCACTCCCTCCATCACTCCCACATTATTCTATGTGGGAAAGATGTCAGAGTCCTTTTACATTTATATGTTTCCCATGGGTTGGCTTTATAACCTAAGACCTAACTACAATTGGTTTTAAGAATATTTCAAGGGATTTCCCCAAAGAATCTGAAACTAACCAAAATGTGTATTTTGTATGGGCTTAGATTTAGAAACAGGATATCAACATGAAATATAATTTTCTTTTTAAAAACATATTTTTATTGATTTCAGAGAGGAAGGGAGAGGGAGAGAGAGATAGAAACATTAATGATGGGAGAGAATCATAGATTAGATGCCTCTTGCATGCCCCACACTGGGGATCAAGCCCTCAACCCAGGCATATGGCCTGACCAGGAATGGAACCATGTGACCTTCTGGTTCATAGGTCAATGCTCAATCCCTGAGCCATGCCAGCCTGGCCTGAAATATCATTTTCCATATCAGTTGGAGGATTTTTCTTTCTATTACTTGCTTTATTGCAGATAATAAATATGAGACTACCCATATTTACACTAGTGTATTTTTTGGAATGCATTATCAGTATTTTGTTACCAGAAAGTAGAATCCATTCATTATAGGTGATGGTAGTAAATCCTAGTGGAACTGAACTGTGGAGGTATTTGCTGTTCCTCTGCAGGTAAGCTTCCATATATTTTAGTAAGAAATTGGAAGGATTGAAAGAAGAGGAGAAAAAGGTAAAAGACAAGCATTAGTAGCTTACAATGGAAATACAACTTCATTTTGTTTTAACTGAATAGACACAATCTGTATAACTATACAGGATGCTATAAAATAGGTCATATGTGTATGTAGAATTAGTTAAGAATGTTTGGATCCACTCTCATGCTTAGAAAACAGTGCTACCCAGTTCTTATGGGATATTCCCTGCCAATGGAAAGGGAAATGCAGACGGAGTATTTTTAAATGTTCTTTGATTGGGGACACTTTGGCTGGGCAGATCTGAGGGACGTCATGTACCACCCACCTAACCTACTTTTGTCTGCAACCACAAGGATCCCATTAAGGCTGCTGCTTTTGATGGGATCCCAGGGGGATATGATTATTAATGTTTGCCAGACACAGAAGTATTGACATTGTGGTGTTATTAGCATTACTATTCTAAGAGCCCAGTCATCAAGGACCCCAGGAGAACTTATTTTGATAACCGCTAATGAAGGAGATAAAATTTGTAGCAATAGTCATTTTAGTAATGAACAATTTTAATACCTGCTTAGGTTGAGGCTTGCATAAACAAGTGAAAGGGAAACAGAAGGGAAAAGGTTGAGCACTCACTAGCATTGATTTAGGTTGAGAGTTCCAACTTAAGAGTACTGATGTGTTCATTCATAGACAGAAGGGGGCCAGGGCAAACAAGAATGTAAGGCTGTGTCCTAGACCCAGCAGAAACATGTGCAATGGATTAGTAATTTGTGCGAGAATTGTTTTCAGGCTATAAGTGAAAATTTCATTAGATGAAAGATTTATATTTTCCTCATCACAAATATAGTGGGAATCTGATTAAAACTTGTGTAATTATTGGTAGTAGAGTATCTTTTAGACAGACTAACCTCACTAATCTGGGCTATGTATAGCAGTGACAATGGGGGATAAGGGACCCTTGGATCATGAGACTCTCAAAAAATAGAAATATATTCAGGAAAAAGCTTATTCATTTAATATTTTGAATATATTTTAAAATATATAAAAACCATCTATGGGTCTTATAGGAAGTTAGCTTGTGGTATTATTTCCACTGTCTCTGATAACCTTTTTAAAAAAATTATATTATTCCATTTATATAGAATTCCCAGAAAAGGCAAATTATAAAAACAGAAAGTAGATTAGTGGTTGCCTGGGGCTGGAGTGGGAATGGGGATTAATTATATATGGTCATGAGAGGTTTTATTGGGATGATGAAAATGTTCTTACACTGGGTTACAATGATGGTTGCACAACTCGATAAACTTACTAAAACGTGTTGAGCTGTGCACTGAGATGGGTGGGTTTTCTCCTGTGAATTGTGCCTCAATAAAACCTTGCTGTTCAAAGTGTGTCAGTGGGCCAGCAGTATAAGCATGATCTGGGAGCTGATTAGGAAAGAAAAACCATAGACCCCTCTCCTAACCTCTTAAAATAATAATAATTGTAAGGTTAATAGTCCCCTGAAATATTTTTATGATGATGATTATTATCTTGGTTAGCCAGCTATACATTTTTGTTTTATTTTAATAGTAAATATAGAAGTCAACTTTAGCCTACCTCTAGTCAAAGTTCTTATAACTGTCAATTTCATGATATCTAAATTAATGTGATTTAAAAATATTCTTGTTCTAATGGAGAATAGTGGATATTTTTTCTTGAGATGTAAAGGATTGCATATTATTATAAGAATAGGTATCTTCATAGATTTGAGTTTGAAAAAATGTATTAAGGTCCTCATTAAAATATTAAATGATTAAGAATGAGAAACACAAAAGACTGGAAGTAAAATGCATTACAAATGTTAAATGAGCCCTGGCTGGTGTGACTCAGTTGGTTGGGCATGATCCTATGCACTGAAGGGTTGCCAGTTTGATACCCGGTCAGGGCACATACCCAGGTTGCAGACTCGATATCCAGTAGGGGACGTGCAGGAGGCAGCAGATGGATGTTTTGCTCTCAAATCGACATTTCTCTCACTTTCTCCCTCCACCTTCCCCTCTCTCTAAAAATAAATTAAAAATCTTTTTAAAATCTTAAATGAAAGAAGCAGGATATAATATGTGTATATGTTCAGATATTCAAAACTTGATTGCTGGTTCTGTGATAGTCACTCAACTAGATGCTGAGAGCAGAGCTAAGACAAAAATTAATGTGCTATCTGATCACATGGAGCTGCTAGTTTAGTTAAATGAAATAATTACACAAGTCATCAATAATCTGCAATTATAATAAGTATTAAGAGGAAGTAAAAGGTACTCTGAGAGACTATTTCAGGGGGACATAATGGAGTCTGGGTTATGGGGGACTGGTTGTCTGGCAAAGCATTCCATCAAGTGAAGTGTAAACTGAGCCCTGAAAGGAGATGAATGGGTGTTGGGAGACAGAGAAAGGAAGCACGGAGGGAGGAGAGATTTGCCAGCCAGTGGGAGGAGCCTCGTGAAAAGAGAAGGCGAGCCTCTAAATGATAGAGCACAAATAGAGAGTGGTTAAAGATAAGAAGACTAAAGATAAAAATACCAGGCCTGGCTTTCTGAGTCTTGTGGAAGATTTGGACTTTATTCTAGGAGCAATGGGAAGTAACTTTAAATCGTTTTAATTACTTGATCAATTACTTGAATGACTTGATCAGATATGTATCTTAAAAAGATCACCAAGGCCATTCTGTGGAAACATGGAGTAGGAGTGAAATGCAAGATCACTTAAGAAGTGGTTCAGGTGGAATAATAGTGACTTGGATTCAGGTATTACCTGTGTAGGTGAGAAAAAAGGCATGTAGATTCAAAAGTATTTAGATGGCTAAGTTCCCATCAGCAGATGAGTGGATTAAAAAACTGTGGTACATCTATACAATGGAATACTACGCCACTATAAAAAAGAAGGATCTTTTACCATTTACAACAGCATGGGTGGAACTGGAGAGCATTATGCTAAGAAAAATAAGCCAGTCAGAGAAAGATAAATACCACATGATCTCACGCATATGTGGGATATAATGATCAACATAATTTGATGAACAAAAATAGAGCCAGAGACAAATGGCAGGGGAAGTGTCTGTGTGTGTGTGTGTGGGGGGGTGTTAGAGAGCAACCAAAGGACTTGTATGCATGCATATTAGCATAACCAATGGACACAGACACTGGGGTGGTGGGGGCTTACCCAGGGTGGGAATGGCTGGGGGGGTGTCAATCGGGGGGAAAGGAGACATATGTAAAACTTTAGACAATAGAAAAAAAAGAGTATTTAGATGGAAGAATGGGTAGGCCTTTGTGATGAATTCTAGATAAAGGATAAGGAGTTGTTAAAGATAACTCTTTAAAAAATATATATATATTTAAATATATTTTATTAATTTTTTACAGAGAGGAAGGGAGAGGAATAGAGAGTTAGAAACATTGATGAGAGAGAAAACATCAATCAGGTACCTCTTGCACACCCCCTACTGGGCATGTGCCCGCAACGAAGGTACATGCCCTTGACTGGAATCAAACCTAGGACCCTTCAGTCCGCAGGCTGATGCTCTATCCACTGAGCCAAACCGGTCAGGGCAAAGATAACTCTTAAGTTCCTATATAATATGCTTACAGCTCGGCAAATTACCAAAAAAAATGATAGAAGAAATATGCAAAAATCAGAGTTGTGTTATGGTGTAGAGGTTATAAATGACACACCCCCCCCCCCTTTTAACCAAATTTTTATAAGGCTAAGATTACTTCCATAATTAATAAAAAAACTCTAACAAAACACTGAATTATTGCTGATATTTAGAGCATTGCTTAATCTATATCCAGAGGGCTGCCATTACATTTGTTTCATAATTTCCCCATATTTTTGAGTCTACATTTGAGCCTACATTTTCAAATGATGCAAATAATATTTCTATCTCTTCTCATGGGACAAAAATCAACAATCTGGTAAATCTCCAAGTCTGAGAGTAATTCCTGTTAATTGTGCCTGCATTTTGCCTTCCTCAATTTCATTACATTAACTTCTAATTACATTTCTTCATGCTGTGGATGTTATTTGGGATTTCAGGATCTCCTTTAGTTGGGGCCATTTGATATGTACCAATGGCCCTGGAACACAGGCGTACCCTTGTCGGGGGTCTGCTGTGACCACTCCAGCTAGGGTGATGCAAAATTAGATTCTTTCTCATTTTGGTTGGGTCTTTAAAAAGGTAAATATTAAGTAGATATGACTTACTTTTAAATTCTCAGTAAAAGTTTTATTATATGTTAGTCTGAAAATGGGTTTCTGTGCAAGGGCAATGACAGTCTCTTAAGAAAATTGTGTCTTTAAAGCCACTTTAAGTCGTCCCTCTGGAAATGCTGAAGACCTTCTGTTTATATAACCACTGAGTATTTGTGGAGCATATGTAAGTCTCTGCCTTGGATATAATAGATGTTCCAAAATACTCCACGGGCTTATACAATTTGGAGAATATTTGAAAGGTGCTATTGTTATAATGGCAAAAACCTTAAACAATTTAAAACTCGAGCCAACCCTAGTCCTTTTGAGAGCATCATGCTCAAATACAAAGCTGTCTGGTGGACAGAGCTTGAAAAATATGTTTTAAAATAACCATTCCTTGACTTAAGAAGTAGTTTAAAATTTTTTACTTTATTGCACATATTTTGGAAAATTAATTGCAACAGTTTTCATTTTATTTTGGTGTGACTATTTATTAAAAATTTCTTTACTGATTAAGGTATTACTCATTTTTAAAAGAGTCCGTTAGTGAAATAGGCAGACATGGTAGAGTGGAAGCAGAATGAGAATAGACCTTGGAGTCACACAAACCTGGACTTGAACCCCCACATTGGCCACTTATTAGAAAAATTCATTCCACTTTTTTTATTTCTAGTGTCTTCTATGTTTTATTGGCATTTTGTGAAGATTTGGAATAGTAGTAAAAGCAAGAATTTGGGATTCAATAAAGGAGAATTGGAATTCCAGCTTTCCTCTTTATGATAGATATGAACCTTGGGGCAAGTCATTTACCCTTTCTGAGCCTCAGTTATTTCAACTGTATAATGGGAATGCTAATATCCCTCACAAAGTGTTTTTATTCAGATAAGTTATCAAAAAGAATTGCATGCTTTAATGTGTTTGGCAAATGTTAGCTATTAAACAGTGTAATTTTTCTGAGTTCCAAGCACATTATGGAGAAGACTATAAGACTTTAACCTATTTTTGTTGCACATTTTGGTTTAGTAATAATGACTGGTACTGAGAGCCTGTTCTGTACTGGACTCTATTCCGGGAGCTTCAGAAACATTGTGTAATGTAATTTCCATAGTGAATGGCAGCAAGGGGCCAGTGCTCCCTGCAGTACAGATGAGGACGTTTAGGTGCCCCAGGTAACATGATTTGCCCTATGCAGTGGCATAACTGAGAGAAAATCCAACCCCGAACCTTGCTTTTTATGATACCAAAGCCGTTGCTATTTCTTTTCTTCAACCTGTCTCTTTTTTCTCAGTGTCTACTGAGAAAAGTATATTTTTAGTTTTAGGGCAGTTATAATTTCACTTTACATTAACTGCCCCCCTGAAGCCCAGAGGTAAAGAGTCTGTTGGATTGCCCATACCCCAGCAATGACAACCTGGCTGAATTGTATCCATATTGTTGACATATAGAGTCCCCAGTAGTCCATTTTTATATTTGTTAAGATTCCAGCATTTAGAACACATTTTGGACAAATGCTACAAAAGATACTTCATCTCAATGGCACATATTCCTAGCCGCATAACAAATTTGCTCTTCACAGAAAACACCTGTATCCTCTTTTGAAGCATGTTGAAGATGGATTGCAGCCCATTTTGTAGTTCTTATTTTGACTCCATGAATTATTCATCTTTTTAAACCTTCTTGTTCATACTAGGTAATGGAAAATGCTTTTCTCTGAAAGGCATGATCATTGTCATGAAAACTGTAGACTTCATTAGCTTCATGACCACTCTAGGAAGTCAATAATACATAACCCACACCTGCTAGATGACACCAGGAAGTGAACTGGTGGTTGCGAGAGGACAATTGAAATAAACTGGTGTTCTTGACTTTCACTCATGACTATTCTACAGATCTTGGTAGAGAAGAAGATTTTCCAAGGAAATTTCTTCTTCAAAAAATGCTAAACATTAAGGCATTTTAGTAGCTGGACTTGTATAAGATTTTGATTTGAGGGTTGGTTACCTGGGGACCATTTTGGAAACTTTGTTCTTTCTCTCAGAATTTGTGCGACTGTCTCCAGGAGCTGATAATCCTTTACAAATCCCAGAGGCATACAGGCTTCCACTTTAACTTTCACCTAAATAACATGGTTTTTAAGGCACAGCCCCTAGAAACTGGCATTTCTTCTTAGGTCATAGCTCTCCCCCACCCTTCAAGCATCTGTCCTCAGAGAGAAAATGGGGGCAGAAAGATCCAACTAAGCAGCCTTTGAAGGACCCTGAGCATTATTATTCTGGGTATGGAACACTTCTGTTTATAATTACCCTTGGTGAGGATGATCAAAATATGTGATAAAGCATATGGCTCAGGAATTTGATAGCCTTTCCCCCTACAGAAACACAACTCTACTGTTTATTGTTTAGTTGTTTTCTGTGTTTAAAATAACCTTTATTAAATTAAATACTTTTAGAACTAAATAATTCTAATTAAAGCAGAATTTAAAGAAATGCAGCCCCTAGGAATACATCAATGGTTTTACTCCTGTTTATTATCAATTGTCGCTAATTTTTTATTAGTTTATTTAGTACTTGGAGAGCTTGTAGACCTTCCCTGGGTATGTTTGTAGTAGGAGCTTGTTATCTTAAACATATACACACATAGTTTTTTGTTGTTTTGTTTTAGCTCCTCATAATAATGAAGTATCATGAACTATTTTAATTCAAATAATGAGCCTTCTCAACTACCACAGACATTATATGTATTTTTCCTTTTAATCCAGGGACTCAGACTGTTTTTTTCTTGTCTATTTTACTTTTCTTGTTTTTAAAAATTTTTATTACAATACCAAGAAGCCACTTTGTCTTCTCAACTGTAA
The DNA here is from genome assembly GCF_951640355.1 of Cnephaeus nilssonii. Lineage (NCBI taxonomy): Eukaryota > Metazoa > Chordata > Mammalia > Chiroptera > Vespertilionidae > Cnephaeus > Cnephaeus nilssonii. The sequence goes on from NC_137075.1 coordinate 77,889,699, forward strand.
GAAAGCCCCCAAAGAACCAGGTTACCAGGTATATATCTGGTATCACCCTTGGTGTGCTCTCCCAGTCAAATTGAAATTTACCTAAGCAGCAAAGATATCTCTATGGTTACTATGCCAGGGCATCAGGGCATAGCCCTTTTGGCTTTAGACTGCTTTAGCAAAACATGAAAGGTGTTGCTAACGAGATCGTTTTCCAGGTTCTAGTTGTAGGTGCCCTTCCATCCCCGCCCACCCCCCCACCCCCCCCCCCCCAGTATTTTGGAATATAACTGCTGAACACTGTTTCATATATAGACTGAGATTTGGCCTCTTTCCAGTCACTCTGAGATAATCTGACAGTGGTTATTGACAAAAGTACAGAACCAATGCCTGAAAAGGCAATTTACTGCTGAATATATCCAGCATCAATATTACAGTGCTTTCTGGCCCACACTAGTAAATTCTTGGGTTTCAAAGCAGAAATGAACTGTTTGAGGTTATCTAGTAATTTAACTTCACTTTACAGATGAAGAAAAATGAAAGAATCAGGGCTATGTAGCTTTAAACATTTTCATTAATAACATTCATTCACTCATTAATTCATTCATTCAGCAAATACCTATTAAGTTCCTACCCTGTGTTGGTTTTGGACTTATTAAGTATAAACATAGTCCCAGCACTTATGGTCTCATAGTTCATTGGAGTAAGAAGATTGACAAATAGTTACCACATCAAGTGAAACCTTATATCACAAAAGCACATTCAAAGCACTTGAAGCCACACCCTTGGTTGTGGATGAAGATTCGACACCAGCATTTCAATGTACAGGAGTATTTACCAGGCTGTCTAGGGAGAGAAGACATCAAGGCAGAGTAATCAGAAGTCAGGAAAGAGCAGTCACCTTGGAAAATGCTGAGTGTGTTAGTGTGGCTGTAGAGCGATGAGTGGTGAGGAGTGGCTGAGTCCCCAGTATGGGCAGTATTATTGGGGACAGCTCATGCATATTCATTCAGGACAAAAGGGAGGGCTCTATGAGTTGTGGAAATGTAGAAATAGTTTCAACCTGGTTGATAAAGAGCCACTGTCTTGTTGCATCCCCCAGACTCCTCACACCCAGTGATTCAGGAATTAAATTTAATTTCTGTAGGAGGCCTCTAGGCCAGTTACATGGTGCTGATCATTAATTTTTTTGAGCATCTCTCCTCTTGTTTGTGCTGATTATTAACTTTTTGAGCATCTATCCTCTCATTTACCTTATAAAGAATGTAAATTTTATCCTATAGGGTAGGATTTGAAAATGCAAATGCCTCCATGGGTAAGGAAGCTACACAGAAATGAGTGAAGCAATTGTGTACAAAGAACAGGGAAAGTTGAGGACTATAGTGAATTAGAGACATTAAAATTAATTTTTAAAGACTCTGTGTCAACAAGCATAGATATGTGCCAGTGCTCAAATTTTGCAGTATAAGAAACAGGGAACCACAATTCTTTAAACTAGCGAAGTGATACAAGATTTTTTTTTCTCTCTTATTTATTTATTTATTTATTTATTTATTTATTTAATTATTATTTTTTAATTTCTTTATTGATTAAGGTATCACATATTTGTCCTCATCCCCCCATTCCCAGCCCACACCCCTCCCCACACATGCCCCCACCCCCCTGTTGTCCTTAACCGCTGGTTAGGCTCATATGCTTGCACACAAGTCCTTTGGTTGATCTCTCCCCTTTACCCCCACCCTCCCCTACACTTCCTCTGAGGCCCGGCAGTCTGATCCATGCCTCCTTGTTTCTGGGTTTGTTCTTGTTTATCAGTCTATGTTGTTCATTATTTCCTGTAGATGAGTGAGATCATGTGCTATTAGAAATACACTTATAAGAACCGAAAATGAGACAAGCAATAATGGTTATGCTGACAGGTAAGACCAGCATCACCACCATTTGTCCACCATCCAGAACTGAAATGTCATGGCTGACATGTACACATAAGGAACTGTGTGACATTGAAATTGGGTCTCAAAAGAACTGTTGGCCCAGAAAGAAACTCACTAAAGATTTTTTTTTTTAAATTGTCATGAGGATTTGATAGACAGAGATTACAGAAACATGGAGATATGAGACTGAGAGCATGGCTCCTCCTATTTTAAAGACTGGAGAAGAATATGATGGCTTAAATTCAAAGATTTTAAAAACCAAGTATTTTTCTTTCTGTATGATAAAACAATAAAAAAGGATTATTGGATTATTAAGGAAGATATATCATTTCCATCTTTAAAAGTTTCAAGTACCTAAAGAACAGTGGTAGAAGCTAAACCCAATGATTTCAGAGAACATTCTGGGTCTGGGATGCCCTGAAGCGTATTAACTTAAGCAAAATATTTGTGGAGAACAAACAAACTAAAAAACTGTGGGTGGTGAAATGGGCTGGAACAAATGCTGAAAGAACTCTTGTGTGTTACCAAGCAGGGGATTTGTGTGGGAACATGAAAGTGTTTTCAACAATTCTGTGTTGGTTTTATTCATCAATTTCACAAAATTGAGTGTATACTATATGTTAAATACTGCCCTAGGCACAATTTTAAGTAGGATTTCTTAATTCATTTATTGAGAATTTCCTATTCCTCCCTCCCATGAAACTTTCATTCTAGGAGAGGAGATGGTCAGTAAATCTGATACAGGTCAGGTTATGTTGAGCAAACCTAGGGGATGGATTGAGGCTGGGGAAGACTAGAGATGGAAACCAACCAGGGAACAGTGATCATTATACAAAACATAATGGAAGACAGTTTCCACAGACCCCAAACTGGCAGAACTTGAAGTGGAATGGGGAAGTGTCCAAGAGAGAAATTCACCGTCACTAGAATGTTGTGAGTATAGAGTGTTGAACAGTTGTAGTTGCAAACGTATGATGTGCTAGGTTTTGATGAGCTGAATTTGAGAGTTTGGTAAGACACCTATGTGTAGATCTTTTCTGAAACTTTGGTGGTGTCAGAGGGACAAAAGAAATACAAAGGTCCAGGGCTTCTTCCTTCAGACAGCCTGGGCCTCTGTGTGTATTTTGTTTGTTTGTTTGTTTTTGTTTTGTTTTCTCACCTGTTGGTACTGACACAGTGAAGTTTGAGAGCCACTGACTTAGATAACCAGAGATTCAAGCCTGGGAAGAGGGAGGAGCTAAGGGCTGGAGATGTGTATTTTGGGGTTTTAAAAAAAGTGTTCATTGAGACTTATGGATGGATCAACTGTCTCAGGGAAAGAGGAAAATGAGTGGTTACATATATGCAGCTGGTGGGGAGATGAAGAAGAACCTGAAAGACAGACCCATGAATTATTCAGCATAAGGGGAAAGTGCAGAGAGCTCAGTTTCCCTTTAACTGGAATTCGGGCTCCATGGGGACAGAGACCTCAGGGTTACCTTATACCTGGCATTGTGCCCAGCACTTAATAGGCATTTAATCAATATTTGTTTATTGAATAAATTAAGGCACACACGCATGATTTTCACAAAAGCTAAAGAGAAATTTTTAGGAGAATATAGGCAGTCATATTAAATGCAGTAGCTTGTGGTCAAGAGAGCTGAAACTTATGGGATTGCTGGTAGATTTGGTCAGAAGGAAGCTATTGCTGTAAAAGAGATGGGGTAATTAAGTACAAGCAGTGAATTTAGGCTCTGCTGTCATTTATAGCACTCATCCTGAGCTGTTGATGAGCAGTTAAAGGCTATATACACACAGACATACACATATATATGTATATGTATGTGTATTATGCATAGGTATGTATAGCATGTATATGTTTGAATACATGTATATTTGTAAAATATGATATTTAGTTCTCCAGCCTTCATTGTTCCCTGTTGCTCTGTTGATGTCCTCTAGCTGCCTCCTTCAGGTTGTGCATCTGATGGGAAGAAGTGTCTCTCAGGAGTCTCATAGGCTGTGGAGGAGTCTCTTGGAGAGGTTGGAATATAGACAAAGGTGTATAAATACTAGTGTCTCCAGTAAGCTGCATAATAAACTTGCCATCTTCAGTTTTTCAGTGATTTCTTGCTCCCCAAGAATAGATATAATTTCTAGAACTTGCATAAAAATGTAAAATCCTACTTTTAGTTTTGTTAAAACTTTTTAATTCCAGGCAATACATTTCCTTTGAAAGGATAAATCTTTGTGTCATGAAGCAGAAATACTTATTAGCCTGCTCTCTGGGATCTGTATGTTCATGGATGAAGCATCCGGCCCTTCTTGTATTTGAAAATGTTAAATCCAACTGCCTTTTAATGAAGATTCATTTATTTTTTTCACACCGTTAGGTATAGTCTGTGGGGATAGACTTCTGTCAGTCCACATGAATAGAGCCCATTACTGGTAATGGAAGCCTTATACATGCCCATGGAGGTGAATACGCATCGAAATAATTCACATTTAATCTTTCATAGTCATTCTTATTTAGCTGTCTTAAGGTTTCAATGATGATCTCTTTTTGTCCCCAACTGCTGTTTGACATTGATTGTAGGCATTTGGTGATGGGTCCGAGCTTGTAACTTTAACGGGTGTAAGTGTTTCTTTCCTCTGTTTCAGCTGAGAAGTTTTGAGAGTGAAATATTCACAGCCATTAAGAGACCTCCAATTTAATTTCTCATCCTGCTTATTCTGTAGTTCATATTAATTCCACAGTGCTGAAGGAACTGAACAAGTGGACTTTTAGACATCAGATCACTGGCCATGGTGTTGGCCATGGCGTTTCAGGATACTCAGAACCTGTTCCAGCCTCTCTCTTCCTGGATATCTCGGGTGTATGAAGCTCTCCAGCAAGCAGGAGATGTGTTATCTGCCTCGTTGGTTAACTTAAGCAAACAAGACTCTAAATTGAATGACAAGGTAGACCAGGACTTAGATGATATTCAGATTCAGGAAACATACTTTGAAGTTGAAGAACAAATCAATGATGGGAGTCAAGAGGACACAAATTCCTTGTTTCTTGAAGTGGATCATTTTTCTTGTTGCAATAGTGATTTGCAGGACTCTGCCCAAAGCTCAAGCCCTAGACTTAGCCAACATGCAAAGGACTCATATTCCGTGATATCCCAGTGGCCCAATCAGACCTGTGATGACCAAAAGCCACCACATGTGCTTTCTTCTATTGCTGAGGAGGAACATCACCTTGAACAGCAAAGGAGTGGCCTTCAACATGACTTTGAGAGCCAGCTCTCTGGTATTTTAGAAAATGTTTATGGAAAAAAGCAAGGTAAGCTAGCCAGTAGTCATTTTCTCTGGGTTCTTCCAAAGGACATTTCTGCTCATTTTATTTTGACTTGTTTTAGTTGTTATCTGACTTTTATTTTACCCCCTCTTCTACCTTTCCACATGCTGGCTTTTTATTGAGAGATGTAATCCTTAGGAATATTTTCAACGTATACAATTTTGGAATATCCATACTTGCGGGACTCATATTCCAAAGCAAAAGTTCCAAGCAAGTGAAATGTTGAAAATGAGTCTGTGGGTTCTGTTTGAGAAGTCCCTTGTGCATGTCATGCTTTTTAAAATATCTTTTAAATTGTTCTCTTTTTTTCACTAGGTTAGGAATCTCTAGATGTTACTATATTATTCAGTGTGAAATCCTGTTCAGAAAGCCATACTTGTTGCAAAATTTTTTAGTTGATAACACTCCAAGAACACTTCTCACAGTATTTCACTGAGACGTGATGTGAGATGACAGTAGATAGAAAATCTTTGAAATAAGAATAGCTTGATTTTCTTTTAGCCTTGAATGGAAAGGATATATTTAAAACAAACTGCCTATAAAGCTTTATCCTGTCAGAATGGAGCATATAATGGGCCTTCAATAAATGTAAAATGAATATGGTGAGACTGTAATTAACTCTGTAAAGGCAGCTATAGTATGTGCTGGCATAGATTTTTCATACTTCTAATACTCTAAGCCTGAAGTAAGGACATTCCACCTGGTTAGGATCAGAGAGGTACATGCTATGCAGAGAAAGGCATTGAGTGTGTATGTATGATGTGTACATAGCTCACACAGACTATTGGATCTTTTATGTAATACTAGAGGCCTGGTGCATGAAATTCATGCACTGGGGGGGGGGGGCGTCCCTCACCCCAGCCTGACCCCTCTCACAGACTGGGAGCCCTCAGGGGCCTAAGCTGCAGTCTGGCCTCCCTCTGCGGGAAGCGACCAGACTGATCAGGGGAAGGTGCTAGCCCCATCACCCCACTGCTGCAGACACTGCCAGCCACCTCAGCCACCAAGGTGTTTTCATCAACACGGATTCCAGTCCCTTCATCATGAAAAATTGACAACTTTCTTTAGGCATTTTCAATATGTCTCTTTCATAGGATATGACCTTCCTTCCTTCCTTCCTTCCTTCCTTCCTTCCTTCCTTCCTTCCTTCCTTCCTTCCTTCCTTCCTTCCTTCTTTCCTTCCTTCTTTCCTTCCTTCCTTTCTTTCCTCCTCACCTGAGGATATTTTTCCATTGATTTTTAGAGAGTGTGGAAGAGAGAGGGAGAGACAGAGAGAAACATCATTGTGAGAGGGACACTTTGATTGGTTGCCTCCTGCATGAGCCCTGACCTGGGCCCTGTCCAGGGAGGAGCCTGTAACCTAGGTACATGCCCTTGATCAGAATCGACCCTGGAGCCTGCGGTCAGCAGGCCAAGGCTCTATCCACTGAGCCAAACTGGCTAGGGCAGAATATGACATTTCTTAGCCCCTCCAGTAGCGGACCTTTGTTTTTTCTTCCAGGAGTGTGGTGGAAAAACCCTAGATCACCTTCTTGTATTCTTTTTTTTTTTTTTTCAATTTTTTTATTAAGGTATTATATGTGTACATATCTTACCATTGCCCTCCCCACACCCCACTCCCATATATGCCCCCACCCCCCAGAGTTTTGCAACCTTCTTGTATTCTTATAACCCAAATTACCAAGAACACTGCAAGTGGTGGCATACAGGGAGCTTAGCCAATGAGCGGTCAGAAAAGGTGTTTATGCTTGAACTGGTTTGCCTCAGTGGATAGAGCATCAGCCTGTAGACTGAAGGGTCCCAGGTTTGATTCCTGTTAAGGGCATGTACCTTGGTTGGAGGCACATCCCCAGTGGGGAGTGTGCAGGAGGCAGCTGATGGATTTTTCTCTCTCATAGATGTTTCCGACTGTCTATCCCTCTCCCCTCTTCTCTGTAAAAAATCAATAAAATATATTTTTAAAGAAAAGAAAAGGTGTTTCCTCTGCAGCTCATGCACAGAGGACCCCCTGCGTTGTGTTCACTGGGCTAGGGCCGTGTCTCCGCGGCCTGGGGGGGGCACGCCCCCGAGGCCGGCAGCCAGCCCTGCGTTGTTGGCACTGGGCTGAGAGCGTGGACCCAGGCCGCCGCTTGGCGCTGGTGCAAGCACAAGCACAAGCACAAGCGGCTGCCCTGCCTCCAGCTGCTTGGTGCCTGTGCCGTAGGCCTGGAGTGGCCAGGGGCATTCTGGGACCCTGGCTGCTCAGGGCCTATGCACAGGCCTACAGGCTAGGAGCAGCCTGGGTCCCAGGGATATTCCCAGGACCCAGGCCGCTCGGCGCCTGTGTATGCAAATTAACCTGCCATATTTGTCAGGTTAATTTGCATACTCACTCCTGATTGGCTGGTGAGCATAGCAGAGGTATGGTCAATTTACATGTTTATCTTTTATTATATAGGATAATGGTGAAGTAATTAATTCTCTTATTAGGAGGAGCAGACTTTTCTGGAATATTTAATAACCTCTTTATCTATTTTCATGATTTCTCTTAGCTTTATCTTTTTAAAAATATTTTTATTGATTTCAGAGAGGAAGGGAAAGGGAGAGAGAGATAGAAACATCAATGATGAGAATCATTGATCGGCTGCATCCTGCATGTCCTACAATGGGGACCCAGCCTGCAACCCCAGCGTAGGCCCTGATTGGGAATCGAACTGTGATCTCCTGGTTCATAGGTCAATGCTCAACCACTGGGCCATGCTGGCCAGGCTGGCCATTGATATTTTGCATCTCTTGAGCAGATAATATGATTTTTATTGTTTAGTTTATTGAAATGATTTCCTAATATTGTGTTGAGGATTTTAAATATATATATTTTTTCATTAGAAGTATTAGTCTGTAGTTTTGTTTTCTTGCAATCTCTCTCTCTGGTTTTCGTGTCTGGGTAATGCTGGCCTTATAAAATGAGTTAGAAAATGTTTCTCTTTTTCTATAGTTGAGACACATTTGTGTTAAATTAATATTATTTATTAATTAAATGTTTGCTAGAAATTTTCCAGTGAAGCCAACTGACCTTGTAATTTTATTTTGTGGGAAGATTTTGAAATACAAATTCAATTTAGTTTATTTTACTTTCAACTTGACAAACTTTTGTTTATTTTATTTTAGCCTTTACATCCCCCTCCCAGGCTGCCTGATACCTCTCCCCCTACCCAACTCTGGAGGCAGCCTGAACCGGTCTTCTGCTTTTGAGGATAGGGAGTGGGAGTGAGGAACAATTCCCCAGGGTGACCAGGGCATTGTACCTTTAAAACTTGTAAACCTGCACCAGGCTGGGGCCAACACCTCATCCCACAAGCTGGGTCTGGCCAGGACATGGGCTATGGGCAGCTCTGAACACCCCTGGAGACCCAGAGCCTGTGGACAAGTGCCACCATCACCAACCCCACTGCTCAGGACTTGGAAAAGAGGGGGTCAGGAAGGGTACCAAAGCCTCAGAGGCAGCTGCCATAGATCAGGGCTCTCCTGGAGAGGACAAAGAACCGGGTGAGATTCCTGAGGTATCTTTGTCTCCAGCAAGACTCCTGGTCCTCTCCCTGCGAGTGTGCCAACTGTCCTCTCTAGAACTGTACACCTGAGTGCTATATAATTTCATTAACCAATGTCACCCCAACAAATTCAATAAAAAAGTTCAATTTCTTTAGTAAATATAGAACTGTTCAAGCTATCTATCTTCTGGAGTCATTTTTGCCAACTTGTGTTTTTTAAGGATTTTTTTCTTTGCATCTATGTTGTTAAATATATGGACATAGTGTTTTCTGGTTATCTTTTTAATGCTTGTAGGGTTTACAGTGATCTCCCTCTTTATTTTCTGGTATTGGTAATTTTTTTCTTTTTCTTTTTACAGAGGGTGGGGTCTGTCTGTATAGATGATTATCTTGGTTTTCCTTTAAGTAGTTCTGTCATGACTAAGAAATAGGTGTCACAAGTCGTATAAAAAAGTTTGTGTAGAGTTACAATAATTACGTACATGAGACCTTTGGTGGTGATTTTGCCAGAGGTGATCAGAGAAAGTTCCACAGAGCAGACGATGTAAGACTGCAAACTCTGAGCACAGTCAGAATTTAGCAGGTGGACGGAGAGAGACGGCATTCCAGTGGAGGAAAGGGCATGAGCACACAGGCGGACAAGCCAGGTATTTTCAGGGGTGGATCATGAGGCTAGAGTTTAGGCTGCAAATGGGAAGGTCTTTGCTTTTTATGTTAAGGATTTAGGTTTTACTCTAAGTTTCCAATCTCAAAAATATCTTAATTAAGAGTGACACCAACAGAGCTCTGTGTTAGAAGGATAACTCAGGCATCAGTTTGGAGGCTAAATGTGAGGAAAGAATAAATATTAGGGAGCTATTATAGTAGCTTGTAAGAAGAAGCAGTGTATAAATCAATGTGAATATATAAGGAGAAATTCTTGTCATTATTTTGATGTTTTTCCCCCAAAAAGGCATCTCAAAAAGAGAGTCTTTGACAGGGCACTGGCGGGGTGGTGGACTTATTACTGGTAGGTGGAGGTAGAAGTCCAGGCTTCCCTCTCCGCTTCCTTAACACTTGAAGAGGTGGTCCGCATGAATGCAGGGTTGGGATGGGAGTTCTGTCTCCCCACGTGGCCTCCACTAATACCGAACTGAGGGTAGCATTATTGCTGCTGGATGATGGTGAAAATCTGGAGTCTCCACCAGTCCTCTTCTGACACCACCCAAGTTGGGAGGGGCAGAGGTGGACGTGGGTCCGGGCTCTCCATGTGGTCTCCTCTGATACTGCGGAGGGTGCAGATGCTCATTCCTGGCCATCAAGGAGAAAGACCTGGATCCCTACACAGCCTTCTCTGTACTCCCTCGTCGGGTGTTAAGATGCCTCCTTACAGACTGGTGAGGATGAAAGTCTAGGCTCTCCACTTGGCCTCTGCTGGCTGGGTTGGGATAGGGAACACAGCGTTTTCTGTGCTGTTTGGCTGGAGTAGAACATTTATTGTCCCAGAGTTTTCTGTTTAGCTAGACTGCCCTTTCCCTGTCCTTTGCATAGAAAAAGCAGACTTTTCTTGAGGTCTTTCTTTGTCTGTGCCAATTGAAATGCCAGGGTTGCCAGATTTTTCAGCATCGATTCTAGGCTCTAGGAGGTAAAGAACCAGGCCACTCACCACCATGTTTTCCTTGAGTCTCCTGGTCCCCAGCCAGTCTGCCTTCTCCTATGCACTATTGGGTCTTCTCTTCTTTGTTTTAGGGTTTTTCTGGTTGTAAGCAGGAGGAATAATAGCGAAAAGAACATCTATCCTATCTTCCTGGAAAAGAAAGTCTCCCAATTAGTCCTTCCTAGCATTATGATTTAAAATCCTACCATTGCTCTCCATTTCACAGTGAAAATAAGAACAATAGAAAATGATAAAAGGTGGTATGTATGTGTAGGTAAATATGAAAGACATATTTCTCTGTAAGGAGAGGTCTTATATGATAGCCCTTCTCAGTTAGTCCAATACAATCGAATGCCTACCATGTACAAAGTACTGGGAATCGACAGTACTTATACAAGGATAAGCCATGGGTCCGTCCTTCTGATTATTGAAAAGCTTACACCATTTGTTTAATATGTTCCAGAAGATGCAAAAATGTTTTTGATGCCCTTGCTCTTTGGTGACGGTGGGAGTTGGGAAGGAGGCAGGGACCTAGAATGAGACAGTCCCGTGTCCCAATTTACTTGTGACTTTATAGATGGAGGAACTTTACTAAGTTGCCTCTCTCCCTGATGTGCTAGAGCCCACTAATTCACTCCCAATGCCTATAGCAAAAACGACAGAAGCTCTTAATTCCTTTCTTTCCTTAAAATATTTGAACACCCCAGGACTTTATGAAACCAGGATAAGGGACTGGACTCTCAGCTCTATGAATATTCAAAAACTTGTGTTTTTAATTTTTATTGTACCTGCTTGTTAACAGTTTTCACGTGCTTTTTTCCCCCCTTTATACCATGGGATCATGTCAGACACAGTACACGGGCTGCTTTGCAGTCTATATAGAGATGTATTTGGAGATATGCTAGGAAAAGGCAGCGTTTTATTCAGTGATTTATATGCACTTTTTAAAAAGCCTTGTCAAGCCTGCTTTTTCCATTTAACCTTGAATTCTTTTCATAACGCTGTGTCTTGATTTTATGTTCCTTAATGTGCCATATTTTTCTCCACAATAGATTTTCAGCTAAATTGGCCTAAAACAAGAGGGATGCTGAATGCTTTTTGTAACCATGGAAACATTTCTGGGCACTTACTGGGGACCTGGTTGCCAATAGTAATGTAGCAGAGAAAATAGATACACTTCATTTAGCAGTTGCCTCTGATTAAGAGGCAGAGAGACTCCTTACAGTGCCATCTCAAGATAGGCTTTTCGGTTTAAAGACCCAAATCCAAAACACCAACTTCTCAGTCAAGAAGCAGTTGTGACAGACACCTTTGATATGTATTGGGAAGGAGTTCTAATTGCATTTAAAATCATCTTTGTTTTCAGTTTTTCATCTCATGCTTCTTTTTTTTTTTTTTTTTTAGGCTGTTTTTTTAACCACATGAATTTGTTTCCAAGAAATATGCTCACTATTTCCTGAAATAGCCTGCTAATGGAATTAATGTGTCCCAAGTATCCTGGCACATAGAACTTTAGACACACTTTTTGGCTACCTGGAATGTATTTAAGAAGTAGAATAGTAGAAATGAGGGTGATATAATTTGACTTTCAAACAGATTACTCTACCAGGTTAGTATGACATGGAAGGGAAAAGCCCACACTATTCTTAGTTGCTGGTTGGTCTGGAGCTTTGATGGGTTGAAGGTATTATTATTTTTTTTTCTGTCGATGCTCTTAGGATGGCTTGTGGCGGTTGAGACTAAATGGTACCAGGGAATGTAATGCAGTTGATATATAAGTCATATAGGCTTCATTGCCTTTCTGTAGGATGCGTGACTGCACATAAGATGTTACATCCTGCCGTTTCTTTATTTGTAATACTGGCACTTCGCTTGTTTTCATCGCACAAGTGCTGTCTTGAGGGTAAATCTATTCCTGGTTAAATTTATCTTCATTTGTTAATCCTTCATTTGATTGCATTTGCCATCATGCTCCTCAGTTATCTAGAATTGTCCATTAAAAAAGGTTTAGCGTGAAAAAGCTTCAGATTTGTTTATTAAAAGCTTTATGAAGTTAGTTTTCTCGATATGTTGACTTGCACATTTTAGAAAAGCTAGGTATTAATGAACACACTAAAAGCTGACACAGTTTTCAGAGCCTTGACATTAAGGCATGGAGTTTGTTATTGCCATGGTTATGTATTTTGCCATTGTTGTCATTTTTAAAGGACATTTCAGGCATGTAACAAAATCCTACATGGCCAGAAGTTAGAACATGTAACTTATACACATGATCAAAATATTGATTCAATGTTCACCTTGATTTCTGGGTGTTATAATAAATGCTAGAACATTTTTTAAGGTCAGGTTTAAAATGAGAAAATAAAGTCCATTTTCTATTTTCCCATTCTTACCATCATTAGGGATGGATTACAGGAATTAGAGATAACATACTACAAATAAACTTAAATTCCATTTTAATGATTCTCAAGGAACCAGATATTTTTTTAATAATGGAATTTCTTGATAATAAAAGGTCCAGGAGTCTTCCTAGCCCTGAGACTCAGACAGTAATAGAGCCAGGTGTGTTTTTCTTACAATTATCTAGTATAATGGTGAAGAAGTGGGGACCTGTGTGTTTGTGTGTTGTTATCTTTCTAATTACCATAGAAATATTACCCTCTTCTCTTCTTCCCCTATTTCATTCTTTCTTTGGTAAATCCCCTTCGTCCTTCCCTGGTACTCTTTCCCAACATCCACTCCAGAGGAGAGAGAGTTTTGTTTCTGAAAAAGAGCCTTATACTAAAGAGAGTTTCTGAGATGTGGCTATAAGTTTCTCTTCCCTTTGAACTCTTGTTAATTCTGCTCCGGGGTGGGCTGGGCCACTGTTAGTAGAGATATTAGTGCCCTTTACATTTCCTAGTTTTTAAACTTATGACACATTAAAAAACGTAGAAAAATGTATCATGATATAACAAACACCCACAAACCCACCATTTAACTTGGCCAAAATTTAACATTTTCCATATTTAACCCAGATTTATTTTTAAGAAGCCATCTAGGACAGATATACTTAGAGTTCCCTGAGAACCCCTGTTTGTTTTCTCTCCCTTCTCTCCTTACCAGGAATAAAACAAATCTAAATTGGAGGGTTATGGTTCTCATCATATTTTCATTCTTCTCCTGCAAGTTTTTGTGTCTGTAAATTACACATACCATAGTTTACATGTTTTAAAACTTTACACAAATGATATACTATTGAACACGGGTCCTGCCTTTGTGGTTGAAGGAGGGGAGGGGGGCTCCTATCGTACAGGAGAGGCTACCCTGGTAGAGCTGTAAGTGGGCCCATCTCAGGCAACTTGGCAATAGTAAACCCATTACAGCATAGAGCCAATGGATAGGTCCTGGCAGCAGCTCCTGCGCATTCACCAGGGAGGAAAGATCAAGGGAGCAATAGCTCTCCTTTGGCACTCCAGCCGTGGAAATGAAGTCATGCTATTTCTGTCCTCAGTGGCACAGCCCCGAGTCATTTTCACAAGAGGTGTCTCCTTGTCAAGAGATTTTTAGCTAAGATGGGAGAGAAGATCAGCAAGTACTGTCATTCAGTATTAGCGCAAGAGAATATTTATCTTGCTGGTTATCAACTGAGTCTTTAAATTACTTCAATTACAGTTTTGGATTTTAGTTATGGCATTGATTATAATGGAATTCTTTTCAAACTATAAGTATTTGACCCCCAAATGTGTTTCTGAAACTGCCATGATTTTATCTACATTAACATTATCTCATTTTTTTCTGATGCTTGAGCTTCCTTGCTAGACTGTATAAACTCCTTAGAACAGGGACCATGCATTAATGTTTCCTGTATCCATGCCATCCATACTACATTTAGCTTCTGACTTTCATATGTTAGATTTACAATACTAGTAAATGTTTCATAAGTTAGGGGGACTATTACACTTTCTCAGGCAACATGGAAGACTCTGGGACATGTCCGAAGAATACTTGCTTGCCTGCTCTTTCAGAATTTTTGAAATGTGGGAATTAAATTGTGGAAAGTTGATATTTATCAAATATCTGTTTTAGTAATAATTCTTTGCAGAACCAAAGGAATAGAAATGCTTCCTCCTACTGGACTGGTCAGTTCCTTTTAGCCTCCCTTGCTTGATGGTTAATATCTCCCTAACCTCTAAATGTTATCACGGCCCAGGGCTCAGCCTTCGGACTTGTCTCTCTTTTGCCCCACCCTCTAGTTTTCATCTTACTTAGCGTGCAAACCAGATCCCTTCCAGTGGCTACCAGGTCCATAGTAATCGAGCCCCATGCCGCCTCTCTGGCCTCTCACTACCCCTTTCTCTCTTGTCAACTCTGGCTGCCTCAGATCTCCTAAAACACCAGCTGTGCCCCTGAGTCAGGGCTTTTGCACACGCTGTCTCCTCTGTCTCAAATGCCCGTCCTCCAGATGTCCCCAGCATTTGCTCCCACACTTTCCTCACATCTTTGCTCAAATGGCCCTTCTCAGAGGCCTCTCTGATCACATGAATTTAACCTGTACCTCCCTCCACTCTCCAGCCATCCCATCCTCTTTCTATGTGATCCCCCCTCCACTACTTATTACTCTTTGACCTGTTATACTTACTTGGCTGTCTCCATGAGGGCAGACATTTCCATTCATTTCTTTCACGGGTGTATACCCCACATCTAGAAGTGCTTGCCTCATGGTGGAAATAAATAGATATTTGTCAAACACATGAATGACTACATTTTTGGTATTTGTTATACCCTGTTTTCAGTTTATTCTGACAACATTCATAAATTGAGTGACTGAATTTGCTATGAAAT
Source organism: Cnephaeus nilssonii (assembly GCF_951640355.1). NCBI lineage: Eukaryota > Metazoa > Chordata > Mammalia > Chiroptera > Vespertilionidae > Cnephaeus > Cnephaeus nilssonii. The sequence goes on from NC_137075.1 coordinate 77,904,921, forward strand.
GCTTTTAGATTTGTAATAAGAGAAACTGTAAGCTATTGAAATGGAAGAACTGTAGCTTTTCTTCACTTTTCACAATGTATTAGAAAAAAGTAGGTTAAAACTTTAATAGAAGAAATAATACTATATCAATACAAAAGATTTTTTTAGGCTTAGATTTTAACAGACGATCAAACAGAATGAGCACGTGCTTATTATTTTCTTATATTTAAAAATTTCTCACCTAAGGATATTCTTTCCATTGATCTCCAGAGAGACAGTGGAAGGGAGAAAGGAGGGAGAGAGAGAGAAACATCGATGTGAGAGCGACACATCCATTGGTTGCCTCCCTCACATGCCCCTACTGGGGCCGGGATCGAATCTGCAACCAAGGTACATGCCCTTGACAGGAATCAAACCCTCAACCCTTTGGTCTGATAGCCAATGCTCTAACCACTTAGCAAAACCGGCCAGGGCAAGCATGTGCTTATTTTTTAAAAGAAGCTTGGAACATGGAAGACAACACACAAATGGAGATATTTTATATCCTTTTCCTCAGGAACAAACCAGTTCCATTTTCTGAATTGGCACAGTGAACCGCTTGTGTGAAGACTCTGGTCTTTGGAGCCATTTGGGTTCAAATGCCAACACTGCTGCTTTCTCGCTGAGTGAGCATTTGGCAAGGTATTTGACCTAAAGAGGACTCTCTTTTCTCATCCGTAGCATGGGGTAGAAATACCTAGTTAAATGTGAGAACCTACCTACATCAAACCAAGTATGGATTAGGCATGTATTCCTACTCCTTTCTGTTGTTAAGGTTGTCTATATGGTCTTTTGTAAACTGAAGATTGGTCTAGAAACAGAGGAGTTGCTCCGGGCTCCATGTGACACATTTCTTTCTCCATGTGACACATTTGCAAACACAGTGAGTCTTCTTTTGCTAGCCAGCTATGTAATCAGGCAGAAGCTGGAGGAGGGTCATGGGAAGTCCCCTGTTAGTTATGGCATTAATTAGAATGGAATTTAACATCTGGATTTGAATTCTGTGTGAAGAGTGTGGTCAGCAGAGGGGGCACCAGATTCCTGGGGCTCCTGATGAAGGTGAGCTTCTCATAGCAACATTTTTTAAAATTCTTATTTACTTATTAAAGTGATTGGGGTGACATTGGTCAACATAAACATACAGGTTTCAGGTGTAGGTTTCTATGTTGCAAGATCTGTATATTGCACTGTGTGCCCACCACCCAAAGTCAAACCTTCTCCTGTCACCTTATATTAGGAACCCCTTATCCCCCACCCCCTTTCCCCTGGCAACCACCACACTGCTGTTTGTGTTCACCAGTTTCAGTTTTATATCCCACATATGAGTGAAATCATATGGTTCTTAGCCTTTTGCACTCGGATGTCGAGTGTGACTCGACATGGTTAGCATCGGTAGCAGCTCGAGAAAAAAAGCAAGCGAGTGCAAAGGGTTAGCTTTCTTTGACTGACTTATTTCACTTAGAATAATGTTCTCAACTCCTCTGTTCTCAATGTTCTCAAGATCCATCCATGTGGGATCGGGCCTAAACTGGCAGTGGGACATCCCCTGAGGGGTCCCAGATTGGAGAAGGTGCAGACTGGGGTGAGGGACAGCCCCCGCCCCCAGTGCATGAATTTCGTGCACTGGGCCTCTAGTAAAATATAAAATGTCGCCTCTCATGCGTGTGAACCTTCACAACGTTTTTTCTCAAACCACCTGCATTTGAAAATTCAGGCCCTAACCAGTTTGGCTCAGTGGATAGAGCATCATCCTGGGGACTGAAGGGTCCCAGGTTCAATTCTGGTCAAAGGCATGTACCTTGGTTGCGGGCACATCCCCAGTAGGGGGTGTGCAGGAGGCAGCTGGTCAATGCTTCTCTCTCATCAATGTTTCTAATTCTCTATCCCTCTCCCTTCCTCTCTATAAAAAATCAATAAAATATATTTTAAAAAAAGAAAAGAAAATTCAGGACTTGATTTCCAGCAAAGACACATTAGTCGCATGTATGTAGAATTTCCAAACCCACGATCACCGCCAAGGAGCACAAACTGCAGGTACCAGTGCTGGATACATGGGTTCCTAGGACCGTGAGATGATCATGCTCAGCTGAACCTGTCAGGGCCAAATTTTCAGCTCAATTAGAGCTGTCCAGCTTGGTCCTGAGAGGTTCCTGCTGCCCACTTTTTGTTGATGACATGATTCTGTATATAGAAAACCCTAAAGACTCCACCAAAAAAACTTATTAGAAACAATAAACAAATAGAGTCAAGTTACAGACTACAAAATCAATGTGCAAAAATCCATTGCCTTCCTGTATACCAGTGGTCGGCAAACCGTGGCTTGCAAGCCAATGCAGCTCTTTGGCCCCTTGACTGTGGCTCTTCCACAAAATACCACGGCCTGGGCGAGTCTATTTTGAAGAAGTGGCGTTAGAAGAAGTTTAAGTTTAAAAAATCTGGCTCTCAAAAGTAATTTCAAGTGTTGTACTGTTGATATTTGGCTCTATTGACTAATGAGTTTGCCGACCACTGCTGTATACTAACAACAAAAGTTCAGAAAGAGAAATCTAAAAATCAATTCCTTTTGTAATTGCAACCAAAAGAATAAAATACCTAGAAATAAACTTAACAAAGAATGTGAAAGACCCATACACCGAAAATTACAAAGTATTATTAAAAGAGATGGAAAAATATCCCATGTTCATGGATTAGAAGAATTAACATAATTAAAATGGCCATATTACCCAAAGCAATATACAGATTTAATGTAATTCCCATCAAAATCCCAATATCACTTTTTAAAGAAATAGAGCAAGAAACCATCAGATTTGTATGGACCACAAAAGACCCCAAATAGCCAAGTCAATCCCGAGAAAAAAGAAGGAAGCTGGAGATAACACACTATCAAACTTCAAATTATACCACAGAGTTACGATAATCAAAACAGCATGGTATTGGCAGAGAAACAGACATACAGATCAATGGAACAGAATAGAGAGGCCAGCTATAAAACTACATGTATATGGACAGATAATTTTCTACAAAGGAGCCAGAAACACATTAAACCGGCAGTCGGACATCCCTCTTACAATCCGGGACTGCTGGCTCCTAACCGCTCACCTGCTTGATTGCCCCCAACTGCCCTCTCCTGCCGGCCTGGTCGCCCCAACTGCTCTCCCCTGCTGGCCTGTTCGTCCCCAACTGCCCTCCCCTGCTGGCCATCTTGTGACAACGTGGGGGCAGCGATCTTGTGATGACATGAGGGTGAGATGCCACCTAGGCTTTTATTAGTATAGATTCTTTTTTTTTTAAAAAATATATTTTATTGATTTTTTACAGAGAGGAAGGGAGAAGGATAGAGAGTTAGAAACATTTATGAGAGAGAAACATCGATCAGCTGCCTCCTGCACACTCCCCACTGGGGTTGTGCCCGCAACCAAGGTACATGCCCTTGACCGGAATCGAACCCGGGACCCTTCAGTCCGCAGGCCGACGCTCTATCCACTGAGCCAAACCGGTTTCGGCTAGATTCTTTCTTGGAGTGTGAATTGTTTGTAGTTTTAAAAAATCCCATGTCTACTGATAGTCCATGTAGGTGCCCTTCTAGTGGTTTTATTAATTGTTGGGGGTTTCCTTCTTAATCCATCTCCTCCTAAGAACTCATAACTTGAGCATTAGTGATATTTTACTAATATCATTCCAAATATGCTATTATATAGTGTCAGCTAGTCATTTAAGGGGAGGTGACTGTTCCATTGTGTTCAGAATCACTCCAGGAGGCAAGAATAAAATCCCAAATCAATTTTATAGAAAGTCCCCCTTCTAAGGTATCACTCTGAAAAAGCAAGATGCCATGGTGAAAATGAGCCAGAAAAATCTGGATTTGAATTTTGGTCCAATTTCCTGTGTGACTCTAGGGCAAATTACTTGGACTCTCTGGGCCTCAGTTTCCCCATCTATGTTCCCTTCTATCTGTGAGTAGTGTGTGCTATATGCAAAGAATTTATGGTAGTGCCTGGACTGTGGGCAGTTCTTAGTGAACATTAACTATAGAAGGTCTGCCTCTTGAATATTCAGCTACATAGTCTTTTAGTTTTTTGCCCTCAGGTTGATTTTACATTTAATATATTTTTGATAATGTTTTTATTGCTTTTTTCTTAGAGAGAGAGGAAGGCAGAGGGATAAAGAGATAGAAACATTGATGAAAGAGAAACATTGATTGGCTGCCTCCTACACATCCCTATGGGAATCGAGCCGGACATGTGTCCTGACCAAGAATTGAACCCGTGACCTCTTGGTTCACAGGTTGATGCTCAACCACTGAGCCACACCAGCTGAACTACATTTAACTTTTTAATCCCTTAGTAGTTCATATTGGTATATGATGTAAAGTGAAGTTCTAATTTGGGAATTGTTCCGATGGGCCATATTTTTCAAAGTATCATTTGTTTAGCACAGTCTTCCTTCTTTCCCATTGATTTTTGTAAAGTTGTAGAGCTTTCTTTATCATTTATAGTGTTCTTCTTTCTGTTAATCTGTTTCAGGGATGCTTTATCTAGTCCATTAGCTCTAACTTCTATCAACATAGATTAAAGAATCTTTTTTTATTCCTAGTTTGTTTGGGGATAGGACAGATGATAAGTTTTATTATATGCTTTTTCTGCATTTATTGCAATAACCATATGGTGTTTTTTGTTGTTGTTATTGAGTGGATTATATTGGTTGATTTTCAAATGTTAAACTGACATTGTATTCTTGTAATAAATCTGACCTAGTTATGATGTATTATTATTCTTATATATCAAGGGATTTGAATTCAAATATCTTGATTATGGTTTCTATATCTTTGCTCATGAAAGATATTGGCCTGTCATTTTCCTTTCTTGTAATTTCCTCTTAAGATTTTACTATTGAGGCTATGCTTACCTTATCACATGATTTGAGTAAAGTTTGCCTCTTTTTCTATTGTCTTGTCATGTAGGTTTGGTATTATTTCTTCTTTTACAGTTGAGCAGATTTCACCAGGGAAGCTATCTGGAACTGGAATTTTCTTTGTGGAAAGAAATTAAATGATTGATTGAATTTCTTTAATACATAATGAACCTTTCAAGTTTTCTTCTTCTGTCAGATCTTTTCTAATATATACATTTAAAGTTAGGTTTTCTTAAAAAACACTGCTTTAGTTGCCATCCACAGATTTAATTTGTTGTGTTTTCATTATAACTATGCTCAACACATTTTCTAATTTGTTTCAAGTATCTTTCCAGTTATCTTTCTTTTATTGATGTCTAGTTTAGCTACCCTGTGGTCAAAGAATATACTCTTATCATTGTAATCCTTTAAAATTAGAAATTTGTGTTGCCTTCTTTATTGGCATAGTATGTAGTCCATTTTTGGTAAATACCCCATTAAAATTAGAAAAGAATGCATATCATTAAAGGGTGTGAAGTTATAAATTAACTTTCAATTTCCCTTTTTAAATTGTCTTTTTAAACACACACACACACACACACACACACACACACACACACACACACACGGTTAGGTAGGGTTAGGGAAACCTATTAAAATCTTTAAATATGATTACAGATTTTTCTGTTTTTTTTTTATATAGCCTGAAGTTATATTAGTTAGGGTTGTTTTCTCTTCCTATTAAAATAACCTTGTTAATATGAAATACTTTATTTTTAGTAATACTTCTTGCCTTAAAGTTTATTCAGATATTAATAAAAATGTACCATATTACTTTTGGTTACTGATTGCATGCTAGAGTTTTTTCTATCCAGCTTTATACAATTTAAAGCAGGTTACTTAGGAATAAATATAATTGGATTTTCTTTACTTTTACCTAGTATGACAATATTTATATTTTAAGGGCAGTATTCAGTGTATTTGTATTTAATGTAGTTATTGATATATGTGCTTTTAAGGCAGTTTACTGTATTTTCTATACCCATCTTGTCTTTTTTTTGTTCCATTATTTCCATTCTTGTCTTTTGAATTAATCAAATATTTGCATTAGTGCATTTTTTAAATTAACTTTTCAGTAATATGTACTTTTAGGTGGTTACCCTAGAGATTATAATATTCATTATTAACTTTTTAAAGTCACCTCTAAATTTTATCACTTCTTGAACAATGCAAAGACTTTGTAACATTTTAATTTCATATATCCACCTTTGTACTTTTGTGTTTCTATTGTCATACCTTTTACTTCTACAAATATTTTAAATCCCCCAAGAATTGGAATTAATATTTGTTTTCTTATTAAGGTATAATTTAAACATTTTACCACTTCATATGTAGTGTAAGAACCTTACAACAGTATATTCCTAATTCCTCCTCCCTATCCTTTGTCATCATCAGACATTTTACTTTTAACATGTATGCTAAATAACCCAATATATTGCTATTATTTTTGCTTTAGACAGTTATCTTTTAGAAAATTTAGAAATAAGAAAATGAATTTTCCTGGATGTAGATCCAGGAAAGAGAAATGGCTCTAACTAACCACTTCAAAAGTAGAGCCCAGTAAAGGGGATTGTGCTCTGAGCTGGAGACAGACCTCATTTTCTTATTTGTGGCTCTAGATTTGTTTGTTTTTCCTAAGGGTATGTGCAGATATGGGTATAAGAGTTTATATATCCATAGACTATTTTGATTGATTGTTGCTGATGTCTTATAGGCTGTTAAAATATTTAATATTCTTCTTTCTCTATGTTATTATGTTTTTTAGATTGAAGCATGAATTTGCCGTTCATTGTATTTTAATTCAGACTTACTTGTTTTATCCTTTTCTACTACTGAAAGCCTTGATACTCCATCTGAGCTTTTTATTCAGGGACATAACTGTGCCATTCTTGGCATGGCTGGGCTTTGGAAGACAGAATTTGCTCAATTGGGTTGTGCCACCATACAGTGCCCTGAATAGTAATTTGTTTGGCCTCTGCCTTCAGTTGGTTGTCTTGCAACTCTTTGCAGTATTGAACTTGGTACTGGTAATGGTGGTGAAGATGATGACTATAATTCACATCCCGCTCTTGAAAGCTTATTGTGTATTAAGCAGTTCTTGAGTGCTTTATATACATTAATTAATGTAATCCTCCCAACAATTCTATAACTACTACTATTAACTCCATTTTACAAAAGAGGAAACTGAGGCATATGTTTAAACCCAGAATCACATAGGTATAGGATTTGAACACAGGCAGCCTGGCTCTTAACCACAATGCTGTGCGGCCTCTGTAAATAATTAACCCATAGCATTCTTCTGTTTGTTTAAACTTTTATGTAAATTAGAGAATATTGTACATGAATTCCTATGTTAATATGGTTGTCAAAAGGGCATTGAGAATTACTTGAACATACTGATTAAGGAGAATAGGTTTTATGATTGAATGGGAAAAGTCATCAAAGCGTTAACATCTGGAAGGCGAAAATCATATTATTACAACCACTGCTGAAGTAAATATTCTTTTCTTAAAAGTAAACTACACTAATATTTTGGATTGGGCTCAAAAGACAATTTAAAAGGGGAAATTGAAAGTTAATTTATAGATGCAAGCTTGGAAGTACTAAGTTTATGGACAGAACATTGAAGTGTGATTAAGAAAAAGAAGTAGGAGAAACTTAGTGGAATTTAGTAGGTATGATAAAAAACACATATAGAACATTACTGTATCCAATTCTGGGAGCTCCTTCCTTAAAGTGAACATAGCTATGTGTGTTCCTCAGTGGAAAATTCAGTCGGGGGCCAGAGTTTCAAGCAGTGTGTGATGCTCTGAATTACCTTTCATCAAAGTGGTTCCCAATAGGGCCAGCCTGAACATCACAATTAGGAATGAACTGGCCCCTTTAGAGCAAAGTCTTGGGTGAGCAGGAGGTGAGAAGGAGATATAAGGAGCATCCATCACTTTCTCCCAGTATTGGCAGCAGCCATACCTCACCCTGGGAACAGATGTCAGGCTTTTCTGCTGCACCTGTGTGAACAAATAGCGATGCCCAAGGTGGTTTTATCTTGATTGTGAAGATTCTCGATGAGTGTATGGAGATCATGTGGAGCTCTAAAAATGATATGTTACACTTCCTTTTGGGAATTCTACTCCCAGAATAGCACTGTTCTTTGAAATCCTCATTTAAATGAGCTTCATGATTTGTGGAAGGTGAGAATGCTCACACCTGCTTTGCAGATTGATAAACTGTGCCCTAAATTCCTAACAGGTGGATTGCTTGAAGTCGAGTAGTGAGTCAGCAGTTGGGACTCTCGATAGAATTCAGTTGCTCTGTCCCTCACAGACTCTCTGGAGGAAGTCTCCCACCTCCCTCTTGTGTTAGGGTAGTTGGAAAAAAAGTTCAGTAGTAGGGAGTGTTTGCTGGTTTTATCAGCTTGAGGGCGTTGCATGTCTCTGTGTGTATGTGTGTGTACACATTGGTGTGTTTCTGTGTTTGCCTATGTTTTCTGAAACATTTTTGCTACGTGGTATCTTCTTCCCACTTCCCAGATGGTAGTTCTGATTTTTTCTTTTTTATTTTTTTTTCGGGGGAGGGGGTTGCTCACAAATCTGGAGGATTCATTCACCAGTTGACAGACTGTCACAGCAGCTGATCGGAGACCACCCTCTGCCATTGGTTACCCCGCCCTCTTCCTCCACTGGGCATCAGCCCATAATGCAGAGAAGCGGTTCAATGTTAGTTCTGGTAGGGAGGTTTGGCCAGTAGGAAACTTTGACAATTATTGAGAAGATTCGATTAAAACCAAATTGAAATGTCTCTTTTTGTTCAGATTAAAGCCATTTATTGCCAATCTTTCTCTGACTTTTTTTGTTTAGATCAGTCTCTGTTACTAGAATGACACTTTTGCCCACTTGGTTTTGTACTGCTAGGGGAAATAACTTCGTTTTGAAAGTGTAATGAACAGAACTTGCTCATAGAATATTGAAAATTCAACCCAAAAGTGATGAATCCCTTGTGTAGAAATCATTTTGAAAGGTCTTCGAATGACGAGTTGTACCGAGACTAGTGTGGACTCAATTTACCTTCGATGGTTGGAATATAATATAGAGGTCCATCTAGGCCATCTCCACAGCAGTTCAACTCCTGTCTAGTTTTGTGCCATAAATATTGCTGATTACTCTCACTTTCTCTTTCATACGATTTTAGTTGAATTACCTGTTGCACTTCCTTGCTGAGGGACAGAATATAGCTTTGGTCTATCTACACCATAGTTATGGAGGTTTCATTTGCTATTTGTTAATTGGATTCAAAGGTGGTTTTAACTTTTCTCTCGGTTAGTGAATAGAGTGTATTAAATTATCATTAACTGAAGTCAAGCATAGGCGAAATAAAGTGGATTTTCAGTGACCTTTTGTATTTATAAAATGAAAACTGCCAAGAAAGAAAATTAAGGCCACAATTTATCTGTTGCATTTAGTTATTAATAAGAAGCAGAGATACCATATCATTTGATTTGAAGTAAAAACATGTCTTGGAACCAGACTGTGCTTAAAGCCTAGGTGACCTTAGGCATGTTAACTTACTTGCTCTGTGCCTTAGTTTTCTTATCTATAAAATGGGGAGAAATAATAGTACCTGTTTCATAGCGTTGTTGTGACGATTACATAAGATGCTGTAAAACACACAAGCTATCTAGAATAGATTTTCTTGAACTATTAAAATAAACTTAGGTCAATATTGTAAAAGTTCACTTTAAAGTCCCTTTGAAAATATACTCACTGTCTTAAAAGATAGAAGGTCACAATGCACAAATAGATGCAGGCAGGCCTTTCTATATTAAACACTAGCATGTCCTCAAAACTGACTCCTGTTTGGTTGAGTTCAGAGAAAGAGACTTGCCAATCTGGGTTTCGAGTGAGCTAAACTGCATTAATTTGCAGGTCTATTCACATTTAGCACAAACACTATAGTTAGAAAAACACTGTGGAGCTGTTCAGAAATGGAGATGATGTTCACAGTATATTTTAAAGGTGGAAAAAAATAGTTCAACCTCATTTGAAAGGCAAATAGTCACTAATCTACATGCTCAGGTAGTCTAACTTTTGGGCATCTTTTCACTCCTACTAATCATGAAAACAAGGAAGACAAATGTGAACCTGGAAGTGAGGTCAATGATCGTGTTTTGGGGTAAAAGTAATTTAGAAGCCAGAAGAGCCCCCTCATGTTACAGTCCAGGAAACTGAGACTGGGACATTCTGGTGAACTTGCTCTAAATGACATTAATGGGTGGTGACAGGGGACGTGCATCATGACTCATGAAATGACTCAGTGTCAAACTCACCTTCCTGGGAAAATTGGAAAATCTTGATAACGTGGTGACTTCTAATTAAGTGTTCTTGACACCAAGGAGCCGGGCCTCTCACGGAAGGGAAGAGTGGGTGGTGTCTGTGTGTGTCAGAGCTTGGCCCAAAGAGGAAGGCTTCATCTGGTACTAAAAGACAGTTGAAACATAAGGAAGGGCATATACAGGAAATATAAGACTTCATCTGACCTCTAAAAGCAAGAGGCTGCAGACACCAAAACCTAAGCAAGGCAGCAGCACAATTTTCAAATTATAAAAATGGAAGGGAATTTAATGGAGTGAAGAATAATGGGCCAATTACCTTGACAATGGCTCAGAGAGGTTAGGAGGGAATATACTGGCTTAGGTGAATAAAACAGGAGTGATGACATAGATGACCTAGTAAGTTGAAAGAAAGGTAAGCATGGGAAGTGGAAGGAAAGTCAGTTACAAAAGAAAAATGGTAGAAGCCTAAAAAATGAATAAGGTAAATGTTGGCATTATTGCTAGTAACTGATCATCTTAATAAAATTTAAAGTTTTATGAAAATGTAGGATGCTATAAAGATAATTTTTGTCATTTTCTTCCCTATGGAAAAAATCATTGAATCTTTCAGGGTTTTAATTCCTTTCTCTATGAGATAAGAATTAAAATTACATATCATTCTGAAGGTCTGTTATTCTCTGACATTTAGAAGAATCAGGAATCACTTACTTAAAAATTCCTCCAAATAGTGACAACTTTAAATCTATTATGTTGTAATGTCCATTAACTTTGGATGCTTTTGTTTACCCAATACATAACACATTCTTATTTCAGTTTATAAATATATTATTTCTTTGAGTTTATAAACATCAATTCACAGAGAGTACTGAAACTGAATAATGATAATGATCTTTAAGTTTTAAATACCTGGTTAGCTTGCAAGCAAAATTCTTATTCAGTTTTGAAAATCTGATTAAACATAATATTGATAGAGTTGGGAGCTTCTAAGCAAAAAATCTCACCAAGGTAAATGTAACAAAATTTAAAACAACTAATTTGAGAAAAAGTAGAAGTGGGGGTGGTTGGTGTGTCTTTTGTTGTTATTTGTTTGTTTTTAGGCACTCAAGTCTATTAGGTAAATAGGCTTTTAAAAAAGTCACTTACCTGATGAGTGTCATTGCAGTGATTAAAAGATAATCTTATCCCTAATTATTTCAGGTGAACCCATCTGATTTGGTTTGTTTTGAATTCTGTACTTTTAGAAATATACCAATTCTTTAATGTATGTCTAACACTAGATCACATCAGTACTCTTTTAAAAGATATTTCTGAAATTAAAAATATCTCTGATGTTAAGTTAGAATAATAAACTCAAGGAAAATATATTTCTCTAAGTATTTAAGAAAATATTATGTCTCAAAAATATAGAAGGCTAAATGCTTAATTTGATTTTAAAGTATAAAGGCAAAGTACATCTCAAAAACTATAGGACAATTGAAAAGTAGACTCCATAGACATTTTATAAAATCAAAGATAAACATGTATCTTCAGATTTTGTTACTAATAAAGTAAGCTGAAATTTTCCTTCCCGAAGGTCAAAAGTGGAAATAAAATGTTGGACAATAATACAAATAAATGTGCTAGGTACAAACTTCAGTCATTAGATCAGGGCTCTCCCTCCTTTCACACCTCAATGCATAAAGAATAGAAACTGGCATTGCATACCTCACTTTTTTATTTTCAAAGCAAGGACACATATTCTGGAAGAAATTTAACCATCATGTATCAATGGAATCATTTGAGAAGAAGTTCATGAGCCATTATGAGGAGAGAGTATAAGAAAACATGAGCAAGCTGGAGAGGAAAATGAGCAAGTTAGTTAGTAACTTGTAGAAAAATGAAAGATGTAGAAATATGCTATAATTTATAAATATGTAACTAATATCCAATTAAAAAACAAAACTTCCTTATAGCATATACAAAAATTAACTAAAAATGAGTCATAGATATAACTATAAAAGCTAAAACTCTAGAAACAAACCTGGGAGTAAATCTTTATGACTTTGGTTTGGCCAAAGCCTTATTAGATGGGACACTAAAAGTGAAAGTGACAAAAACAAAACAAAACACCTAGATAAATTGGATTTCATAAAAAATTAAAATCTTTTGTGCTACAAATGATACCATCAACAAAATGAAAACAATGGGAGATAGTCCTTGTAAATAATATATCTCACAAGGGACTTACATGTATAATATATAAAGAACTCTTACAACTTAATAAATGGCAGTAATCCAATTAGAAAATTGACAAAAGACTTGAATAGACATTATTCAAAAGAAGATATACAAATGGCCAATAAGTACATGGAAAGATGTCCAAAATTGTTAGTCATCAGGGAAATGCAAATTAAAACCACAATAAGATAGCACCATTTTATTACACTCATTAGGATGCCTGTAATAAAAAAGATACAAACAAGCGTTGATGAGAATATGAAGAAATTGGAACCTTCATACACTAATGGTTGGACTATAAAATGGTACAGCCTCTTTAATAACATGGAGTTATTATATAACCCAACAATTCCACTGATAAGTATGTATCCATGAAAAATGAAAACATATATCCACACAAAAACTTGTACAGAATAACTAAAAATTGAAACAACTCAAATGTCCATCGACTGATGGGTTGATAAGCAAAATGTGGTATATCCATACAATGGAATATTATTCAGCCATAAAAAGGAATGAAGTACTGATTCATAATACCATATGGATGAACCTTGAAAACATTATGCTAAGTGAAAGAAGCCAGTCACAAAAGACCACATATTGTAGGACTTCTTTTATATGAAATGTCAAGAGTAGGCCAATTCACAAAAATAGAAAGTAGGTGAATGACTAGCTAGGGCTGGGGGGAATGAGGTGATTGAGGGGAGGGGATGATGGGTAAGAGATGCAAAGTTTCTTATTGGGATGATGAAAATAGTCTAAAATTGTGGTTATGGCTGTATAGCTCTATAAACCACTGAATTGTACACTTGAAAATGGTGAATTGTATGGCATGTGAATTATATCTCAATGAAGCTGTTTAAGAAAGCCCAGATCTCCTCAATCCAAACCTTCACTCGACAAATGAAAACTGTCACATGCAGTCATTTTCTAGAAAATGACAAAAATTTTACTGTGAAGGATGGACTGAACATCATACTCGCAGGCCACAGGCTTCTTATTTTGTCTTGTGGCTTTATCAACTATGACAGACACGATGTTCCAGAACTCAGAACGAGGTAGGTCCAAGGACACATAGCCAGTCGTTGAGCGTCTTATTTTTACAAGTATGAATCATTTCTCTTTGTGCTATATACTGCTTTGATTTTTTTTACCTTGTCCTAATTATTTGTTTAGATGATTCTGTTCAGCTCTTTATCATATTATAATAGCTCTTAACAATATTGAATTCATTTAATTAAAAGAAAAAAACCCATGAAGAGAAAAGATAGAACACTGAGAGAAAAATACGAGGGAAAATATTTGTAATTGTATTAAAGAGAAAGGTACATATCCACTTACAGATTTAGCAAAAAAAAATTTTTAATAGATTAATAGAAGCTAAATTGGATAAATGATGGCTCACTGTCGTACACCCAGTCCCTGCTTACCAATGGGTGTGTTCCGAGGGCTGCTTGATAAGCTATTTGGAACGTGAAAGGCATTTTCCTATGAGTTGGGGCTGAAGTCCAGACCACAAAAGCTCATTTAATTTGTGTGAATCTGAAATACAAGATGAAGAGTCATATAAATGCTAATGAAATATATAATTGATTCATTTAACACATCTGTGCTAAGCACCCTCTCTGTGCCTGATTATGGTGATAGGTGCTTTTGAGTTTCCAACTCCTTTCACGACAGTAGGCTAGGACCAATTATTAATTACTGCTTTCATTCAATAAGTATGCACCGAGCAGCTGCTGGGGGCCTGACACTATGCTGGCATGGCTCTGAGGATGCAGAGAGAGGGACTCTGCTCCTACTTTTAAGGAGCTGTCACTCTAGAGAGGGGCATGTGCAAGAAGAGTTTTAAATTATTTTGGTAAGTGCTCCCATAGGGGTAAAGCACAGATGGCAGGGGCCACAAGAATGAGGGAAAGAAGCCCAAGTTCAGCTTGTGATCTTGGGCATAGGAGACTAGATCCTGAACAAGGTAAAGCCAGAAGCATTCTGCAGAATGAGGTTAAAGTTGGGGATGTGAGTTGTGGAGGAGCAGAGGGCATTCTGGGCACAGACACTTGAGGATGTGAACAAGGGAAAAAGGTTACAGAACACAGGGTGGGGATAGAGAGGAACAGGATGCGTGGGTGGGGGTTGTGGAGAAAGCCTGGCTAGAGGCACATGTAGAGCTCAGGAGAGAGGTGGATGAGATGCTCTGCTTGTCGTCATAGGGACGTGGTAATTGAAACTGTTTGTGGTTTGAGATGTGCAAGGGCAGCATGAGGACTGAACAGCCTGCTCAGAGTAGAACAGTAAGGAACACGGGTGTCATGAGATGAGGAGGGAGGGCCTAGGGAAAACAGGAGGCTACATTGCCCTGGAGACCAGTGAAGACGCATTGTGAGTGCTGTCACATCCTGTGAGGGGATAGGCAAGGAGGGCTGAAAAGCAAGTATCCTTTATGTGCAGCAACAAGGGACAAGTCATTGCATTTCTTAGACACTTTGGTCTCTGAGCTACACCCATGGGCATGAGCTCTTTTGTTAAATTGAATTTTCTTGAGGTGACATCTATATGTATAAAAGCCTAGGCGACTGTTATAACCGAATGACCGGAATGACCGGTTGGACAGTTGCTATGACACGCTCTGACCACCTTGGTTGTCAGTGCACTCCCACAGCCAACCTCCTGTGGCCCCTCCACCCACCTTGGCCGGCCTCCCATGGCTCTTCCCCCGCTGCCGGCCGGCCCCATCGGCCCCAATGGGGGTGCTGGCTGGCCAACCTCCTGCAGCCCCTCTCCCCCTGCCCGCTGGCCAACCTCCCGCAGTCCCTCCCCCTGGGATCTGATCAGGGGGGCCAGCAGACCAACCTCCTGGAGTCCCTTCCCCCGGCTGGCTGGCCTCCTGATAGGCCTCTATCGCCGGCTAGGCCAAGGGACCCCACCCACATACGAATTCATGCACCAGGCCTCTAGTTGGTTAATAAAATTATATAGGTTTCAAATGTACAATTCTATGCTACAACATCTGTATATTGCATTGTGTGTTTACCACCCAAAGTCAAATCTCCTTCTGTCACCGTATATTTGACCCCCTTTACTCTTTACTACCTTCCCACCCCACTTTCCCTCTAGTAACTACCATACTATTGTCTGTGTCTATGAGTTTTTGTTTGTCTTATTTGTTGCTTTCAGTTTTTTATCCCACAAAGGAGTGAAGTCATATGGTTCTTGACTTTTTCCATCTGACTTATTTCACTTAGCATAGTCCCAAGATCCATCCATGTTGTTGCAAGTGGCAGCATTTCATCTTTTTTTATGGCTGAATAGTATTCTATGATATATATGAAATGTCAAGAGTAGAAAATATATCATATCACATCTTCTTAATCTAATAATCTATCAAAGGACACTTTAGTTGTTTCTAGGTCTTGGTTGTAGTGAACATCTTTGTGAATAAATGTTTTCAAATTTTTTGAGTAGATACCCAGAAGAGGGGTTGCTGAATCATATGGTTACCCTATTCTTAATTTTTTGAGGACTCTCCATGCAAAAGAATGAAACTGAACTGCTGTTTGTCCCCATATACAAAAATTAACTCAAAGTGGATCATACACCTAAATATAACACTGAAACAATAAAATACATAGAAGAAAACATAGGTACTAAACTTATGGACCTGGTCTTAGGATTTTATGAATTAGACCTCAAAGGCAAGGGAAGTAAAGGCAAAAATAAATTAATGGGATTATATCAAACCAAAAAGCTTCTGCACAGCAAAAGAAACCACCAACAGAATAACAAGACAACCAATCAACTGGGAAAAGATGTTGGCATGAGCTCTTTGTCCCTTCAGCTCAATTATAATAGGATCCCTGTTCCCAAGGTCCTTTTAGTTTTCTTTGTATTTGTGTAATTTCTTTACTACTCTATGCTATCTCCAGACCCTAAAGTTGTGCATTACCCTGAAAATGTACTTTAATATCATAAAACAATAATTTTTAGAATATTTGAGATTCCTGTATCTTAAAAATGTATTATTTTATGAATAAATGTGGGTAAAAAGGTTTGCATACCTTTATTAAATACCAACATATGATTTGGGATGTCTTTTCTAGAAATCATATACATAATTAACTTCTATCTTAAATTGATATTTTCAACATTATCCTAGTACACATGTACTAACCCTTATCTGGAATTCCAAAATCCAAAACATCAAAAACTAGAATTTTATTTTTATGATTTGAACTGAATGTAGTTATTTAGAGCTTTTACTCATCTCTCTGAGTGAATATTCACATGTTTTAATTATTAATGTGTTTTATTGGGAGGTGTTGCCCAAGATTCCATGGGGGCATTAAATAATATATAGTATGTGCACCATGTTGCTTTTTTAAAATCTAAGAGACCCGAATTCTGAAACATATCAAACCCCAAGGGTTCCAACAATGGACTTGGCAGTCTCTTTAGCTGCTGACCCATCTAGGCTACTTCTGCTTTCTTAAAGGAGCCCACTTTTCCTGCCTGCTTCATGGCACTCCGAAGCCTTTGGTATCATAGAAGACAGAGCTGGTGGGATTATAAATGCCCGCTGAGGGCCGGGGTTTATTCTATTCGCGTGTATGCCTGACATCAGGCTCTGGGCCTTGCACGTGGCATGGCCATTGCTGTTTATTAAGCAGATGGACTTTTCAGTAAGTGAATTTCCTCCCATTCTTTTTCCCTTTTCCACTCTGCTTCCTGGCCTGGCATCGGTTCCACTCTGCAGCCTATAAACAGGGTGGAGGCAGAGTCCTTACATGGCCCAAGTATGACCAGTGGCTTCATCATGCAGGCAGCTCTGAGGGATGGATTTTTCCATTTGGAGTGAGGTTTTCAGATTCTGAGGCCATAGCCAAGCTTCTCAGGAAAGAGAGCCATGACTAGTGAGTGTCCTCTGCTTTGGGCACGGGAGGAAAAGTTAAAGTGGCATGTTCTCCATGATTTTGTCAACCCTAACTACTGTGGATACTCGGGGACTCTTTGGGTTCCACTTTGATTCTCATGTCCTCTTTTTCATTTGGTTTTGAAGCCCAGCCTGTTGTCTTTCACAGTCCCCTGGGACCCGGGGAATGGAACACCTGCTATTTGTACAACTTGTGTTTACCAAGTAGAATAGTGTGATGGGAGGAACATGGATTTGGGAGTCACACACAGCCTACATGTTACTTGACTTTTGTGAGCCTCAGTAACATCATCTGTCAAGTCAGGTTACAATAAGTGAGGATATGATAAATTTTAAATGTAATATTATATGTAATACTAGAGGCCCGGTGCACAACATTCCTGCACTGGGGGGGGGGGTGTCCCTCAGCCTGGCCTGCACCCTCTTGCAGTCTGGGACCCCTTGGGGGATATCCCTGCAGGAAGCAGGCCTTAGCTGGCAGGCAGACATCCCCCCAAGGGGTCCTTAGTGCTGCCATGAAGGTGGGAGAGGCTCCCGCCACCACTGCTGCGCTCTCCAGCCGTGAGCCCGGCTTCTGGCTGAGCGGTGCTCCCCCTGTGGGAGCACACTGACCACCAGGGGGCAGCTCCTGTGTTGAGTATCTGCCCCCTGGTGGTCAGTGCACATCATAGAGACTGGTCGTTCTGCTGTTCGGTCGATTTGCATATTAGCCTTTTATTATATAGGATGAGTACAGCATAATGCTTAGTAAAAATTGCTTGTAGTCCCTCTTTGCCCACAGATTTTTGCTTTTGTCCCTCACAACAATCTTAAAAGGCAAGGCAGGAATTGGTATTTCCATTTATATATGAATGACAGCTCTGATAAGTTAAGTAACAAGTAACAAGTAGCAAATAGCACACAGCTAACAAATGGCAGAACCAGAACTAAAACTTGAGTCTTGTGATTCTAAATCCTTTGCTCTTCACTTCTGTTCTTCTTCAGTAAAGGAAAACATTTCTGGACATAAATAGATTCAGTTTAATTCAGCCAATGCTTTCAGTATGCTGACAGTGTCATGGGCACCTGTACTTTATCTTGGGGCTGTAAAAGTCCAAGGCAGACTCTGGTTCTGGGGACCCATGGTATTTCAGGGACAAGGCATGGGTGGCATGGTCAATGTGAATGAAATGTTGTAGAATCAGAAAACAGTCATGATATTTGGGACCATAGTATTCTTACAAAATCATAACTTTATTTTAAATAGAGAGGACCCTACTAGATCAGCTTATCCATATTAGGTGTGCTTTGTGTGTGTTTGGGTTCAGGGGAACAGCATTAGCTGTCTGGGAGGAATTAAGGACATATAATCCGATTGGGGAAATAAGATGTAAGTGAATAAAATGTTAATAAAAATTTAAATATAGTCAAGAGAGGAGACATATCACAAGGCAGTACATATGTATTTACTTAATGAATTATGCAGATAGTATTTATTGTAGGAATTCAGAGGAAAGAGCAATACACAGGACATATAGTTCCTTGGCCAAGATTTCATAATTTAATGTTAACAGAGGCAGATCTAGAATGGAGATCTCTTTGTTCTCACCTATTATATTCTCTACGTTTGACTATTGTATTAATCAGAATCCTTCAGGTTGCAAGTAATGGAAATTTAGTTCAGAAGGGCCTTGTGCGGGCGCGTGCACACACACACACACACACACACACACACACACACACACCTGCTCAAGTTTATTGGCTCACGTAAGTGAACGCCCAGTAAGTTGTGCTAGATACAGGAATGATTGGCTCCAGTTCACAGCAGGTGTTAGTATTAAGAACCCACAATTCTTTGTTCTGCTTTTTTCTGTATTGATTTCTCTCGCTGTCAGGCTATGCTAGGTGATTGTAGATATAGGCTTATATCCTTCAAACTTGCCAACCCCAGCTGTGGGGTTGATAAGCTAGAAGAAAATAGTTTTCAATATTTCTAAGGAAGTCCTGAGGCTGGCTGTCATTGGCCAGATTGGAGGTGTATGCCTACCTTAAAGTGAAGACATGTGCGGTCAGCCTCACTCCAACCTTGTGGATTGAGATTTGGAGAGGAGTGGTTTCCTAAAAAAAAAAAAAAAAAAAAAAAAAAATAATAATAATAATAATAATAAAGTAAAGTCATAATATCATTACTTAAAGAGAAACAAAGACTCTAGAATGTCAAAATTAACATCTGTATAGTACATATATAAAACTTGGGACCTTTAAAAAAAGAAATTTACATAATAAGAACCTAAGTCTTTCTGCATTTTTACTCACATACTGACTTCAGGTGCTCTTCATTTCTTTGTGTAGCTGCAAGTTTATAGCTGGTATCTTTTTTCTTCTGTTTGAAGGGCTTTTTAATTTTGTTTTATTTTAACATTTCTTGTTTTTCCGGTGATGAATTCTTTCTAAAACGTCTTTATCTTAATTTTGTTTTTGAAAGATATTTTCTCTGGGTATAGAAATCTGTCAGTGTTTTTTTCTTTCAGCACTTAAAAAATACTCTTGACTGTGAGTATCACAACGAGAAACCTGCTGTCATTCTTATTTACATTTCTTTGTTCATAAAGCCCTTTTCCTCTACTTAAAAAAATAGTCTATTTTTACAATTTCAGAAAAATTATGCAGAAGTTACTGAGAACTCTCAAATACTCTCCTCCTGTCCTGTTTCTCCTATTATTAATATCTCAGTCTGGTGAGGCACATTTGTTACAATTGATGAAGCAATTGTATTACTAACTATAGTCCATAGTGTACAGTAGTGTTCACTCTATTGTTTTGTTCTATCTCTGACTCACTTTCAGCAACTTAATTATGGTGTGCCTTGGTGTAGTTTTCATCATATTTCTTGGACTGAGGATATGTTGAGCTTCTTGAATTGATGGGTTTATCATTTTCATCAAATATAGGAAAGTTTGGCCGTGATTTCGTCATATATTTTTCTGCTCCCCTCACTCCTTCAAGGGTCTGCAATTACATGTATTTTATGCTGCCCAAAGAGCTCACTGCTGCTCTGCTCATGTTTTGACAGTGATTATATTTCTCTGTGCTTCATTTTGGATAGCTTATTAGTCTTTTCTTTGGCATCGCTCACTCTGCAATCAATCTCCATCAGTGTATTTTTCATCTTAGACAGAGTGGCTTTTATTTCTGAGTTCCATTTGAATCTTCCATATCTCTCCTGATTCTGTTCAGTCTTCTAGCTTCTTAAATATATGGAATACAGTGATATTTACTGTTTTAATGTCCTTGTCTATAAATTCTATTATCTTATGATGTAATTTCTTACTCCATTTCAATTGACTGATTTCCCCCCTCATTATCGGTGATATTTTCCTGCTTTTCTGTATGCCTGGAAATTTTTGACTTACTGTCAAACACTGTCAGTTTTACCTTGTTGCATGCTGGATGTATAAATATTTTTGAGTTTTGTTCTGGGATGGGGTTAAGTTACCTGGAAACAGTTGGATTATTTTTAGGTCTTGGTTTTAAGCTTTGTTAGGTAGGGCCAAAGTACTGTTTTATCTAGTGATAATTGCTCTTCCTCACTGAGGCAAAACCCTCCTGAATAGTTTAGCTGATACCCCATTACTTAAGAGATTTCTTATTCTAGTTGAACCAGGCACTGAGCTCCAGATGTTGTTACCTTCAATCTTTTCCAGTGGTTCTCTCATTGGCTTCAGGTAGTTTCCTCACACACCCGTATTCAGCAGAGTGCTCAAGTACAGCAGATCTCTGAAGTTCTCCCTGTAGCTTTCCTCTTTAATATTGCTTTGGTGTGCCCCTCCCTGGCATCCTAATTCCATCTCCTCAACTCAGGGAGACCATCAGCTCTGCCTGGGTTTCCCTTCCTTGCTTGGTGGTCTCAAATTTTCTCTCCAGGCAGTCAGTTTGAGCTATCAGAGGGACTTACTTGCTCATTTTTCGTCTCTCACGTGTCCCCTCATTTTGTTGTATAATGTTCAATATCTTGAGAACAATTATTTATGTCCAGGTTTTTTGTTGTTTCATCTGTGAGGTAAATTGGTACTAATTATTCCATCTTGATCAGAGGCAAATGTCTCCTTGATAAACTCTTAATAATTTAAAGGTTGACCTTGGCTTTTCTTGGACTTTTTTAAACATGGAAAGTTAGATCTCTTGGAATTTCATTTTTGTTTTCCAATCCACATTCTTCATTTATTTTTCTTGTTTTATAGCACTTGTAAGATCTCCAGTACAAAATCACAAGGAAGTGATGAAAGTCTTCTTATCTTTCATTTTTTCTAAAGAATGCTAAAGTTTACTTTTTATATACAATACTATATTAGTTATATTAGTTTCAGGTGTACAATAAAGTGATTCAACATTTTTATACTTATAAAATGATTACTCCACTAATTCTAATAATTACCTGTAACGGTGCAAACTTATCACAATATTATTGTCTATATTCCCTATACTAACTATGCTTAAAAAAGTTTACTTTTGAGTATGATACATGGTAGATTTTCTGTTTCACATGGAGAAAGTTTTTTTCTATTCCTAGTTTGCTAAGAGTTTTTATTGTGAATGGGTGTTGAAATTTAATGATTTTCCAAATCTATTGAGATGATTATGTTTTTTATCTTTAATCTATGAATGTGGTTAATCACATTTAAGAAACTGTCATGATACTTAAACTTCTGTGCTTCTCTGCTATAAATTCTTATTCTTGATGTATTTGTTTTTAAACAAATGTAAGTTTTGTGTACTGCTCTGTAGTTTAGGATATTTGCAACTAGGATAATAAGAGATTGATATATTACATACATTACCTTACTTGAGTTTATGTTATTCTTATAAAAAGGATACAAGAAGTTTTTCTTCTAGAAAAGCTTGTATATAAGAACAGTTCCTATCTTTCAAAGTTGGAAAGAATCATATAAAACCATCTTGATGTGATATGTAAGTTTTACATTTTTTCTATATTTTATTTTTTTAGTGGCTTTTAGGGTATATGTTTTCTATTAAAATTATTTAAACTTATTTTTTTTCTCTTGTGGTTTTAAAATGTTCACTATATTTGTAAATATATTCTTTGTCTCAGTCAATCTTGTCATGGTTTATCTTTAAAAGTTAGTTTTTACCCTTTCTAGTTTTCAATGTTTTCTTTATATTAAGATTTTTGTTTCCCCAGCTGGTTTGGCTCAATGGATAGAGCATCGGCCTGCAGACTGAAGGGCCCCGGGTTCCATTCTGGTCAAGGGCACATGCCCAGGTTATGGGCTCAGTCCCCAGTAGGGGGCATGCAGAAGGCAGCCGGTCAATGATTCTCATCATTGGTGTTTCTATCTCTCTCCTCTCCCTTCCTCTCTGAAATCAATAAAAATACATTAAAATATTTTTATTAATATCTGTTTTACTTTTTTCTATTTGTTCCTTGTATTTTGCTTTAAGCTGTTGATTGATAACATCTTGAACTAATCAGTTATCATATTTATTTTTTAATCTTTTTCTTTATTTCTAATATATATCTTAAATTAATCCTTGAATTTCCTTTAGGTACTACAAGTATATGATATGTGATGTGGTCATTATTTTTCAGTTATAAATATTTTATCATTCCAATTATGGTTTCTTCTTTGACCCATCAATTATTTAAAAATGTGGTTTCTGGTCTCCAAAAGCTTTTTATAATTTTTAAAAAGTCTTTTGTTTTATTTCTAACTGTCTTGAAATTAGAATGTGGTCTAATTGCATTTTTGAAGCTTCCTCTGTGGCCTAATACATAGTTAATTTTTGTAAATCTTTCTTATATGCTTGAAATTATTGTGTATTCTTAGATTGTTTTATCCCACCTCGTGGTAGCTTAATCCCTCTTGTATATTATATTCTGTGTGTGTGTGTGTGGGGGGGGGGGTGAGCTTATCTTCAGAAGGGGTCATTTTTGTGCTTAGTGAGGGGTATAATCCTGTGCACCTTGGATTATAGAGGTGTTTTTATAGACAAGTTTTGCCTTTTGCTTCTGTGGGGTCTCCTGGATTCCATAGGTGCTTAACCATTTATTTGATTAAGTCCTTGCCTTCAGATATCTGCACTTTGCTGATGTTATATCTCTGTGAGAAGTAAAGACCTGATGTTTTTATTTCTCATAGGATTTTCCCCCTTCATTTACATCCCAACAGATAGCACACTCTTCTGCCACTTCTCTAGGTCCAACATGTTAGATGAAATTTTACTAGTCCCCTTTTCAAAAAAAAGGGCAGCCCTTATTAAAGAGTAGGAGCCTTTTGCCAGGGTACCGAATCCAGCCAGGCTTGTATGAACTCAGGACTACAAATATCCTAGATACAAGCCTAAGGCACCTGCAAACGAGTTGGTTACCCTTTGGACTAACACCAGGTTCTAATTTCATCAGTATTTCTATGAGTTTGTACCAATATATATGGTTCAGGCTTCCATACAGCTGGAGCCAAAAGCTGGTCTAATTTTAAAAGATGAATAAACAGGCTTAGTGATCACCCAAGATCGCCCAATTGGAAAGTGTCCGAGCTGGGATTAAAACCTTGTGTGGTCTGCATCTTATTGGTATTCTTTCTGCTTTGTATTTAGCTTTTATATGCTATTTTTTATAGTCAATTTCACATGTCAATCTGACTGGGCCACATGGTGCCATGATCGTTGGTGATATATCATTCTTGATGTGTCTGGAAGAGTGTTTGTGAATGAAATTTGAATCAGTAGACTGAGTAAGTCAGATTGCCCTTTCTAATGTGGGTGGACCTCACCCAAGCAATTGAAGGCCTGAAGAGAAGGAAAAAGCTGAGTAAGGGGGAAGGAACTTTACCTGCCTGTCTGCTTAAGCTGGGACATCAGCCTTCTCCTGCCCTCCGACCAGAACTTACAGCATCGGCTCTCCTGGTTCTCAGACCTTTAGTGAGGCTGAAACTACACTGTGGCCTCTTAAGTCACTAGCTTGCCAACTGCAGATTTTGGGACTTTCCAGCCTCTACAGTTATGTGAGTTATATGTATATTAGAGACTCGATGCACGAAATTCGTGCAAGAGTAGGCCTTCCTTCCCCCAGTTGCCGGCACCAGTTTCCCTCTGGCACCTGGGACCCGGGCTTCCCTCGCAGCTCTGGCGTCATCTGGAAGGACATTCAGTCTAATTAGCATATTACACTTTTAATAGATATATATATACACACATATATATACTCTTATTGGTTCTGTTACTCTGGAGAACCCTGATGAATACAGCATTGTACTAATTTTATTTTATTTTTTTCAATTTTTTTATTAAGGTATTATATGTGTACATATCTTACCATTGCCCTCCCCACACCCCCCTCCCATATATGCCCCCACCCCCCAGAGTTTTGCATCCATTGGTTATGCTTATATGCATGCATACAAGTCCTTTGATTGTACTAATTTTAAGTTTGTTTGTTTATTATTGAAGCATTATTACCTAACTGGAGGCCTGGTGCACGAAATTTGTGCACTGGTGGGGGGAGTCCCCTCAGCCCTGCCTGTGCCCTCTCGCAGTCTGAGACCCCTCGGGGGCAGATGTCTGCCTGCTGGCTAAGGCCTGATCCCTCTTGCAGTCTGGGGCTCTCACATTCCAGGACCCCTTGCTCCTTACTGCCCACCTGCAGCGGAGGTGGGAGAGGCTCCTGCCACCACTGCTGCGCTCGCCAGCCTTGAGCACAGCTTCTGGCTGAGCGGTGCTCTCCCTGTGGGAGCGCATTGACCACCAGGGGGCAGCTCCTGTATTGAGCGTCTGCCCCCTGGTGGTCAGTGCGCATCATAGCGACCGGTTGTTCTGCTGGTCATGCCGTCATTTGGTCAATTTGCATATTAGGATTTTATTATATAGGATAGTATATTAGATATTAAGGGGACAGACAAGAGAAGAATGAATTAAGACTGCAGATTACTTAAAGATGTTAGAAGAGTTGCAGCTACACAAACCCATTTAGAAAATGTAAGTAAGAGAAATAATAGAAGCTAAACTCTGCATGATGGTTAAGATTATGGATCGAACAGGGATATTATTATACCCAGGGCAACATTTCTAATTCAGTGGTGCCTGGCTTGTTCAGGTGGTTCAATGCCTGAAAATTGAGGTGCTTTTTTGTGGCACCCCATGAAATTTTAATGCACTTATTTTCATCATGAATCAGGAATCATTTTTCCAATGGAAAATGTGACTAGATTATGTAAGCCATATAACAGTCACAGCTGTGCGTATGCATGTTTGCAACAAAACAAGCTTAAGAAGGAAGCATGATTAGCAAGTTCTTTGTTAATACTCATTTGCTTTATTACCTGCTTTTGCTTGTCAGCATGTATAATAACAGACACCTGAAGTATACAAACTTTATGGGGAAAATTGAATTTTTAGAAAATTTTCCATTATTTTTTCTGATTTTCAGGGCATCACTGGGGGCTGCTATTTTAATGTATGCATATCCCCACTGAATATCTGACGTATGCATGCATGACTTTTGGGGGGTGGGAATATGGCTTTTTTTTTCTGAAAAAGCTGTTACTTAGCTAAGTCAGTGTTTTAGTCTGTTTCTTTTCAGTTGTCACGATATATTTGGATATACTAGTATTTACCCTAGATTTGGTGCTGAGGAGACTTGAAACTGTGTTATAGAAATTATCTCTGTATATTGGCTGGGGTCTATTGCAAGATAAAACAACACCTTGGAAACTGACTTGAGGATCATTTGCAGCACAGGATGGGAAGGTGAGGGGATGAAGTGAACAACTAGAAATGCAGAAACAATACCTGCAAATCACAAGATCTGTTCATTATCTTTCTCCACCTT
The DNA here is from genome assembly GCF_951640355.1 of Cnephaeus nilssonii. Lineage (NCBI taxonomy): Eukaryota > Metazoa > Chordata > Mammalia > Chiroptera > Vespertilionidae > Cnephaeus > Cnephaeus nilssonii. Next base: position 77,931,186 of record NC_137075.1, read on the forward strand.
GGTTACACATCCCGTGCCCTACATTTTAGTATCCATGGCAATGGGATTGTTTTTTTTGTCTCCCTAATCAGGACATTTGTAAAATAAAATGTTGATTCACATTTGCTTGTAAGAATTCTTTGGAGTGATGGAGAACTATTGGGGGTTGGGGAGAAAAAAGCAAGAATAACCATGCTGGTTTTATGTTTTCTCTGCAAGTGCAGAAATTTAATTATCCAGTCACCTCAGTTCTCAGCAGAGTAAATTACAGTGTTGGCCATTAATTTGTATGTAAATGCCAGCATTGTAGGAAAACAACACAACACTTGGGCCCCATCAAGGAATTCCCTTGTAGGAGGCATACAAATTAGAGAGCAGAGCTTGAAAGCAACAGGAAGGTTGACAGTTTAGCACTTGCTCTTGTCCAGGTCAGCCCTGTTGCAGTGATGAAACAGCTTAGAGTGATTGTCTAAGACCACCAGACAACATTTGTACTCAAGAGTTCAAATAGTGAGAAATGAGAGCCCAGTGAGTGCAAATACAGGTCTGTTCAGAATATCCCGACAATCAGCCAATCACCCTACCCTTCAATGTTTTCACAATGCTTCTTCTCATATCTTGGATGAGTTTGGCCTGATGGGGAAGAGAAATAAGTCTTAAAAAGACTAAAGTAGCCCTGGATACAGGGCTGATCCCTTAGTCCAGGGTGGGGAACGGCTGGCCACGGGCCTTACAAGGCCCACAGAAGCATTTGGTCTGGCCCTGCCAAGGCATTAGGGGAGAGTTAATTAGATATTTGACCAAATATAGCAGGCTAATTTTTAAATTGATAATTTTGTATGGCCTGCGAATGATGTGATAAATATCCAAACAGCCCTTGGCAGAAAAAAGGGCCCACCCCTGCTTTAAGTGGTTAATAACTAGTAATACAAAGTCCTGTCCAGAGATGCAAGGAAAATTGGGGCTGATCTAGGCAAACACTTTCCTCTTTGTGGTAAATAAGGTGAGCTGAGTATGGCATCAGGGGAGTTGTGGCAGCATTGTCTGTATCCAGGGTCATCTAGGTTTGACATTAGTTAGCTGTTGGCTGTTGGCAATAGGGTCCAATAACTAGATACATACAGAGGTTAGACAAGAGCTAAATGAGGATAGCATTTCAGGCCTTATCTAGAAACTCAGACTATAAATCAGAAAACCAGAAGAATTCCCAGGTATACACAGTGGGGATCAGAGAGATGCTCCATTTTGCGGGCACTCTGGCCCTCAGACATCTTTGCTAGGGCTAAAGCAGGAGGACAAGTTCTAGACCTCACTGGCTTGGAGCCTTCTCAACTGCACAGAAATGGCTCAAGACTGGGAACATTTTAGTCAATAGGGGAGGTCCTCATGCCTTGCAGCGGGGAGAGATAAGGCTACCATGGGATATAACTTTACTTCAACCGCTTTTAAAAAAACTTTATTGAGGTACAATTGAAATACAATAAAATGCATGTGTGTAATTTGACGAGTTTGACTTATTATTATACATGTGAAGCCACCACCAGAATTAAGAAAACAAACATTTATATCACTCCAAAAGTTTCCTCATGCCCCATAGTCATTCATTCTTCTTTCTCAGTAGCTTCCCCTCCCCTCAAGACAACTACTGAACTACTGGTCTGTTATTTATCACAATATATTATTTAAAATTTTCTAGAATATTGTATAAATGGAATCATATAATGGGTACTATTTTTTTTTTTTACCAGTGTAGTCTTTTTTGACTTTTTTTTTTTACCACTCAGCTATTGCACTTGAGATTTATCCATATTACTGCAGATATAAATAGTTGATTCCTCTTGATTGCTGATTAATATTCCATTGTATCAATATATCACAATTTGTTTATCCATTCACCTTTTGTGTTACTGTTGATGTACTTTTGGGTTACTTCCAGATTTTGGCTACTACAAATATAAGCTTCTATGAACATTTGTGTAAAAGTCTTTGTGTGGACATGTGCTTTTTTTTTCCTTTGGGAAAATATCTAGCAATGGAGTGGCTAGGTTACATGGTCAAATGTATGCTTGAATTTTTAAGAAACTATTAAAATTGTTTTACCATTTTTACATTTCCACCAGGAGTGTACAAGAATTTTTGATGCTTTACTTCCTTGCCCTTGATATGGTCACTTAAAAAAAAACTTTATTAGTATATCATTTTGGCTTTAATTTGTATTACCCTGACGTTAAACATCTTTTCATTTGCTTATAGGCCATTTGCACATATTAGTTTGTAAAGTGTTGGTTTGAAAATTTTTATTGGGTTGTTTGTATGGAGTTATATTGTTATTGAATTGTAAAGGTCTTTTTATATTCTGGGTAACGAGTCCTTCATCTGACATATGTGTATAAATATTTTCTCTTAGTCTGTGGCTTGGCTTTTCATTTTTTAATGATTTTCAAAGAGCAAAAGTTTTAAATGTTGATGAAGTCTAATTTATCAGTGTTGCCTTTATGGTTCATGCTTTTGCATATCTTAAGATTGCAAACATTTCTCCTATGTTTTTCCCCTAGGAGTTTTATAGTTGAAAGTTTTACAATCAGAATTACACACACATGCTGTACTTTTCACCCCCAGGACTATTTTGTAACTATCAGTTGGAACCCTTGTGCACTGTTGCTGGAAATGCAAATTGATTCAACCATTCTGGAAAACAGTATGGAGTTTGCTCAAAAAATTAAAAATGGAACTGCCTTATGACCCAGGAATTCTCTCTTCTGAGAGTTTATCCAAAGAAACCCAAAACACTAATTTGAAAGAAGATATACACCCCGATGTTTATTTCAGGGTTATTTACAATAGCCAAGATGTAGAAGCAACCCAAGTGCCTATCAGTCAATGAGTGGATAAAAAAATGGTGGTACATATATACAATGCAATATTACTCAACCATAAAAAATAATGAAATCTCATTATTTGAGACAGTATGGATGGACCTAGAGGATATTGTGCTAAGTAAACTACCTTTCTTTATCTCTGGTTAAATTCTTGTCTTGGAGTCTACTTTGATGTTAATATAACTGCACCAGCTTCCTTATGCTTGCAGTTTGTATAACATATCTTTTTAAATCCTTTTACTTTTAACCTGTTGTGTATTTATATGTAAAGTGTGTTTCTTATAGTCATCATCTAGTTGGGTCATGCATTTTTATTGCCTGACAATGTCTGCTTTCAAATAGGATATTTATTTTATTTGCATTTAATGTGTGAATATTATTGTGTATAGGTATGTTATTTTGATGTTTGTTTTCTATTTGTTGCATCTGACTTTTATCATCTATTACTTCTGTTGTTTTTAGCATGCAATTTTAATTTGTTGTTATTGTTGTTGCTAATCCTCATCCAAGGATATTTTCCATTCATTTTTAGAGAGATTGGAAGGGAGAGGGAGAGTCAAAGAGAAACATCAATGTGGAGAGACATATTGATTGGTTGCCTCCTGCATGCACCCAGGCCAGGGCCAGGAACTTGCAACCAAGATACATGCCCTTGATTGGAATCGAACCTGGGACCCTTCAGTCCATGGGCCAGTGCTTTATCTACTGAGCCAAACTGGCTAGGGCAATTTTCATTTTTCTATTAAGGTTTTAGTTATACCTTTCAGTATTTTCTTTATTCAGTGGTTGCTATAAGAATTACATGCACATCTTTAGTTTATCACAGTCCATTTCGAGTTTAATGTTTTATCACTTTGCAACATTTACTCTTTGCATTATACCACTTTACAATGATTTTTATTTTGCAGCAGTATAAATCATTACTTCTCTCTTTGTGTTACTGTTATCTTACATTTTATTTCACCACATTTTATCAACTCCCACAATACAATAGTATATACTTTCTTCACTTATCTTTAGAAAAAGTTAAAGGAGAAAACATCAAATATTTTTTTGTATTTACCATATGCAAAATTGCTCTTTATTCTTTCCCTTGGATTGGAAATTTACATTTTTACCAGTCTCTTTCACATGAAGAAATTCCTGTAATATTTTTTTAAGTGTAGGTCTAATGAATTTTCTTTTAATTTACATTAAAATGTGTTGATTTTACATTCCCCTTTCAAGGATGTTTCTCCGGCTATAGAATTTAATGTTAATTTTTTTTTAAAATTTCAGCACTTAAGTGTAATTTCTGGCTTTCATTTTTTCTGAGAGAAGTCAGTTTTCATTTGTATTATTGTTCTTCATTTTTTAAATTTTTTTCTCTTCCTACTTTCAAAAATTTTACTTCATCTTTAATTTTCAGCTAGTTGACTATGGTGTGCTTAGCTGTTGAACTTTCTAACTAAGTTGCCACAAATTTTGAATCTGTATATGAATTGTTTTTTTTTCCACCAAATTTGGGAGATGCTCAGCCATTATTTTAAAAATATTTTTCACTTTTTTTTTGTTTTGTCTTTCCAATTACACATATTTTAGACAACTTGATATGCCATCAGTATTCACTGAGGCTTTGTTTATTTTTTCCAAATTTATGTTCTTCAGTTGGTTTCTTTCTATTGAGTTCTCTCAAAGTTTATTGCCATCTCTAATCTGCTATAAAACCAGTCCAGATTTTTTTTTTATTTCAGAGATTTTATTTTCAAGTATAGATATCTACTTAGTTCTATTTTATTGTTGCTATTTTCTGCTGAGATTATCCTTCTGTATATTTATCATTATCACTTTTCCATTTGACTCTTTGAGCATATTTATAGTAGATGCTTTAAAGACTTTGTCTTCTTTGTTCAACATCTGAGTCATCTTTGGGCTAGTTTCAATTGACTGCTTCTTTTCTTGCTGATTCACATCTTTCTTGTTTCTTTGTATGTCTAGTAATTTTTGATTATGCAGTAGACATTAAGGATGAAATGTTATAAAGTCTTTGGATTCTTTCATCTTCCTGTAAAGAATGTTACTTCTTGTTTTAGCCCCAAATTTAATTACTGCTCGGTTCCTTTGAACTTGTGAAGTATTGATTTTATACTTTGTTACTATGGGCTCATTTCACTTTTACTTTTAGTCTTACTTCTAAGATTACTCTTCCAGAGTTTTAATGGAAAACCTGGAGTGTTGACCAAGCCCCTTTAACTTGGTTAGCTTCAAGTTCCTAACTTGATCTCCCTCGAGGAAGGATACAGCCAAACTGTCTGCTCAAATGTTTAGCCTTGTAGCTGTTACTTTTCTGGGTTCCTTAGATTCTCCCCCTATGCATTCATAGTTCAGGTTTGAGCCAAGTGTTTGAGATAAGTTGGTATGCATGTTTGGATTCCTCTATCTTTGGTTCCCTCCTTTCTGGGGTTTCTCTGTCTATTTCCAGCTGTTCTAGCTGTCCTGAATTCTGTACACTCAAGTCAATAGGCTTCAGATTTCTGCCTGAGTCCTAGGTGCCCTGTCTCATTGACTTAGGAGTACTTTTAGCAGAAAAGCAATGTGACCATGTATCCCACCCAGTGAAGTTTCCTTCTTTCAAAAATTGGATTTCCTCCAATGTCTACCTGCCCTTGCTCATTCTCCATGTCTTCAAATGGTTGGTTTACAATTTTTTGTCTGAATTTATTATTATTTGTAGTAATAATAGGTTAATTCAAATCACTTGCTCTGCTATTAGAAATGGACTCCTCAAGATTGTAACTTATTTTCCCCTTGCATAGTGATCTGTATGTCACTAATTTTTATAAAAACTTTTCTATTTGACTCACTCATAGTTAACCATTACATGTGCCATCTCTTTGTTTATATATGAAGTAGAGTTATCAAAACCTTTCATACAAGGTGTAGGGTGACAAAACAGGCGTGAACAGGAGAACCAGATGCTTTCTTCCTCTGTCACTAACTAGCTACTGACTCTTAAGTAGTCAGTCTCACCTTAGGTTCTGTTCTATAGCATGAGGGAGTTGGGTTACATCAAACATTTTCAGTGTCAGGATTCCTATTTTTTCTATTTCCCAATAGAATCTTACAATAAACCATATTAAAGTGAAATAGCCCTGATTGGGTAGGTGGTTTATAGCTCAGCCTGCTCCAGCACAGCCATCCCTTATACAATGGCATTGAAGCTTCTTTGAAGAACCCTAGACTTCCATAGAGCATAGTTTGAAAAAAAAATCAAGGCTGGCTGATTTATAAATATATTTGCCTATTCTGCCTGAATCCAAGAATGGCTGAGTTGCGGTGGCCATTTTTTTTAGGATCTGAAATGTGCAGTTGTTACCTTTGACCTTCCTTCTGCTTTTTCACTTTAACCAGCGTTTTATTATTTTTATCCTTATGCAGCTACCATGGGCAGACGTTTGCTGTGAGTATTTGCCAGATAGTCTATATAAGGGATTTCCTTTCCTATAATTGTAGCTAAAAGTAGCACCCCAGGACTGCACCACCAAGCACAAACCACCCCCGCCTATCTCTAATTCCCCTCTATAGGATATGAGTAGTTCTTTCCTCCATCTAGTTGTTCCTATGTGGGTGAGAAGGAATTAATAATCTTGGAGCTGTACTGATCATTTAGAAATTATTTCTCCATCTGTAAAATAGCAGCAGACAGGCTTAAGAAATAATCTCCTTGCCTTACCAGTTGGTGGTTTTGTTGTCTTAAAGGAAACAACAAAATGAGCAGGTGTTGGGCACTGCCCACATCTATAGAGCATTGCCAAATCTTACAGAGCGACAGCATTGCCAGCTCTTACAGAGCACTCCACCTCCAGACTTGGGGAAAAGAGTGGTGAGGTAAGGAAGGCCATACAACCCACATATCAACTTAATCTTCTCCTTTCCCATCCTTGGTTCTTCTACCCTTCTCCCACAACAACCCTTATGATGAGTCTTTAAGTCAAACATTGCAAGAACAGGCACATTCTTTCCTTTGCATGTAACTACAAGGCATCATAAAAGGGTTTCGACACAGGGCACTGCCATGATGGGACATAATTAAAATAGTTAACATATCATAAGCTGGGCATGTGTTAAGTGCCTTTATATGGTTTATCTCATTTGGTTCTGGCATGGTATAGCTGTGGGCAGACCAGTTGCTTAGGTCTCAAAATAGCAAATAGAAGATTCAAGTGCAGTCAGTTTGACTCCAGATTCCACATCCTTAACCACTCTTGTTTTAACTGATATTACACTTGACAGGGACCCACCTTCCTCTCTTAAATGTGCAAGATGGAGATATCATTTTCTCTGCCCCTATCTATTTAAAATAGAAATAAATTATTAAAGTTGGAGAGACAATATGACTTCATTGAAGTAGGACTGGATATCTATGGGTCTATAGATAGGTCTCTCTTCGTGTCAAAGTAATGAGCTTCCTGCCAGTGCAAGAAACCCACAGTAGCACCTTAGTAGTGGGTGAACAAAGGGATGAGGCTAAGTGGCTGTGCATAAGAGAGAATGCAGAAGAGTCTGATGTGTAGGTGGTAGCTAAGATCTCTCAGCATTCTGTGATTGAGGAAAAGCACAAGGGTAGCTTCAAGATGTTATCTACAGCCGTGGTAATTGTGTGACTTTTTCCTGTTATTTTAGCAAGCTAATTAGATGAAGGGGTGAAAATTTTAATACAAATCCCTGCTGCACTGTTTCCCGGGTTACTTAGCTTGAAAGGGGTTTGAACTTGGTATTTGATATGCCGTTACATATCAGATAAGTGCCACAACTTAGATGAGACTTCGTGATTATCAAAGATTTCAGTTGAATGAAATCCAGATTCATTATTTAGTTGTTGACATAGATTCATTACAAGGTGAGTAGTTGGGATCTTTCTTTTTATTTTATTTGTTTATTTTTATATTTATTTCTAATGCATTTTTCCCCCATCGCTATTTATTCCCTATATGCCCTCTTCCACCTCCACCACCAGCCAACCCCCACAATCACTGGAATAATTAATAAAGACGTAAAGATTTTAGTGTGGAAAAAAATAGCCCATTGGCGAGAGAGCTTGGAAGATAATGTAGCAAACTCATTGACGTGGGACACTGGAGACCCATGTTTGGTCCTGGCATGGTATAGCTGTGGGCAGACCACTTTGCCACTTTGGGCTTTGGTTTCTCTTTGTGAAAATGAGAATAGATAGATGCTTATGAAAATTCTTTCCAGTCCAAACTATGTGATTTTGTCTTAGTGACAAAACAGTTATGTAGATTTTGACCAGGATTTAAGATGTTGTTTCCTTGAGACAGCAGATGGTTAGAGGGAGATTATGTGGTAATTTATAACATTGTATTTGGAGCAAGACAGCCTGGGTTTGAATATTGGTTCCACTATTTATTAACTGTTATTATTGTAGCAAATTGCTAACCTCACTTTCCCCATCCATACAATGGGGATAAAAAAGTACCTATTTCATTAAGGGTTATTGTGAGGAGTAAATAGACTAACATATGCAAAGTTTCAGAACAATGATTGGCACATGGTAAGTGCTATATATAAGATTGATTTTATCATTGTAATAGTGCCACCCTTGACTTATTTTGCTGCTCAGTGGTTTCCAGGAGGGATGGGTGGTTTTGCTATTTAGGCAGAGAATTCCCTGAGACCCTTGGGGAGTAAGGCTAAGAATAGCATGGCAGGTGTATTTATAATCCCATAAGGAGCAATAGCCGGTTATACTGCAGCTTGTCTAAAAGCATTCACTCCCACATGGACTAACCATTCTTCCTACTACTCTTTTCTTCTCACGAAGGAGGCAACCTCCTGGCAGATTTCAGGGTAGGAGTGTCAGAGTTCTCTCAACTTCCCCTGAAAAGTAAGCTAGATATGGCTGTAGTGCCCTGATGCAATGATGTCTGGTGATATGCACAGTGGCTAAGAATTCAGGTTCTGTGTTTAAGCCTCAGCTTTGCTACTTAACTGTGTTGCCTTGGGCAAGTTACTGAACTTCTCTGTACCTCTGTTTCCCATCTCTACAACAGGAATAAGAATAATCTCTACTTCCTGGTGTTGTTATGATGATTAAATGGGATTATATACGCAAAATTCCAAGAAAGGTGCCTCGCATATAGTATGTGTTTAGTAAATGGGAAATGTTATAATTACTATCATGATTATTGTATCAGTGAGGCGAATCTTGCTCTGTGGGTGATCAGTGACTTACTGGAAAAAAACAACAACACCAAGGACCACATAATGATAAATTAATGAATTCTAATTACTGATTTTATATGTGGGAAAATAATCCATGAGCTAACTCACTTAATTTGAAATTGATGACTTATGACCAGTTAAATTTTAAAAATGCCTGCCTAGCAATAAAAGTAGAATGGAATCTCAGAGTTGAAAAGACCTCCAGATGTCTAATCCATCCACCCCTCCTGTGCGTATATCCCTCTGTCTCCCTCCCAGGTGCGTAGCTGGTCTTATACTCTAAAGGTGGAGTTTAATTTTGCCCCACTATGTCTCTGGATGTCTCCCCTATGTGATGGTTCACCCCATTCCAGAGTGCAGTGCCCAGCATGTTGAGACATGAGCAGGCAGCTCATTGTGATGGTTTTTTGTGGGGATGCATTGGAGTATGAATGAAAAATCTAGTCTCATCTGACACTTAGCTTCTCAGGTCCTCCCATGGCACTGGTCACAGCTGATAGAATTGAGTGAGCTGACAACAATGGGCTCCCGTGTTCTTGGATTAGCTGCTCCAAAAAAAGAGAGAAACAGATAAAATTTTAATGCCTGTGGGCAGGAAGTTGGGAGTCGGAGAATTTGGATCAAGAAAAGACCTGGGAAATGATCCAGATGTTAGGAATAACCCACAAATGAGGAAGCAGGGCCAGAGAGGTTAAGGGACTTGGCGACAGGGATTCTGCTAGTTAGTGTGAGTATGCAGAATAAGGATTACTTCCACCACCTCTCTCTGGTTCTCCGGCATGGGGATTAGAAACGTGGCCTTGAGAGGCAGGCTGCCTTGACTCAAGTCTTGATTCTATCATTTATTGGCAGTGTTATCTTAGCCAGCTGTAGACTTCTCCCTGCCTCAATTTCCTTACTTGGAAAATAGGAACAATAATAGAGATTATGTGTGGGTTAAATGTGATAATATGTGTAAGGGACTTAGGACAGTTCCTGGCACATAAAACATATTCAGAAAGTGATTGTTACTATTACTAGTCTCCCAAAGAACCTCAAAAATATCAACTCTTACATGAGCCAGAAAATAAGTATTTTGACCAGACTGGTGTTTTAAACTATTTTCTCTCACTTAAAATATGGCGTTTTAATGTCTTCTTAGCTTCTGATTCAGAAGTGATCTTCAGGAGCCATCTGTGAATTAGCAGCCACATTCTTCCCCAGAATCATCGTGTGACTTTTGGATGGAAGGAGGAAAATTTCAAAAAATAATTTCTCATTATTTATTATTTCCAAGTCACATTCAGAAAATATTTACGGAGTAGTCTGCCATGTGCCTGGCACAGAGATCGGGCCTGGAGGGATGCAGAGCTGGGCGGTCTGATGCGCTCTTACCCTCATGGTGTGCACAGGTTAGGTGGAATGGTTGGCAATTACACAGGAAATTCTGCCACACTCTGGAGGGAGCATTGCCAGGGCAGCGCAGAGAGAGACTTTACAGCGCGTGGAAGGAGACTTGAACATGACTTAAGGGGTCAGGAAGGGCTTTCTAGAAGAACTGATGTCAATGCTGAGACCTGAATGTGAGCTAGATTCTCGACTAGTCTGGATGGGGCCTGAGGAGTGAGTGTTCCAGGCACAGGGAACTGTGTGTAGGCCGTGGGGAGAGTGCTTCAGGGCTGGGATAAGACACTGGGTGTTCACCAATTTATTCAACACTTAACAAGTGTCTATTAAGCACTCATTATGCAACAAGTATTGTTTTACATAATGGGTACACATGGGTTAACAAAACAGGTGATGTCTTTATTTTTATGGAAGTTATGGAGGAGAAGAGAGAAAGATAAAAAGTGCTATGAACTGCTTAAGGCAGGCTGATCTGGAAAGTGATTAGGGTAGAGTGACCGTGGAGCTGACACGTGAATGGTGACAGGAGCCAGGGGAGGGAGGGTTCCAGGCAGAAGAACAACAAAGGCAAAGAACCCTAAGGCAGGGATGATCTGGGCTTGTTGGAGAAACTGAGAGAGGACTGTGTGCTGGGATGTGGGGAATGTGGGGAAAGCGGTATAAGTAATTCAAAGAGTATTTGGGTTGGGTTGTTGGTGTTGAGAAAGGCATCGGAACATTTCTAGTAGAAACAGAATAACACACACACACACACACACACACACACACACACACACACACACACAATGGATATCTCTTTTCAAAACCAGGAGGCTTTTGGCAAATTTCAGTTGGCTCTGGGTTTTAACAGCTGAGATGAAGCAAAGAGCATATTTTCTGTCATGGTGACTAGATCTGCACATGAGGCACGTGCACGGATAACTGTCCTCTTCCCAGTTATGAGAACGAGAACGAATGTGTCAGCACCATAACAAATCAGCAGGGCTGCCGGCTCAGCAAGAGGGCTCATTGTGTAGATTAGGGCTGTCCCCATGGTTTCTCCTGGGTTCTCGCCATGCACTTCTAATTACCCCCCATGAGCTGTCTCTTCCTGTTTATTCATTTGAACTCAAATGTGTGTTCCAACCATGCTTTAAATGCTTTCTGTCATTTTGGGACTGCCTGGTTCAGACCAATTGCCCATGCTCTTCTGTTTCTCTGTGATGGTCTATCTCTGTATTCTTGCGGGCCCTGCAGGAGACTCATGGCTCTTGTTTGCTTCCAGTGAACAGCTTTGGAGATGATGAAGAGCTGTGCACATCTTCTGACACCGACGAGGAGGTGATCAAGCAATTTGAGATTTCTGTGTCCCGGTCCCAGAGTTTCCGGGCAAGAGTGTCTGAGAAAAGCAAGCAGACAAGATTGGAGCAGAAACCAAAAGTCTGCCGTTTGCTCTCTACCAAGGAAGAAGACAGAACCCAGGTGTCTGCCTGTGAAGGTATTCTTTGCATCCAACCCTTCCTCTATCTAGACCAGGCATGGCCAACTGGAAGAACATCTTTGAGTCACGTAACTCTGCACTTGCCTCTGAGAGTCAAGAGAGGGAGATAAAGTGGGGCAGGAGCCAGGGGCTGGGACAGGGAAAGAGCTGCTCCATACTTCACAGGGGGATTGGGGCGGGGGGCGGAGGAGGCAGGCGTCCTGCAGGGAGCTGGAGACAGAAAGCAGAAGTGCCGAAGCCTGGACCCCTTCCTTTGTGGGGTCCCTTCCTTCCTGTAGTTACTGCTTTGTGCATGTTGAGCACTAATGACCAGAATGGTATTTATCAAGCTTTAAAACATCTTGTTTCCCTCTGATAAGTTCAAAAACTTTATATACCTGTCCGCTGACATTGAAACCCAGTGCCTTTGCTACCATTTGCAATGTTGAGTCTATTTTCCACATAGTTATGGAACCTCAGATGAGTTTTGAAGCCTTTCTTTTAATAGTTTGTATTAGTAAGACAATAGGTATGCTTTATTTTCCAAATAAAAACATGTATCGTAATAATACTGAATAACCTTTCTCAAACCACACATGCCCTGTACTCTCTCCCTCATTCCCTAGAGTTTCTGCCCCCCCACCCCCCGACACACATACACACACTTCACACGAGACCAGCTAGGCAAGTGCAAGGTCTTATGCCTTCCTCTAGCATCTTTATACTAAGTTTACCTTCCATAGGAGGGAGGGGAGGACACTCGGGGGCAGGGCAAGCACAGCCTGTGACGAAGGAAAGGCCTTGTTAAGTGTCTTCCACTTACACAAAATAACCTTGCAAATCAACAGGGCAATACACCTGAGTGCTCTCCCCAGCGAAGGTCAGGCATCTCTGTCTCTCCTATGCCGAGAGCCCGGTGTAGGCACAGGACACCGGGAAAGGGAAGAGGCTGCGAAGTGTATTTGGTACAAAGCTAGAGAACATGTCATGCCGTGCACCACAGTGACCTGGTCTAAACGACCTGGCTTCTCTAATCTGTTCTGTCTTTCCTTTTGGCCTGTGGTCAGTCCAACCAAGAGGTCATAGTTGTAGCTCTTCCGTGGTTTTTCAACACATAGTGGTAGTAAAAGGAAAGGGAAAAGGGGAAGACCAAAATTGAGAGGAGATCGAGAGGAAATTTCTGACTTGGCATGTGGATGAGGCTGGCAGAAAAAGAACAGAGAGAAAAAAAAGAGAACGAACAAAACGAACCCTATTTTTTCAGCGGGAATATCATAATTTGCTGTCCATTATGTAATTTTACTTATTGATATGGGCAACATAACATACTGTATTGCTATACTTTTTAGCCCAAGGTGAGCCAAGAAATAAATGCCTTATGTAACCAAAGCATAATGCTGCCCTCCATCATGTCCTTATAACCCCTCCTGCCTTTCTCTCTGTCTCTCATGTTACATCACAGCATTCCTCCCTCTCCACTGAGAGGGCACATGTTCGCTAATGAAAGTTAATAGCAGTTTATTCCCTAGGAGTAGCTTGTTTAATTCTAAAGCTAATGGCCCCATTTCCCAGAAGTCTAAGTGTCTAGTTTCTGATTTTTTCAATTGGCTGATGTTCTGAGAGTTCTGACAACCACTCTAACCTCTCCCCTTCCTGAAATTAGCAACAACTTTTGTTGTCACTGGTGATTCTAAAATTTTTGACAGGTGGTGATAGAAAAGGTACATTTTTCTCTACTGGAGAGAGGAAAAAGTCTACTACAGTGAATGAATTACCTGTAGATTTTGAAGAAAAACAGAGGGATTTTCATAAGAATAAATAATTGCATGTTAAATTTAATTGTATGATTTTTTTCTGTGTTATTTATTTTTGTTCATCTTTAGATGCATGAATTTGTTTCCCTAATAAAGAATAATGATGAGATTAAGTGTGTACCCTATGAGGATTTTTTGATCTGTTATCCATTTAGGTTATTTTTTTTTTCACTCTACCTTAAACATGAGTATCTACAATCAAATTTAATTGCAGACAATTCTTACTTTAAAAACATATTCAAAATGTTGGACAGATGAAATTAATGGTCCAAATTCAAGTAAAATCTGAACCTCGAACTAGTTACTAGTAGGTTGTCTCTTGTTTCAGCTCAAGTGAGATCCTTCCTTCTAGATTGAGTGTGAGGTTATTTTAGAACGAAGACAATGCTGTCTTCTTACTCTAGCCAAGTTCTCTCTTGTCCCATGTATCTGACTTAGTGTTATTTTGCATTAATTGTCACTACATTCCTGCTCATGTCAAAGAGGGCTTGGGCTAAGTGATCTGGATCAGAGGCTGTGCGTCAGATCTTTAGGCATGAAAGGTGGGCCGGCTGGGCAGTAGAACCATACAGTTCTGAAATGCATAGGAATGGCTGTTGAGAAAGCTAGGTTTAAACTCTCAGGTATGAGCCAAAGCAGTCCAAAGGTGAAATTTCTTCTCCAGGGATCTCTCAGTTCTCCTTTTAAGGCCTTTCAATGGACTGATTATGTAAGATAATCTCTTTTACTTAAAGCCAACTGCTTAAGGATTTTAATCCCATCTACAAAGTACCTGTAAAGCAACAGGTACTAAATTAGTGCTTGATTGACTATTTTAGCCACAGTGAAACCTAACAATAACTATCATAGATGGCAAGCAAACGTATTTGTCTATGGGTGGTGGTAGGAGAGAGGAGTTTGGGCATGTAAAAGAAAGTAATTGGTTACGTTCCATCAAAGTGGGATATAGACTAAATAAATTCAAGAATTTCTCTACTGAAATTTATATGGTTGATGTGACATAATTATGGCCTATAATTTCTACAAAGCCAGGATACATTTCTCTGACAGCAGGCAATTACTTTTCTATATGTGTTTAAGGTGACATGATCTTCTTTAATTTAAAGTCTGGGAAGACTGCTTTATATAACGGTGAATCACCTTTTCCTTTCTTGCTCCTTGCAACTTGACTTGCACCCCAGCTTTGCTTGCCTAATTCATCCTTGAATGTCTGTCAAAGAAAATGGTTTGTTACATTAATATAGTTCTTATGTTTTTCAGTTATGAAAAGCTTTTCAAGGATTGATGTAGCTTTCAAAAACTCTCTTATTGCTGATCTAGGTATTATCACTGTAGGAGTTGAAGTCATGAGACAATTTTAATGGGAGTAATTTCTTGGCAAAGTTAGATTTTTGTGCTGAAACCCTGCTGGGTGCTACACATGTTGATGGATGACCCACTGTTTAATAGGACATTTTAGTGTTCATGTATATGAGGAATGGATGTACTAATTAGAGCCTTGGAAGAAAATTCTGCTTTATGTTGTAGGGTTTTGCATATGCAATAGTCTTTGTTTTGTTTGTCATTTTCTGTGGCCTTTTTAAAAGTGTATTTGCCAAATAACTGAAAGTGCGAATGTAAAAATGTTATGATGTCCTATGAAAGTGTCCCCACGGGGGCTGAACTGAATTTTTAAGAATAGGAAGGCAGATAGTGGAACTTATCAGTGGCTTGCCAGGGTTTTGAAAAATCCAAAGTTGTGCACTGAGGACCAAGCCTGCCTGAAAATGTTTTCATATGGTTTGTAAAGATAATACTATATTTTTAACTTTGCATGTTTAATATAAGTGAATCTAGTAAACCACTGTCACCAGCACTCCATATTGCTACACACTTGGCTGCTTCACGTATTTGGTACCTGCCCAGCCTTTGAAGTTATCTGAGGGTTTAGTGAAGTCCACTGGTAGATGCAGTAGATGTATGTGGCTTTGTGTTTTCAAGGAGTGTATGTTCTAGCTGAAACTTTGACTTACAGTGGAAAAAATTGATGTCATACCGTGTATACGTAAGAGCTGCATTTATATATACTTTGTCATCCACTCACTTATTCCAGTGGTCGGCAAACTCATTAGTCAACAGAGCCAAATATCAACAGTACAAAGATTGAAATTTCTTTTGAGAGCCAAATTTTTTAAACTTAAACTTCTTCTAATGCCACTTCTTCAAAATAGACTCGCCCAGGCCGTGGTATTTTGTGGAAGAGCCACACTCAAGAGGCCAAAGAGCCGCATGTGGCTCGCGAGCCGCAGTTTGCCGACCACGGACTTATTCTGTCTATAGCTCTCATCCTGGAATGGGGGCTACTGGGGTAGCCTGAAGGCCAAAGAGATAAGACATCCTTGGCTACCTTTTGGATGTAGGAGGCAAGTCTGGGTGAAGGCAACAGCTTAGGAAGAAACTGTCAGTTTTTCCTTCCAATATGAGGGTAACCTAGACATTAAAGGAGAGGCAGGGGATGAACAGAGTAAGGAAGAACTGAGGGGTGGGGGGAGGAGAGAGAGACTGAGAGAGAGAGAGAGGAGAGAAGAGGACAGGAGGAAGAAAAGTAGGTCTGAGAAAAACACCGAGTTTGAAGGAGTCCAGAAAGATTGAGTTTTTGAGGCTTCAGATGGGCAGGAGGAAAGGACAAGAGTGAGGGCTTGAGCACCTCTGTGAACTGAAATACCCAACTAGCATTTTCAGGAGCCAGTGAGGTTGGGAGGTAGTAGAAAATGAGGTTTGCTGGCTTGGATGAGGCCAGGGTGGGCCAGACAAGTAAGCAAGACTAATATTTATGGAACGCTTTGCGGCTACCAGGCAGATATTATTTGATGTGTCTCTCTGATGACTTCTATCATCATTTTATAGATAAGGAAACAAAGGTTCAGGCAGCTCAAATTATTCAAGTTCTTAAATCCAGAATATCTGAATCCAAGTCCAGTGTTCTTTGCATGGATCAAGTAAAGAACTTCCTATTTGAGAAAACCACTGAAGCCTTTTGAGCAGAGGGTAATGTGTTGAACGTGGAAGAGAAAAGAAAGAATGGTAGAGTCAGGAGACTATGTGGTCTCCATAGTAGATAGATGTTCTTGCTTTCTAGACCCACCCCAAAGTCTTGGGGTCATTGGCTCCAACAAAATGCTAATGTGTTTAATTTAGTCTCCTAATAGATTTCTAATGCACATCTTTTACACTCATATGATTAGAAAGTATTTAACCTTTTCCCCACATAATGAACCAATGGTCTTTGATTATATGGACCAAGTTTATCCATTGTATGAATGAAATTATGTTTCTGCAGGTGTTATTTTGTGGGTTTTGTTTTTGAGGTTTTGATTGGTGTAGTTGCTAGTGCTCAGTTTCTCTAGATAAAATGTATAAAATAATAATATATTTGAAATAGTTTCCTTATTGCAAATTTAGATTTGGATGGAGCAAGGCAACTACATTATTCTGAGAATTTGTCTTATGGTGAAGATGAGCCCACCTCTGCCCATGCACAGTCCCTATGTGAGGTGGGGGATACAAGGCACCATGGTGCATCTCCCCAAGAGACCAGTGTGGTCCGCAGGCTCAGTCGTCAGTCCACAGAGGGCAGCTTGGAGATGGAAGCCGCTTTTAATAACCGTGGACTTGAAGACTCCTATGCCACTGACAGCTCCTCCGTGTGGAGTCCAGAGGCAAGTGACTTGTTTTCCATTCTTTTCTTGCTTCAGTGTTTTGTGCTCTGTCTAGTTCTTGCTCTCCTCCCCTCCCCAACCCCCAAGAAAAAAATTTCTCCAAAAAGAAAGCATTGTCTTAAACAAAGACCTAAAGAGCCTTTATTTAAATAAACTTTTGTTCAGATGACCAAGATCTGACACCTATGTGGACCAATAAAAGAATCATATAAATTTCTATCAAAATGGAAAAAAAGAAACAAGAACGGTGGCATAATGGGCCCAGAAACAACTAGGCTTCTTTTTTACATAAAGGAGATTTTAATTCTTTACAGAGACTTTTTTTTATGGTTTCAATTAATTGGAGTCTATTTTTATTTACTCCAAATCTTGACTAATGATTATTTGAATATGAGAATTATTTCAAAATTAAAATACAGTGGCCCTCCAAATGAAATTATACAAGATATATGATGACAATCTTGAAGTATATTTGTTAGCTTTTCATTGAATTGAAGGTCTAAGAGATGGCATTAGTCTGGCCATTGACTTTGCTTTCTGAAGTAAACCTATGATAAAAGATGCCTCTTCTAAATTTATTTTTCAATTAAAACTTACTCCAGCCCTGGCTGGTTTGGCTCTGTGGATAGAGCATCGGCCTGTAGACTGAAGGGTCCCAGGTTCGATTCCGGTCAAGGGCACATGCCTGGGTTGCAGGCTCGGTCCCCAGTGGGGGGAATGCAGGGGACAGCCGATCAATGATTCTCTCTCATCATTGATATTTCTATCTCTCCCTCTCCCTTCCTCTCTGAAATCAATAAAAATATATTTTAAAAAAAAACTTACTCCAGAATACACCTAACCAACCAAAGGTTGCACTGGAGGTGATGAGGCTAGAAACTACCATTTATTGAGCAATTACTATGTGCCAAGCACTGTGATAAGGATTTTGCAAATATTGTTTTATCTTGCAGGCATTTATGGTTATTCCTTATTAGCTAGATCCCTCCTATAATGATTCTATAACATTAAGAGATACTAAATTGTGGTGTCTAATACCTTCACTGAAATTAATTTTGATGAAATAAGTCATATATAAATATATAAAACTTCTATGTAATTTGTGGGGATAGAGGAAGGAGAAGGATGAATGGGTTTTGTTAGCATCAGTCTGATTGAGAAAATAAACAGGATAAATCTCTTATTAGGGCCTGGACTGTCATAAACACCAAATGCTCACCAAGGAGAAGGGAAAAAAAATTACAGGAAATCATGTTCCAAATCCTGACACACTGGGGCGTGCAGAGAGAGCATAAGGAGATATGCACATGAGTGTGCACGCCCCTGTGTTGGTGTTTCTGCTAAGGACAGGAGATGGTAACTCAGATATGTATGTTAAAAGCAGCCCTTCATATTAGAGACACCCAAAGCTATTAACCTTATGCATTTTGTAAAACAAGTATACTTTCTTGTCAGTTTACTGCCAAGAGTCATACTAAATCCCACACAATAACATTCTATTTGGCTCCCTCACCACAAAAACAACAGCACTGTTTACCTGACTAGTGATACTCCGTCCCCTTGATCACTATGCCATTAGCCTGGAATTGCTTCTCCAGGTAATCGCCCATTTGCCTGCCTCACGGAGCTTTAATAGAAGACTTGGTGTTGAGGGCACTAAATGTTCTCAGACTCCCAAAATACCCAGACATCTCTGTGTGCTCCATTCAACCTCCTATCTATTTTGAGACAAAAACTGTAATTTGTGCTCTTACAGTAGAACCTCAAATGCAGCTCGGAGACAGTTCCTGTAACTGCCTGCTTGGCAGGCTTAGCTCGCCTTTTAAGAATTGATTTATTTGCCTCTTAGCTGTATTAAGAGCCCTGTCTTCCCCCCTGTATCTGGCATCGGGAACATATCGTGGGTCTGTTTACTCGGGGCCCCATGGATGACATCAATACTATTTTACTAAGACAAAAAAGGCTTTCAATTTGATAGAAAAATCTTTAAACCTACATGGGTTTTTGACAATGTGGCACAAGTATTCCCATCTTAAAGAATAACCCAGGCTATTAGAGCTAAAGGAATCCAATTTTATTTGGACTCAGAAGGAAACAGGTCATGCAGTGTGACTCCCCGTTAATCTGATGGATTTCCATGCGCTGTGCTTCCCGGCTGGGAAGACTTTTCCCTGCACACCCAAGGCTTGGTGGGGAGGACGATGGGAAGGTGGCTGGCGATGCTGAGCACACAGGGAGGCGGGTGTCCCACTTTTCATCTGTTCCCACTGATTAACTGGTTGGCCTTGAGAAGTTAATTAAAATCTGCCAAATGGGGATAAAAATGAAGAGATTTTTACCTTGCAGGAAGGTCAGATGGATTAGTGATATTAACCGTACCCACATGAGGAGCGCCTTTAGTTGCCTGGTGATAGGTAATATGTGTTGAAATGATTAATTGCTCTGAAAGTACCTGCCTTCACAAATCTTCATTTCAGACCAACTAAGGAAGGGGCCACGCTTTCATGGGCTGCAACTTGAATCTCCCCATCCATAGCCTGGTCTCTGCCTGGAGCTGTCTTACTCAGTTATTTCAGACCCCTCTCCCCTCCCAGGTCTTTACCACAAACCCGCAGGTGCAGCGAGCATTTATCTGAATAGACAGCCTGAGGGATAAGTGGAGAGACAGTCATTAACTAGGATATTTTTACTTTGGCATTGAAGTTGATGGCAGAACTGGGGACTGTTAACTAATATTAAGAGCAGGAGCCTAAAAGGATGTGAAATTCCAAGCAGTGTGTGTTTTCAACTCTCTTCTCCAATCTTATTCCCTCTGCATCTCACCCACTTACTATACACATAAATTGCTATGGCCAAAGGTTTTGGGAAGAAGAAGGGAGACAGCATGGTTCAACATAAGGTTTGGGATTTTAAGCATTAATACGGGTAAATTCTGGATAGTCCTGGCTGGGCTTATAATGTTGGGAGCATAGAGTGAATTACTTAGCCTTTCTGCGCATTGGTTTTCTCCCCTATAAAAAGGAAGATATTAAAATACATACCTCATTAGGTTAAAGTGAATATTTTAAAAGATAATGTTTCTTAGCTGCACTTCCCGAAAAGCACAGGACGTGCAATCCCAGGGAAGAGTGAGGGACACGGGAGTGAGGCAGGGAAGAACGGAGTGTCATTATGAGTATAATCAAGTTGGCACCACTAAGTGTGACTCATGGCTTGATCCTGTGGGACTGTCCTCTGTGAAGCTGTACAAACTAATCTCAGGACATCTTTCTAAGGGGAGAAAAGTTTAGTGTATGAGGCATGAAGTCCCCACACACTCTGGGCTTTCTATACGTGAGTGCCAAGCAGGATTCTGGGACTTTCCAAGCCTTGACATCAGCAGAGAGCCTGTGGTGGGAGCTGAGAGCTATGTGGCATGGCAAGAGGTAAGGCTTTATTGAGTTTCTCCGGGCTGAAGCCACTTAGAGCCCAGACAGGCTGGGCCTGTAGGGGAAGATGGAATAAGAGGTGAGGCCAAGAAAGTCTGAAGTGCATAAAAGCAGGCTTTTGCAGTCTATAAAGGGTTTAGTATGGTACCTGGCATAAGGGAGGGCTTAGTATATGTTATATATTATTACTTATTTTTAAAAAATATATTTTTAAAAAGATATATTTTTATTGATTTTAGAGAGGAAGGGAGAGAGACAGAGAGAGAGAGAGAGAGGAACATCAATGATGAGAGAGAATCATTGATTGGCTGCCTCCTGCACTCCCCCTACTGGAGATCAACCCCACAACCCAGGCATGTGCCCTGACTGGGAATCGAACCGTGACCTCCTGGTTCATAGCTCGATGCTCAACCACTGAGCCATGCTGGCTGGGTTATTATTACTTATGTTCTGACAAGCAATATAGAGATGATCAAGAGTAGACTAAAATAGATGGGAATTTTAACAGAAGTCTGACTTGAGTTTTAAGTTGGCCTCACTCCTTGGAGACTTGCTGCTAATATTATATCTACACTAGTCAGTTGTATTCAAAAGTCTCTATAGCAACCACTTTTATGACTTGAAACCAAGAACCTCTGAATAGAAACACTCACACATGAATGCATGCATGCTCAGAGGAAAAGATAGAAGAAGCTCCCCTTATTTTGCAAGAAGCCTAAATTTTCCTGGTAGACTAATGTGAATCTTAAGAGAGAGGGCATTTAATAGATGTCTCCTATATGTCAAGTCCTTTAATTTTCACAACAACCCTATAAAGTAGGTATCCTCTTCATGTTAATGTTGAGAAAAACAGGAAGTGGAAAAGATTAAATAACTTGCCCAATGTCATTGAGGTAGCAGGAGGTAGACCTGGGATTCCTAAGGCTGTCTCATTCCAGAGAACTGTGCACTTTTGCTTGAACTCTGCTGGAAAGTTATGTTGCTGCATGTGCATTGTTCCAGTGTTTTATTATATATATACTAGAGGCCCAGTGCACGAAATTCGTGCACGGGGCACGGGGTGTCCCTCAGCCCAGCCTGCACACTCTCCAATATGGGACCCCTCGAGGGATGTCTGACTGCCCGTTTAGGCCCGATACCACCAGAATCGGGCCTAAACGGGCAGTCAGACATCCCTCTCACAATCCAGGACTGCTGGCTCCCAACTGCTCGCCTGCCTGCCTTCCTGATTGCCCCTAATCACTTCCGCCTGCCAGCCTGATCACCCCCTAACCACTTCCCTGCCAGCCTGATTGATGCCTAACTGCTCCCCTGCCAGCCTGTTTACCCATAACTGCCCTCCCCTGCAGGCCTGGTCACCCCTAACTGCCCTCCCCTGCAGGCCTGGTCCCCCCCCCCCCCCCCGCAACTGCCCTTCCCTGCAGGCCCGGTCGCCCCCAACTTCCCTCCTCTGCCATCCTGGTCACCCCTAACTGCCCTCCCCTGCAGACTTGATCTCCCCCAATTGCCCTCCCTTGCAGGCCTGGTCCCTCCCAACTGCCCTACCCTGCTGGCCTGATCGCCCACAACTGATCTCCCTTGCAGGCCTGGTCCCTCCCAACTGCCCTCCCTTGCTGGCCATCTTGTGTTGGCCATCTTGTGTCTCAAACTGTTAAAACTTAAAGAAAAGGTATCCAAATTTAATAATTTAGTTCTAAATGTGAGCTTACATTTGAAGGCTTAATATTGGGAGGACATTTTAAAAAATGAATGACACTTTAAAAAGTATTACTTAAAAACTGTGAATTCCTTTCTCAATGCTGCGTTAGTTTATGAGAGCATTTTTCCAAGTTACTAAGTTTTTTGTGCTTGCTTCGGCAGCACATATACCAAGTTACTAAGTTTTTTAAACTTGTAGGATTTTCATAGATTCTATAGTAAGGAGACATTTGGCAGACTTACTAGATAAAACACCATTTGCAACTAAAAGAGAAACAGCAGTATTTCCTCATTTTTTCCCTACATTTTCATTACTTTTATAGGAGTACCAGAGGCCTGATGCATGAAATTCATGCAAGAGTGGGCCTTCGCAGACGCGGGCAGCTGCCTGGATCCCTCCCTCGCAGCCACTGGTGGCTGCAGCCCCGGCTTAGTTTAGAAGGATGTCTGGTCTAATTAGCATATTACACTTATATTATTATAGATATCATATCTTATAAAACAGTAATATGCAAATTAACCATCACTCCGCGACAAAAATGGCGGCGCCCATGGCCACAAGATGGCGGCGCCCAGTCCTCTCATCCCTGCCGGAGTCCCCCAGTCCGCCCAGCCTTCGCAATGCAGGTTGTCCAGCTCGGAGGCGCCTGTGCCCCCACACCACGATCACGCCCAGCGGTGTCAGCCTGGGCTGGGGTATCAGCCTGCGAGGGCACGCACCCCAACGGCACGATCCCCCTCCCAGCGGCCATAGCCTAGGCTGAGCCTAAGCCTGCGAGAGAGGCGCGCACCCCCATGGCGCGAAACCCTCCCAGCGGCCTTAGCCTGGGCTGAGTCTAAGCCTGAAAGGGCTTAAATCCCAATTGCACGATCCCCCTCCCAGCGGCCATAGCCTGGGATGGGGTCTCAGTGCGAGGGGCGCGCACCCCCACAGCGCGATCCCCTCCCAGCAGCCATAGCCTGGGCTGAGTCTAAGCCTGCGAGGGGCGTACACCCCCACAGCACGATCGCCCTCCCCGCAGCCATAGCCTGGGCTGGGGTCTCAGCGTGTGAGGGGCGCGCACCCCCACAACGCGATCCCCCTCCCAGCAGCCGTAGCCTGGGCTGGGGTCTCAGCGTGTGAGGGGCGCGCACCCCCACAACGCGATCCCCCTCCCAGCAGCCATAGCCTGGGCTGGGGTCTCAGCGTGCGAGGGGCGCGCACCCCCACAGCCCGATCCCCCTCCCAGCAGCCATAGCCTGGGCTGGGGTCTCAGCGTGCGAGGGGCGCGCACCCCCACAACGCGATGCCCCTCCCAGCAGCCATAGCCTGGGGTGGGGTCTCAGCCTGTGAAGGGTGCAACCCCCCTCCCAGCAGCCATAGCCTGGGCTGGGGTCTCAGTGCGAGGGGCGCGCACCCTCACAGCGCGATGCCCCTCCCAGCAGCCATAGCCTGGGCTGGGGTCTCAGTGTGCGAGGGGCGCGCACCCCTACAGCCCGATCCCCCTCCCAGCAGCCATAGCCTGGGCTGGGGTCTCAGCGTGCAAGGGGCGCGCACCCCCACAGCCCGATCCCCCTCCCAGCAGCCATAGCCTGGGGTCTCAGCGAGCGAGGGGCGCGCACCCCCACAGCCCGATCCCCCTCCCAGCAGCCATAGCCTGGGGTCTCAGCGAGCGAGGGGCGTGCACCCCCACAGCCCGATCCCCCTCCCCGCAGCCATAGCCTGGGCTGGGGTCTCAGCGTGTGAGGGGCGCGCACCCCCACAACGCGATCCCCCTCCCAGCAGCCATAGCCTGGGCTGGGGTCTCAGCGTGCGAGGGGCGCGCACCCCCACAGCCCGATCCCCCTCCCAGCAGCCATAGCCTGGGCTGGGGTCTCAGCGTGTGAGGGGCGCGCACCCCCACAACGCGATCGCCCTCCCCGCAGCCATAGCCTGGGCTGGGGTCTCAGCCTGTGAAGGGTGCAATCCCCCTCCCAGCAGCCATAGCCTGGGCTGGGGTCTCAGTGGGAGAGGCGCGCACCCTCACAGTGCGATGCCCCTCCCAGCAGCCATAGCCTGGGCTGGGGTCTCAGTGTGCGAGGGGCGCGCACCCCCACGGCCAGATCCCCCTCCCAGCAGCCATAGCCTGGGATGAGTCTAAGCCTGCGAGGGGCGCGCACCCCCACAGCGCGATCCCCCTTGCAGCAGCCATAGACTTATCTGGGGTCTCAGAGTTTGAGGGACGTGCACCCCCAAGGCGCGATCCCCCTTTCAGCTGCCGTAGCCTGGGCTGAGCCTAAGCCTAAGCCTGTGATGGGCGTTCACCCCAACAGCCTTAGCATGGGCTGGAGTCTCAGCATGTGAGGGGCGTGCACCCCACCGCCCGATCCCCCTCCTAGCAGCCATAGCCTGGGCTGAGTCTAAACCTGCGAGGGGCACACACCCCCATGGCACGATCCCCCTCCCAGTGGCGGCAGCCTGTGGTCTCAACCACTGAGTCACACCAGCCAGGCAGATATGGAGAAGTCTTAAATGTTACTTTTTTTGTTACATATATTTTATTGATTTTTTACAGAGAGGAAGGGAAAGGGCTATAGAGCTAGAAACATATATGAGAGAGAGACATTGATCAGCTGCCTCCTGCACACTCCCCACTGGGTATGTGCCCCTAACCAAGGTACATGTCCTTGACCAGAATCGAACCTGGGACCCTTGAGTCTGCAGGCCGATGCTCCATCCACTGAGCCAAACCAATTAGGGCTGTCCAATATGTTAAAGAAAAAACCCTATATAATAAAGAGGGAATATGCAGGGGAGGGCATTTGGGGGTGACCGGGTTGTCAGGGGAAGGCAGTTGGGGATGATTGGGCTGGCAGGGGAACAGTTAGGCATCGATCAGGCTTGCAGGGGAGTGGTTATGGGGTGATCAGGTTTGCAGGCAGAAGCGGTTAGGGGCAATTAGGCAGGCAGGCAAGCAGTTGGGAGCCAGCACTTCCAGATTGTGAAAGGGATGTCTGACTGCCTGTTTAGGCCCGATCCCTGTAGGATCGGGCCTAAACAGGCAGTCAGACATTCCCCGAGGGATCCCAGATTGGAGAGGGTGCAGGTTGGGCTGAAGGACACCCCCTCCCCCAGTGCACGAATTTCGTGCACCGGGCCTCTAGTATTTTTAAATAAAGAGGTCTTTGAATTAGAAAAGTCTAGTGTTCCATTACATAAATAAGGACTGATTCTGATTTACAATAAGAAATCAGACCAAAGTTTAGTTATGGGCAAGAGTCATGCCTTCGGAGGGAAAATCAAATTAGGTTGACATGATTTATAGTCTGTTGGAGAGTGACTCATTACAGTAAATGCAGCTCAGCTCAGTTTTCTCAGTGAGGTCATCAGATCTGACTGGCTACAGGTGAATTGCTGTCTAAAGGTGATATTTCATAATGAGGGGAGCCTGTTTGAAAATAGGTAGCACCAGTCTACTAATGGGAATAGATATTTATGGAGTCTGTTCTGAGCCGGGTATTTTTTCACATCTGTTAAAACCTCACAACAGCACTCTATCAAGTAGGCATCTTAATGCTCTCTCTCTCTTTTTTTTCTAACAAGAATACAGAAAGGATAGTCTATTTGGCCAGGATCAAAAAGCTAGTCAGTGGTAGAATGATGATTTCTGCCTGACACCCGTGTATACATTCAGCCTAGGTGTTCTGTCTCCAAGTCCAATGTTGCTGCTCACTAAATGGCTGCTGGGGATGCCACCCTAGACCTTTGCTACTCAAAATGTGCTTCAAGGACAACTGTGATATCCTCCTCATCTTCTGAAAAATGTAGAATCTCAGGCCCCACCCCAGTCCTACTGAGTAAGAATCTCCGGATGATTCAAGTCCACACATGAATTTGAGAAGCTCTGCCCTAAGCTTTTCTCCCATGGAGATTGAATATCTACTGAGAGATCACCTGTCTATGACCCACATTTTATTAGGATTCTTGTCTTAAGGAGGTCTTGGCCCATAGAGCACAGGTCCAGGCTCAACTATTTCTCCTGGGACTCAAGGTAAAGTTACCCCCTCAGCAGTTGCGTAGCTTCCTCGTTTTAGATTTTGCGTCTCAGTTGGTTTCATTGATAGGGATCAGTTATGCTTTTTGAGAGAAAGATACTGCAAAACATAAAAGTTTTGCTCATTTGTTCCAAAAGCATTCATGAAGCCTCCCTGTGTGCCAGGCACTGTGCCCTCCAAAAAATTCACAATCTAATGGAGAGATAGACCAATAAATAGACCTTTCTAATATAGAGGGATCTGAGCTCACAGTTAAAAAGTGCAGGGCACTGAAGGAGCAGAGGGGCATCGTCTCACCGAAATGCAGTAGATATGATCATTTCCATTCCTAATCTTTTCCTTTGTCTACAACAGGAGCAGGATGGGGCTGATTTTCAGCTGCCATCAGGGGTCCCAGAGCCCATCTCAAAGTGTGGTGATCTGGATGTCATCTTTGAATATAGAGCTGCCAGCCAGAAACTCACAGTGACCATTGTGAGAGCACAGGGCCTCCCGGATAAGGACCGAAGTGGCATCAACTCCTGGCAAGTTCACGTAGTCCTGCTGCCCAGTAAGAAACAGAGGGGCAGGACGGGCATTCAGAGAGGGCCCAACCCTGTCTTCAAGGAGAAGGTCACCTTCGCCAAGCTGGAGGCCAGAGATGTGGCTGGCTGTGCCGTCCGCTTCCGCCTGTACGCTGCCCGCAAGATGACCCGTGAGAGAATGATGGGAGAGAAACTGTTCTGTCTCAGCCACCTGCACCCAGAAGAGGAAATGAAAGTGACTCTGGTTCTGGAGCCAAGAAGTAACATCAGTGTGAGTAGGCTAAATGGTGCTGCCAGTGACGTGGTGTGTTCAAGGATGTGGAATGGTCAGCCCTTGATTTAGTACATTCGGCCTGTGAAATCCAACACTTTAATTTAATTTTCCAGTTGTTTCTTCTCATCCTTATAAGCCACGATTTGCACTGTATGCTTCCCTGGGTTTTTCATGCCCATCTTCCCTATAACCTGGTAGATGTCCATTTTAGGAAATAAGAGCACAGTGTGTGTTGGGCATGGGAAAACCAGGAGAGGTGGCTAGGCCTTCTAGTTAGCTAATAAATGGTCCTACCACCCATAGTCCTGCTCCTCCCGCAATACAGGCAGTCATCAGGTTACGTCGAACTCGACTTACATTTCATGGTTACGTTGCCATCTCCCATTTACAGTATCTATATATAAAAAAAAAGTTCTGTCATTTTGACGTACGTATATACATACGTGCTTTATATTTTTTATTATTTATTTACCACAAGTAAAGGTCAGGAATTGTTATCTTTCTTTTAAATTTTTTTTTTTTACTGTTTCACTTTATTACTGCTGTGAATGTGCTCCATGTGAGTGATGTAGGTGCTTATGTAGGTGGGTTCCGACTTACGAAAATCACGTTATGTCGCACCGTAGGAACGGATCTCCAACGTAACTCGAGGACTGCCTGTATACATTATGATGCACTCAGAGATGGGACTCTCAAGGTGAGGTCCTTGACACATGTGCCTGAGTAGGCTGCAAACTGTAGCCTAAAATTCCGGTCACTTTGAAGACCTTCCATTTATATGACCAAACTCCTCCATGTGCCTCCATCCTCTGTCTCCCCTGGGGTTTTGAGGAAGAAAGTGCAGCTTGTATATCTGCAAGATGGGCATCTCACTATTGCCATCAGTAATGTGTAGTGTGACTGTTACCTTTTAAAAGAACATGTAAAAAGATCAGGTAGCTCTCTTGGGCCACTCAGTCATTCATTCAAAGATGTTTACTGAGAGCCTGTTCTGTGTCGGGTGCTGTGAAGGGGATTCAGGAAAGGACAAAACAGGCGGTGACTCCATCCTCCGGGAGCTTACAATCTGGTGGAGGAGGGCCTCAGTAGGTAAACCAAAGCAGGAAGGAAAGACATTGACAGAGGCTGCTGTTTGTTCAAAAGAGTCAGAGAAAGTTTCTTTGAGGTGGTGATAAAATACAGAACTCAAGAAATCAAGGGAAAAGCTGGTGACATGTGGAGGACAAGGATGTCAGACAGAGAGAATGGCACATGCAGGTGTCGGGGTGGGAAGGCACTCATCATATCTGAAGAAGAGGAAAGGAGTCAGAAAGGTTAGAGTGTAGCCATGGGAGATCCAGCCATTTATATTTTTAGTAGATGTCTCGAAATTAATATCTCCAGACTCGACATCCTGATTTTTGCCTCCCTAATTCTATTTCACCTACAGTCTTCCAATCTTGGCTGAAGGCAATTTCATCCTTTAGTTGCTCAGATCAAAAAAATCTTACAAGTCATTTGTGACTTCTCTCCTTTCCACCTGAAATCCTATTGGCTCTGTCATCAAAATACAACCAGAACCCGACTCTTTGCTGGAAGAAATGGCCTCCTACGTTCTCCCTGCTCTGTCTCTGCCCCTCAGACTATGCCCAACATGGCTCAGAATGAGCCCTTTAAAGCATAAGCCAGATCACGTCGCATCTCTGCTCAAAACCCTATTTTTTTCTTAAGCTCTGAGTAAAGCATATCTGAAATCATGAACAACAGAAGCCACGGAGGTCAGGTGTCCTTGCTGACACTACAGAGCTCAGGGTTAGGTATGATCACACCCCCGTTACCTGTGGCAGGCCCTGTGCTGTGCTCTGGGAGCACAGAGTTGAGTGGGGAACATGAGTCAGTATGAAAGAACTCTGAGGTCAAGAGTTTTCCACTCTCCAGTTATTTGTTAAACATGATTATATGCACTGTGGCCTGAGAGGTTTATAAGGATTGGGAATTTGCTGGGAGAGGCAAGCTATGCAGCCCACAGTAGATGCTTCTATAGAAACACAGGGGAGGGGGGATCCTCACCCAACACTAAACAAATATTCCATTGTTGGGTTATCATCATCCAGTAGGTTCTTATCTAAGGTGCTTGTCAAAACCACCTGGCCCTCTAGTTTACAAATTGTGTTCCATGAAAGCAGGGACTCTAGATGGCTGGATAAACAGGATACCTTCCTGCAGGTGTAAAGAATACTTAATTACTTTTAATGCATTTATTCATTGGCGTTTCTGATAAGAAGTTTTAGGAAATGATATTAGATGTGGAGAAGAAAGGTTTGAGCAAAGTCCCATGTACAGATTTCTGGTGGAGGAACTGGTGGCCCCGGGAGGCTGGCTGGTTTCCCCTGCAGAGCTGATTCCTACTCCCCCTTCCTGGATGAGAATCAACTTGCTGATCATTTTCCCTCCCCGCTTCTTGAAGTGTCTGGTGCTTAAAAGTGGGTGCTTTGGAGAAGCATGCACGTTACTAAACAGAAGGCAGGGGCTTTGCCCTGGGCTCACCTATTGCCTGCCAGGCCTCTGAGACCTCAGTCCATGTGTCAGCTTCCTTATCAAAAAGTTGTAAAAGTGCTCATTTTCAATGGAATTTAGTTCTTAGGGGGAAAAACAGAGCATCAGGCGTATTCCTGACAACCTTAGAAGCAGAACTAGGGACCAAATGTCCTATGCAGTGGTAGACATCCAGTGGTCATTTCTTTTCCCAGCGAAGACAAAGATGCCTTTTTAATTGCCCCATTCATCACAAATCTGCAGAGAACGGAGTGGATGGGTTCCATAGAAGCACTTGAGCACAAATCACACAGGAGGGAATTTTGGTCTATATTAAATGTATTATTAGCTCGCTGTGTATCTTAGAGAGTTTGATTTACACTAGTAATAACATCTTGGTTCGTTTTGTCTTTGGAGAGGAAATATTGGATGGAGACAGCTCTTGAAACAAAGATGTCAGTTAATAATGCAGGGGATCTCATCCCCGGCCGGCTCCCCAGGCCCATTATCATTCCCACGGAGTGCGCCCTTCCTTCGTAATCTTTGGCAGCCATTGAGACTGGGCCACAATTTCACCAAACATAATATTGGCTTTCTGTAAGAGAGAGAAGTGCAGCGTGCACCAATGGATTCTTTGTTTTTCTTCCCCTCCAGAGTGGAGAGTCTCAGCTCAGCCCATCTGCCGTTTCTCACAGTGATAGTGCTTCATCCACGCAGTCGCTGTCTCATGGAGGGGCACCAGAGCTGTTGGTGGGGCTGTCCTACAATGCCACAACGGGGCGATTATCTGTGGAAATGATCAAAGGCAGCCATTTCCGAAACCTCGCTGTGAACAGAGCGCCTGGTAAGTGCATGTCTATTCCCCCAGCTCTGTTCCTTCCAGGAGCAAGTACAAGGCTGTGTGTGCTTTCATCTTAAGTCTTTAACTTTTACAATAAAAGTGATCTTGGTATAGCTTAGAGAGTTTTTACAGAGTGATACCTCTGTGATTTTTAATTGTCTTTCTATTTAATTAGATTGGAGGCTTCTTTGATACCTAGACAAAACTTGACATGAAATAGGCTGACCTCTATGTGTATATTGTTTAAGAGAAAAGAATGGTGTCTTTTCAGCATCATAATATGTATGGGCAATTAAATTTCCATGGCTAGATAAACAGGATATTTTCCTACAGATTCAAGGCCCTCAAATACCTCCAAAGAGGCAGGTCTACTTGCTTACCTACTAGCTTTGTTCTGATCTGTGCAGTTCACTTGTCTTTTCTTAATCTTGGTATACTCATCTAGAGAAAAATATATTAATGGTATCTTCCTTGTGGGGTTATTTTGGGGTGCAAATAAAGTGATTTATATAGTGTTAGCACAGTGCCTAACACATAGTGAGAATACTAGAAATGTTAGTGGTTATGATGTTGATGGAGGAGGAAGATCTGGGGCAACACAGGCCTGACTCACCACTTCTGAGATCACCACTGGAAAAAAGGGCTCAAGACTTACTCCAATAGCTACAGTCCAGGGTTCAGGAAATCAGAATAAGAAAGCAGCTCCTGCCAACTACCTTTCAAAGCCCAAGAAGTTAGAGATTGAGCACTGGAATGATGCTGCTAAAAATGAGTTTACCTTTAATGATCTTGTTTGTCAGAAGAAAAAAAAAACAGCTTAAAGGGGGACAGGAAGATGATTTTTGCCTCTGTTCTGCCTTGTGGATCTCATGTAAGTTCACCTGTTCAAAGGATCTGAGTTTGTATCCAGAATGCTAGCTGCAAGAGAGTCTGAAAAATGTTGTTGAATTTCCAGCCTTTCAAGTGTAGGAAGGTAAATTAGAATGGGTTAGAGTGGAGGGCAAGTGAGCCTGTCACCATCAGCAACAAAGTCTTCCTGATATAAGGATGAAATCAATAACTACATGATAGGCTGTGCGGGGCAATAAACTCTGGCCTCATGTCAGCAGCGATGAAGAGCCAGCATAGCTGGTAGAAGAAGGTTGGTTCTACCAACCAAATCTGGGCTCTTACTCTTTATTTGGATGGGGTGGGGGAGGAGACTCTTATTCTTTTTAGCCTTTAACTGTGTTGCATCCCATGAAATCTTCATTAAATGGTATTTTGTTAGCCAATCTTTATTAAAGCTATTAGAGCAAGTTTGTAAGGAAAGTCCCACACTCTGGATAACAGAATAGACAGCTACAAAAACCATAGTCTGTGTTGACACTCAGAACCATGTGAGAGCTATTTAAAATATATATTAGGTACTGTTTGCGCTGGTACGCTTTGTTAGATACAGCTTTGCTTTTTAAAATAACTTTGGGTTGATGAGAGATCTGAATTTAATACTTTATCTTCAGAGCTTTTGCTGGTCTCTTTTCCTGTTCTTCTGGGATTTGGTGAGATCTGAACAATTTTGGGGAAAGAACTTGGTGGCGCTGCAGAGAATTAGGGGGAGGTGGATCACACGGTGATGGTGATGGTTTTTTCCAGTGGATGCTGGGAAACTTTATTTTGTATGCTGGGTGGTACCAGGAAATATAGGAGGTGGGGGCGGACAGCATGATGGCTATGAAAACATCAGCTGGAGGCCAAAAACTAATATGTAAATTCAGGCTCTGCCACTTTCTAGTTGTGAGTTGCTAAAGTTTTCTGAATCTCAGTTTCCTCATCTGTAAAATGAGGTCATAATATATACTTTATTGGTAGGGCTATTGCATATAAAGCTGTGATGTTGAGGATGCTATTATTATATTTTCATACATTTCTATATGAAAGAAAATATGCCAAAGGGAAATTCTTACAACAAATGTTTACAACAAAATAGGAAAAAATTACAAGTTCTAATTTAGAAATTGATTTGATTCCAAAAGTTTAAGTCAGTTTGGCATTTACAACATGATTTTTCTTAGACATAGTGTTGCAATTTAACTTAAAATGTAATTGACATGCTGTGTCTTTGCAACCAAAGTAATAGAAGACAATGTTGCTGTGATGCTAGTAATTAAAAGAGAAACCCAAAAGGGAAGACAAAAGTTTTTTGTTTATGTAGAATGCTGGTCCTTAAGGAAAATTCAGCATAATTAGGAGGGGTTGAGAAAGTAGAAGGTTCCTTTGTGAAAGGGACCTCTTGGCACTTTCAAGGGCTTTAGTTGTTGACGGCATTGGTTCTTCATTATGTCTCACTTCATTACACCACTAGCACTACTTTGGCAGTCATCAGGCAAGCTTAGAATACATTTTTAGTTCCCATATGGAAGAGGCCAAGGGAGAGAAAGAATGAGGGAACATGAGTTTCATGAGGTAATTGAGAAGAGTTGGAAGAAACAGGAGGAGAGAGGATGCAAGTGGGAAAATGAGTGGGCCTAGGAGCGGGGGTGGTGGAGAGACCTTGGCAAGTGCACTGGTCTCCAAGGTGGAGGTGATGGGAGGGCAGGATGTGGGACCAAAAAGCCCCATGAAAGAGTCTACCTTGAAGGAGGTGCCTGACAGGGGAGAGACGCATGTAGGAACATGTATGTGCAAGGGTCACAAATCTTGTGCTTGGGACTCTTGGCATTGGTGCAGTTATCTAGTCTGTAAAGAGGGGATATCAAACCTGTCTTACAGCAGGACTATGATAATGTGAAGAATCATTCTTATGGAATCTGAAGGGAGAGTTGCTGAGCCTGAGTATTGGGAGCTTTCCTTGTCTAGATTATTGAGGATTCTAAATCTTTCTGAAAACAAAGGCTGGGATTTAGATGTGAGAATTTTTTTGTCTCAAAATATATCATGAAACAGAAGATAACTTTGAATTCAGAGCTTGATTCAGTCAGATGACTGTTCTGATATTTTAAACTTGTCTTCTTAAGCAAGATAGAAGAGTTGGACAAATAGTAGATGAAGTTCCTTTCCTCTATTAGGGTCTTAGAAGAAATGTAAGACCCATCCCCAAACTTCTGAGTTAAATCCTTGGGGAGAAGGCTCAATGAGGGGTAGGGTTTTACTCTGATGAGCAGGAGCTGGTGGAGGCATACTTAGAGATGTAAGTCTCCACCCCCCGCCACCCCCAGAATGGCTAAAACTAAAAAGACCAATTCCACCAAGTGTGGAGAATACATTCTTGGTGGGAGTGGAAAATGAAACAACCACTTTGAGAAAATTCCTGTCAGTTTCTTATACAAGTCAAATGCACTGAAAATCCATCTTAAGCATTTAACCATAAGTTTAAAAAAAGATCTGCACAAGAATGTTCCTAGCAGCTTTATTCATAATTTCAAAAACTACAAAAAGTCTTCATGTCCTCATGAATGAATCAACAAATTAAGATATATTTGTATTGTGGAATACTATTCAGCAATACAAAGGAATGAAATTAACTGAGGTATTTAACAACATGGGGGAATCCCCCAAACATTCCATTTATATGAAGTTCTAAAATAGGCAAAACTCATCTATAGTGAATTTAGAAAGTAGAAGAGTGGTTGCTTTAGGATTGATATTGGTGGCAGGATGGACTAGACAGGAACAGGAGGAAATATTCTGGGGTGATGGACATGTTTTATATTTTAATAGAAGTTTATGTTAAATGGATGTTTGCATTTGTCAAAACTTATTTGGGTGTTGGACACACAATGCAATATATAGAACATGTATCATAGAAATGCACTGGAAACCTACATGATCCTACTAACCAATGTCACCCCAATAAATTTAATTTAAAAACTTACTGAATGGTACTAGGATTTGTACATTTCACTGTATGTGAATTTTAACTTAATATAGAAAAGAACCATAAAATATTGAACTCTAGTTAATGAAATGCATGCCAAAATGTTTAGGGTGAAGAGTAATGATGGCTACAGCTAAGATGGATTGATGTTTAGATAGTTGGATAGATATATAAGAAAGCAAACTGTCTTAGTTCAGACGGCTATAGCAAAAATACCATAGACTGGGTGGCTTAACCTATAGAAATTTATTTCTCCTGGTTGTGAAGGCTGGGGACTCCAAGATCAAGATGCCAGTGTTCCTGGTAGGCAGACACTTCCTTGTCATGTCCTCACACAGCAAGAGAAAGAAAAAACCATCTCTCTCATGTCTCTTCATATAAGGGCATTAATCCCATTCATGAGAGCCAGCATAGCTCATGACCTAATCACTTTCCAAAGGCCCCAAATACCACCAGCCCTTCAAATGGCTTCACTGAGGATTAGGGATTTAACATATGAATTTTGGGAGGATGTATACATTTAGTCCATAGTGCAAATGGAGCAAAACATCACAATTGAAGAATCTAGGTACAATTTTAGTTATAAAATGTTGGGCAGAAAAAATGGTCTGGGATAGTTCAGCTGGGTCCGGAGGGTAAAAATAAAACAAGAGCCTTAGTCCTAGATAGGGGTATTATGTGTGTTTTTTTTAATTATGGTGACAACTCAAGGTTGAACCCTATTTCCCTGACTCATCCTTGAATGGGATAGATAGAGTACCAAGCAGCTGAACCTCTATAAACCAAATTCATCCCAACGAAAAGTGTGTGATTGGGCATATCTGCATTTCCAAGTTTAACCTTTTCTCTATTCATCTGGTAGGTAGGTAGACAGATATGTAGATAGGTAGGTAGGTAGGTAGGTAGATAGATAGATGATATATAGACAATGTAGACTTAGATATAGATATAAAATCTATCTATCTATCATCTATCTACTATCTTTTTGGTGAAAGTGCTCATGTTATAAAGTATAAATTGCTGTGTTGTTTTTTTCAAATCAAAGGTATGCTAGGGAAGATAAAAGAGGCTATTTGAAAATTAATGAAACTAGCTCATAGATCCAATTCAGAAACAATATATAAATGAGGTAGCAACATGAACTAATCTTAACCTTCATCCCATAACAATGTGCCAAGGAATCATTCCATCCCCTTTCAAGGTAACATCTCATTTAGTACATGTGGTCAGTATTCCAAATATTGTTGTCATGATTGCTGTTAGGATGGTGCAGGATAGTCTACGAATCTGATGGCAAGGGATAGTCTCCACCCCTGTAGGCGGTGGGTGGTCCAGGTGAAAAGCAGCTTATAGCGTCTGGGAGACATCTAAAATCCTGATGCGCATTTGCAAATGCTTTTGAAAAAGTCACCTTTGAGAATTAGAAACATCTGATTATCTGTTGAATTTGGCTTCATGGGAAGGCAATTCTCCAACTGTTTAGCCGCTCTGTTCTGTCCTTTTCCTGCGCCTGCCGCACAATTACTGCATGGCCTCGACATTTGATTTAACCTCCCCGAATTTCATTTTCTTCCCTATTAAATGAGGTCAACAAGCTAATGTTACTGATACAAGTGCTATGTTAAAAAAAAAAAAGTTAGTTATTCTGCCACAGGTTCTCTCTCTCCAGCTCCCTCTTTGCCATGCCTCTGTCTCCAATGTGTACGTGTGTGTATACACACAAGTAATGGTCCTTGTCAAACACTGTCATGAAGCCGCCCTGCCAGTTAAAACAAGTTCCCAAGCCTCTCAGCGTG
The DNA here is from genome assembly GCF_951640355.1 of Cnephaeus nilssonii. NCBI lineage: Eukaryota > Metazoa > Chordata > Mammalia > Chiroptera > Vespertilionidae > Cnephaeus > Cnephaeus nilssonii. The sequence goes on from NC_137075.1 coordinate 77,967,568, forward strand.
TGCAGGATTGGCTCTGCGTGATAATTACCTCCCAAATGATAATACTTACAGCAGCAGCATATTAACCTTGTTAGGCACTCACAATAGCGGAGACTGGAGGAAAGAAAAACAAAAGGCAAATCAGGCTGCCTCATTTTAGTGTGAAGGAGGGAGGCAGGGGGTGCACTCTGTGACTGAAGTGCCTGGAGACAAGGACTAAACGAAGAAGTGGGGCACCCACCTTCTTTAAAAATTCCAGTCCAGGTTTTAGTGAAATACAATGAGTATTTCCTACTGGCCACTTTGTGCTCAGATAGGACCAATTCATAGGAGGATTTCCATGTGGCACTAACTTATTGAGAATATAAATGGTCTTCCTTTACTTACATCAACTCATTTAATTCTCACCACCATATCAAACTTAGAAAATCTGAAAAGCAACAGGAGAGGAAATATAGTTCCCATGGCATATGAATTCTATCTCAATAACACTGTTTACAAAAAGAAAAAATAACAATATAGAAAGGAAAAAATAACAATAAAAAACTCAGTTACCTGCAGAAGAATAACAGTAAGACAGAGGACAGACCTCTCCACAGCAATGAGAGAAGCCAGAAGACATGGGGAGAATATCATTCTAGTCCTGAGAGAAAAACATTCTCAACTTAGAATTCTGTTTAAGTAAAGGAAAAATAAGATATTTCCCACAAAGTTTGAAAGGTTTTATCACTGAAAGAACTACCAACTGATGTATTTCGGGAAGAGGGAAATTGAACATGGAAGAAGTGATGTGTAAGGAAGAGTAATGAACAAAAAATGGTAAACATGTAGATAAATATAAGCATATGTAGACTGCATAATAAAAACAGCAACAGTAGGAAAAATGACCAATGTTGGGAGTACAACCATGAAGTGGAAATAAAATTCTAGGCAGAAATAACATGAAGTATGGGAAGAGGAGAGGGAAATCAAAGAATTCTAAGGTCCTAATGTTGTTTAAGAGATATTGATTAATCTGAGACATTAAATGAAGTGTACATGTTAAAATTTTAATCCAACTTTCAAACCAAGAGAGGGAATAAATCAGAATTAAAAAATTCAGTTAATACAACAGAAAGCAGAAAAAGATATTTAAAAGCATAGAAAATTCAGAATAGATAGAAAGCACAAACCAACACAATAAAAATCACCAATCAAAATATATCAGTGGTCATAACAAATGTAAAGGGACTGCTATGTAAAAAATAGATATAACATTAGATTAATATTTCTCTTCTCAATATCTCCCTGTCCCTTCTCTCCCCAACCTCTCACATACACTGCAGTTTATGTTGGGCCCACTCAGCATCCTAATGAGAGAGAAAAAACAAACAAACTAATAACCAACACCTTGGACTTGTCACAGGAATGCAAGGAAAATTTAACATTAGGAAAATCTACTGGTGTAGTTCACCATATTAACTGATTTATGAGAAAACATTATGGTTTTCTCAATAGGTGAAATTGAAGGTTTTGATAAAGTTCAGTATCCATTATTGAGAAGATAATTACTCTTAGCAGATGAATAATAAAAAGTGTATTAGTGTAGACTCGGCAGTGATGCAGCAACAAATATATCCTTACAGTCTCAGTGGCTTACGCAGCAAAGGTTAATTTCTCTCTTGCATCACTTTCCAAAGTGAGTCAGGTGACTCTCCTCCAATCTGTGATGAGTGCAGGCTCTGTAATCAGGAGATAGTATGACATTCACATGTGAGCTCCATCATTGCCATGAAAGGGGAGGAGGCAGCATGGAGACTTCTTGCTTGGTGGGAGTGGTTGAAGATAGCCACGACTGAGCATCTCTTCTCATATTCTGCTATTCAGAACTGAGCCACATGGTCCAGTCAACTCTAATCTGGTGAGAAGCCTACATCTTAATGTGGTATTTGACCTAAATCGCCAACCATTGTTCATCCCTTACTATTTGGAGTTCTAGGAGCAATCAGCCTTTGCAACCACAAAAGGGTGTGAATTCCTGCATGCTCTCTTTTTCCTTTCCCTTCCCCTTGCATACCAGTCAATTCTTTCCCAGGCTTACCTCTCACCTCCCTGCACCTCCCAGTGAAGCCAGTGGCACTGAATACTCACTTTTAACATTCTGTTTTTCAATCTGTCTCCTAGAGCAGCAAGCTCATTAGACATATGCTCTTCCTCCGAGTTCTAGCAGATGGTGGTTTTTATCATCATGTAACATGGATTATGGATCTCCGCTGTTCTAGCCTCTGATATTAGTTTCATCATCACCTGGCACCAACTTCTAGGCCAGTGTTCATTCTTTTTTTTTTTTTCCTCTTTTTTTTTTTTTTTTTTTTTTTTATGGTCACATTCCAGTTCAGATTACTGATTACTACATCAGTCTGATTTTGTCAGGAAAATGCTCTAGGTATTTTGAGTTGGAAGTTGTTTATCACAAGGTTTAAATGTCAGCAGGGCTCTCTTCAGGAAGTCCAGAAGTTCAGGTATCACAGGAAAGAAGCCTATCTGGTCTGAGCTGTGAGCACACAAAAGGGGTGATTCTCACAAGGATGTTTGAACACGTGGGCAAATCCTTGCTTTGCAGGCTTCTAATGCTGCACACATGCCTGCAACTGCGTCTAAAGTTACGGCTCCCCTTTCCAGTCTCATAAATGTAGCTTTCATTAGTGTAGTTTAGCTGGGGTCTCACAGGCCAGAGATTTAGGCAAATGTAGTTTTTATGGCTTTACCCCCTTTTGGTACAGGAAAGAGCTTAGAAAGGTGGGAATGGTATTGCATATCAACAACTAATATAAGGTACAGAAGGGAACTTGCTTATCCTCAATAGTGGGCATTTTAAGAAAATATAGGGTACCCCCAAACAATGTATACACACTTCAACAGCTGATAGCTCAATTTTGAAAATGAACTGTATTTTAATAAACACTGCCTTTATAATTATTCATATTGTGTGTATGTATATATATATTGGGGATTATATATATATATATATATATATATATATATATATATATATATATATATATATACACACACACACACACACACACACACTAGACACCTGAAGCACAAAGATTCGTGCAGAATGCTTCCTTACCCTGGCTGCTGGCACAGCCCAGAGCCGCCTTTCTGCTTTCGCTCCGCCCGGAGCCGCCTTTCCGCCTTCCCATGCTGCCCAGAGGCCTGGAGTGGCTGGGGTGGTGTGAAATGCCTGCCTGTGTATGCAAATTAACCTGCCATCTTTGTTGGTTTAAGTTGCATACTCACTCCTGATTGGCTGGTGGGTGTTGTGAAGGTACGGTCAATTTGCATCTTTCTCTTTTATGTGTGTGTGTGTGTGTGTGTGTGTGTGTGTGTGTGTGTGTGTGTATTGTTAATCCTCACCCAAGGATATTTTTTCCATTGCTTTTCAGAAAGAGTGGAAAAGAGGGAGGGAAGGGGAGAGATAGATAGATAAAGAGCGACTGGTTGCCTCCCACACTCACCCTGACCAGGGCTGGGGATCAAATCTGCCACCCAGGTACATGCCCTTGACCAGGAATCAAACCCAGAACCCTTCAGTGTGTGGGCTGATGCTCTAACCACTGAGCACCACCGGAGACAGGCTCACTATCATTCTTAATCCTGAAATCCCTTCAAAGTCAGGACAAAATAAGGCTCCCACTAGCATCTCTTATTCAACCTTAGGCTGGAGGCTGAAGGCAATGCAATAGAATAAGAAAAATTATCTGGTTATCTACATAAAAATACAAGAAAATCTACAAATTTAAACTAACGTGTTTCTTATACAAAATCAATTGTTTTCTAATATATCAGGAACAATTAGAAAGTATTGTTTTTAAACATCACTATTTACATCAGCAACAAAATATCTAAGCTATATATACATATACATACATACATATATATATGTGTGTGTGTATATATATATATATATGATAACAATAAAATGAGTATGAAAATTATGGAAAAATTATAAAACTTTCTAAAACACACAAAAGGAAAGTAAATATGCAAGAGCCAGTTAAACCAAACAAAAACTTAGAATAACTTGGTTTTTAAAAAGATGATAGGGGGATTCTTTTTAGCAGATATCAAGACATATTATGAAATGATGATAATAAATATTATCAAACTTAGGGAAAGACACTCAAACTTAGAAACTTGATATCTGACAGACATATTACAAACCAGCAGGGAGATAATATACTGTTTAATGAATAATGCTTCCAATATGGAAAAATAATTAGACCTCTATTCACACCACACACAAAGATCAATTTCAGTGGATTAAAAATTAAATGTGGTAAGTCAGAGAAAAATAAATAGGGTATGATTTCACTTACATGTGGTATCTTTTATTTTAAAGATAGATACAGAGAACAGATTGGTGGTTTCCAGAGGTGGGAGATGTGAGGGATAAGATGGTCAAAAGGTACAAACTCTCAACTATAATATAAATAAGTCCTGGGGATATAATGTACAGCATAGTAACTATAGTTAACATACTGTATTGTATATTTGAAAGCTGCTAAGTGAGTAGATCTTAAAAGTTCTCATCACAAGAGAAAGAATTTGTAACTATATGTGATCATGGATAACTAAAGTTATCCATGGGTAATCATCCTATATAATTAAAGGCTAATATGCAAATCGACCAAATGGTGGAAGGACCAGTCACTATGATGCACACAGACCACCAGGGGGCAGACGTTCAATGCAGGATCTGTCCCCTTATGGTCAGTGCGCTCCCACAGGGGGAGTGCAGCTCAGCCAGAAGCTGGGCTCATGGCTGGCAAGTGCAGCGGCAATGGCAGGAGCCTCTCCCGCCTCCATGGCAGCACTAAGGATGTCCGACTGGTGGCTTAGGCCTGCTCCCTGCAGCGACCGGGCCCAAACCGTCAGTCAGACATCCCCCGAGGGCTCTCAGACTGCGAGAGGACACAGGCTGGGCTGAGGGACACCCCCCCCCCCACCGAGTGCACACATTTTGTGCACCGGGCCTCTAGTCTATATATATAAAAGCCTAAGTGACCAAATGACTGAATGACCGAACGACCGGTTGACCAGTTGCTATGATGCGTACTGACCACTAAGGGGCAGACACTCAATGCGGGAAATGCCCCCTGGTGGTCAGTGCACTCCCACAGCCAACCTCCTGTGGTCAGCCAACCTCCCACAGTCCCTGCCCCCACCTGACAAGTCCCCCTGTTGGCCCCAATTGGGGCAGGGGGCTGGCCAGCCAACCTCCCATGGTCCCTCACCCTGGCCGGCCAATCTCCTTCGGTCCCTCCCCGTGGCTGGCTGCCCCCCGTCACACCCCCTGATCGGCCCTGATCACTGGCTAGGCTGAGGGACCCCTACACCTGAAACTAACAATGTTATATGTCAGTTATATCTAAAAAAGATCAAATGTGAAAAACAAATTTTTAAGACTTATAGAAGAAAATACAGGAGAATATTGAGTTTGGGTAGAATTTCTTAATTTTGTTTAAAAATCATCAACTAAAAATGACAACATTGATAAATTTGATGCCATAAAATTTAAAACATTTATGCTGACAAGCATACTATAAACAGAGCAAAAGGATAAACTACAAGTAGGGAAAAGATACTATTAGGAAATATAACAATGATTCTGTATCTAAAATTTATAAAAGCCAGTAATTCACTCCTGGGTATATACTAGAAAGGGTCTCAAATATTGGTACAATGCAAAATATAGAAAAATGTTCCCTGAACTATTTTCAATTCTTGGTTATTATAAACAATTAAATATCCATTCATTAAAAGTAGGGATAAGTGCATTGTAGTTTATTAAACACTGTAGTTTATTAAAATAAATGAATCAGGTTTATATATCAACTAGAGGCCTAGCGGCCCGGTGCACAAAATTCGTGCACGGGGGGGAGGGGAGTCCCTCAGCCCAGCCTGCACCCTCTCCAATCGGGGACCCCTCGAGGGATGTCCTAAATGGGCAGTCGGACATCCCTCTCACAATCCAGGACTGCTGGCTCCCAACTGCTCGCCCGCCTGCCTTCCTGATTGCCCCTAACCACTTCTGCCTGCCAGCCTGATCACCCCCTAACCACTGCCCTGCCAGCCTGATTGATGCCTAACTACTCCCCTGCCAGCCTGTTTGCCCCTAACTACCCTCCCCTTCAGGCCTGGTCACCCCTAACTGCCCTCCCCTGCAGGCCTGGGTCCCCCCCAACTGCCCTTCCCTGCAGGCCAGGTCACCCCCAACTTCCCTCCTCTGCCAGCCTGGTCACCACTAACTGCCCTCCCCTGTAGGCTTGATCGCCCCCAACTGCCCTCCCTTGCAGGCCGGGTGCCTCCCAACTGCCCTCTCCTGCTGGCCATCTTGTGGTGGCCATCTTGTGTCCACATGGGGGCAGGATCTTTGACCACATGGGGACAGCCATCTTGTGTGTTGGAGTGATGATCAATTTGTATATTACTCTTTTATTAGATAGGATAGAGGCCTGGTGCATGGGTGGGGGCCAGCTGGATTGCCCTGAAGGATGTCCCGGATCAGGGTGGGGGTTCCCTTGGGGCGTGGAGCAGCCTTGGCAAGGGGCCTGTGGTGGTTTGCAGGCCGGCCATGCCCCCTGGCGACCCAAATGGAGGCCCTGGTATCTGGGATTTATTTATCTTCTACAATTAAAACTTTGTAGCCTGGAGTGGAGCCAAGCCTTCTGCTTGCTCCGTGGCAGCAGCCGTTTCTGTTGGGATTTATTTACCTTCTATAATTGAAATTTTGTAGCCTGGAGTGGAGGCCTAGGATGGCCAGGGCTGCAGATGCTTGGCTTCCTCCATCACCGGGGGCAACCCTAGCCTCCTGCTCTTCCCGCTCCGTGGCTGCCGCCATTTTTGTTGGGATTTATTTACCTTCTATAATTGAAACTTTGTAGCATTGAGTGGAGGCCTAGGCCGGCAAGGGCAGGTGGAAAACTTGGCTTCTTCCATTGCCGGGGAAACTCAAGCCTCCCTCTGCTCTCTGTGGCCGCAGCCATCTTGGTTGGGTTTATTTGCATATTTGCGCTTGATTGCCTGGCGGGTGTGGCTGGTGGGCGTGGCTGGTGGGTGTAGCAGAGGTATGGTCAATTTGCATATTACTCTTTTATTAGATAGGATATAGATAATAAACAAATTTAATATCAAATGAAAAAAGTAAGTTTTGGGAAGACATAAGCTAAAATGTTAAATATTTTTTAATGTACAAAATACTGTTAAATATATTTTGGATATCTTATATTGTGAAAATCTAACATTTATCTACTTAAAGGGTAAAAATCTAAAGACATATATGGAGGTCCTGCCAGGTAACTCAGTTGGTTAGAGTGTCATTCTGATATGCCAAGGTTGTGGGTTCTATCCCAGATCAGGCCACATAAAAAAAGCAACCAATGAATGCATAAATAAGTGGAATAACAAATCAATGTTTTCCTTTGCCTCTCTCTCCCGCCCTCCCTCCACCTCCTCTCTCTCTAAAATCAATAACTAAAAATTAAAATAAAAACACATGCAAATGATGAAGTCCAAACTCATGATATTAGTTACCTGCGAGAAGTTGAACAGGATCAAGGAGGGATACTCAAGATTATCTTCAATAGTAATATTTTATTTCATAAAAATCAAACAAAAAGCAAAAAGATCAATAGTAAATAGGACAAATACTAAATATCACAAGTCTGGGTAGGTATCTGGACATATGTATTATTATCCTCCACTCTCTTACACATGTTTAAAATGTTTGATCATTGTTAATAAATTCAAGGGGAAGAGGGGTTAAAATGACGAAATTCCTTTCCTGTGCCCAGAGAATCGTGGTTCCCCTGCCCCCATCCTGAGGCTGAGTTTGTAGTATAAGTGGCAGACTGTCATGCTGCAAAGGGGTAGCTTTTTGTATGGGCTATAGAAGTAGCCACTGTGGTATCGCATTGATTCTTGGGAAAAATGACTTCTGAGTTCCAAGAGATGTACTTTGTGCCGTGATACATTGAGGATGTGTGTACAAGAGCCCTCCCTTACTGCAGGGGATATGTTCCACGCTCCCCAGTGGATGCCTGAAACTATGGATAGTATACGGAACCTACGTGTCCTATGTTTTTCCTATACACACATGCCTATGATTAGGCATAGTAAGAGTTTTAACAATATTAGTAATAAAGTTTATTAGTAATAAAGTAGAACAATTAGAATATATATATATATATATATATATATATATATATATATATATATGTACTAGAAGCCCGGTGCACGAAATTCGTGCACGGCGGAGGGTTGTCCCTCAGCCCAGCCTGTACCCTCTCCAATCTGGGACTCCTGGAGGGATGTCCGACTGCCCGTTTAGGCCCGATCCTGGTGGGATCGGGCCTAAACGGGCAGTCGGACATCCCTCTCACAATCCAGGACTGCTGGCTCCCAACTGCTTGCCTGCCTCCCTTCCTGATTGCCCCTAACCGCTTCTGCCTGCCAGCCTGATCGCCCCCTAACCACTCTGCTGCCAGCCTGTTTGCCCCCAACTTCCCTCCTCTGTCGGCCTGGTCACCCCTAACTGCCCTCTCCTGCAGGGTTGATCACCTCCAACTGCCCTCCCTTGCAAGCCTGGTCCCTCTCAACTGCCCTCCCTTGCAGGCTTGGTCCCTCTCAACTGCCCTCCTTTGCAGGCCGGATGCCTTCCAACTGCCCTCTCCTGCTGGCCATCTTGTGGTGGCCATCTTGTGTCCACATGGGGGCAGGATCTTTGACCACATGGGGGCAGCTATATTGTGTGTTGCAGTGGTGATCAATCTGTATATTACTCTCTTATTAGATAGGATAGAGGCCTGGTGCACGGGTGGGGGCCAGCTGGTTTGCCCTGAAGGGTGTCACAGATAAGGGTGGGGGTTCCCTTGGGGTGTGGGGCGGCCTGAGCGAGGGGCCTGTGGTGGTTTGCAGGCAGGCCATGCCCCCTGGCAACCCAAGCAGAGGCCCTGGTATCTGCAATTTATTTTCCTTCTACAATTGAAACTTTGTAGCCTGGGGCGGCAGCCATTTCTGTGGCAGTTAATTCACCTTCTACAATTGAAACTTTGTAGCCTTAAGTGGGTGGGCCCAGCCAGGGTGTGCAGAAAGCTTTGCTTCCCCTGTTGCCGCCGGCAACCCTGGCCTGCTCTCTCAAGCTCCATTCTGCCGCCATTTGTTTGAATTTGTTTACCTTCTATAATTGAAACTTTGTAGCTTGAGTGGAGGCTTAGGCCTGCAATGGCTATGGAAAGCTTGGCTTCCTCTGTTACCTGGGAAACCTTGCTCTCTGTGGCTTTAGCCATCTTGGATTGGGGTTAATTTGCATACTCGCCCTGATTGGCTGGTGGGCGTGGCTTGGCTGGTGGGCGTGGCTTATGTAGCGGAGTGATGGTTAATTTGCATATTACCATGTTATTAGAGAGGATATGAGGTAATATGCAAATTAGACCAGGACTCCATAACTGGTCATGACCAGACAGGAGGAGGTTGCGCACGAGTCGGCCGGCGCTGTGCGAGTCAGGCGCAGGTCCTGGCCCCCCATGGGGTGTCTCCTCACACAGCGGGAGGCGGGGCGCCTCCTTGTGCGATTTTAATCATGCGCTGGGCCTCTAGTATACTATAGTAAAAGCTATGTGAATGTGCCATTATTAAGCAAAACCAGGGTTACTTGAACACAAGCTCGGAGATATCGCAACGGTGGATCAGATAACCCAGGTGGCTTCTAAGTGACTAACAGTGGGGAGTGTGTACAGCCTGGATATCAGGGATAAAGGGATGATTCACCTTCCCTGTAGGACTGAGAGGGATGACGGGAGATTTCATCAAGGTACTCAGAATGGAGTGCAATTTAAAATGTATGAATCATTTATTTCTGGAAATTTTCACTTAACATTTTCTGACCGTGGCTGACCATGGGTAACTGAAACCATGGGAAGCAAAACAAGAGATGAGGGGGGACTACTGCACTGTTACACTTTTTTCTGGCACACGTGGCACAAGTGCGGGTAAAGCAGTTGGAGAACTAGTTGGCAGAATAGCATCCAGCACTATCAGGGATTGTGACCCATTCCGTGTTTTGATCATAGTTTTGAGTTACTGGAGACACTGAGAGACTTTCTACCTCATCGCCAGAAGATAAAATATTGCTTGTTGTTGTTTTGTAAAAAGTATAGACAATTTCAAAGAATTAAAAAAGAGCTCAATTAAGTTGTATATTTACTTCAGTGGACCTTTCTCTATCCATTTGGACTGGTGCTCATCAGAATAAGTCACTGAACCCCAAAAGACCCAAGCCCTGTTCCTCACTCTTCTACACAGCAGAATGTCCTGATCCTCTAGTCAGGTTGTTGAAAAGCAAGCACATCATTCCTGCTGATAAAGGTTCCCCTTTGAGCCAGAATGATCAGCACCATTTCCTTCCTTCGGTCAGGTGTCCGCAGACTGGATTGTTTATGAAATTATTATTTCCCCTTCTTGTCACTTACAATTCAGCTCCAGGGATGGTGTTTTGGTAGGAGGTGGCCTTTCTCGTAACTAGAAAACAGTCTTGCGACAGGATAAAGCTGGAAATTGCTCTCTTTGTGAAATAAGCAGGTCCTTGCTTGCAAGGTTAACTCAGTTCCCACTGCCACCCTGACAGCAGAATTCCCAGTGCAGTTTGGTGACTGGATTGAACTTTTCCTTCAGGAATCATGTAGCCCTACAGAGGCAGCAATGCTAATTCACTCCCCCATTGTTGGTTTTCTGATAGCTTTTCCATAAAGCACTTTGAAGAGTGGAGAGCCCGAGTCTGAGACAGAGAAGTGTTTTCCCACCTGAAGTGTAATTTCACACCTTGTGTTTCTCAGTGGATAAGTGCACAAAACAACACATCAAAGCAGGATAGGAAAAAATCAATATAGAAAGAACACTGCACGTTGTAATTTTTTCCCCATCCTATAATGCTCTCCTCTATGTAGATTACAGAGACCTGGGTTTACGCTTGTAAAAAGTTTGACTGGTTTTAGATGGGAAAGTGAGCAGTAAACACAAATCAGCTTTCAGTCTGTACAGAATGTACAGAAAAATAGAATTTGGAAAACACCTTAACATTTGAGATTTTTTAAAAAATAGAGCATACATAAGTTAGTGGTAAAAGTCGTAGTTAAGAAAAAAAGTCAAGAAATTGATAAATGATTTTACTAAATATATAATTTTTAAAAATATATTATTTTATTTATTTCAGAGAGGAATAGCGAGGGAGAGAGAGATAGAAACATCAATGATGAAAGAGAATCATTGATTGGCTGCCTCCTGCACACCTCCCCCCCCTCTACTGGGAAATGAGCCCACAACCCGGGCATGTGCCCTTGACCGGAATCAAACCCAGGCCTTTCAGTCCACAGGCCGACGCTCTATCCACTGAGCCAAACTGGCTAGGGCTAAAAATATAATTGTTTTAGGAATGATGTTCTTTGTAATGATCCTTTCAAGAATTTTAGCAAAAGTAGTAGACTATATCAGTGATTTGGATATTTTCTTTCCTTTCTGTAAATGACCAAATATATGATGCTAGTTACCATTTTACAGCATACTAGTGCAAAGATTATCAAACATGTTGCATTTTGCAAGTTGGGAAAAACTTGAGACCAAAAGAACAAAGAAAGTTGAGCATCCTGGCTATTCATGAACATTCATTATCCAATACTTAATACTTGTTGAATGTGTGCTACATGTTAGACCCTGGGCCAGGCATTGGATACAATGATAAACAAGTCAATTCCTCTTTTTACCATTGAGGAACTGATAGTCTTGCAGACAAGTAAACAAGCAGTGAAATACTGGGTTATAAGTGCTGAGAGAAGCTAAAACAGGATTTAATATTTTCCCAATTTTTTACAGTCAGTATTATTTTGTATTAGTTTCAGGTGGATTGCACAGTGGTTAGACAATCATATGCTTTACAAAGTGTTCCCCACGATATTTCCAGTACCCTCCTGGCAGCATACATGGTTATTACGATATTATTGACTATGTTTTCTATGCTGTGATTTATATCCCTTGCCTACTTTGTGATTACCAATCTGTGCTTCTCAATCCCTTCACCTTTTCACCTACTCCGCCAACCCTCCTCCCCTCTGGCAACCATCAGTCTGTTCTCTGTATCTATGTCTGTAAAACTTGATTTTGATGAGACCCACTGGCGGGTTATCTGAACTAGGCCAGGTGAGGAGGGAGAGTGGTCAGGAAATTTGGATAAAGTAATGTCCAAACCAAACTAGTGAATAGAAGTCATGTGAAGATGGGTATCACTTGGGATATCAAGACATGTATAACTTGTGTAAAAGTGAAAGGGAAAGAGAGCAGGTAGGTTTGGAGGGATGAAGGTAGTTCAAAATGGTTGGATTACAATTTGTAAAGGCAACAGTGGTGTGCAATAAGACTAGAAGATAAACATGGCCCAAATATTTAGTCTATACAAAGAAATTTAATTTTATCTTAAGACGAGTAGGAAGTATCAACAAGTTCGTTTTTGCTTATTAGTGAAAGTGACATGACCAGAGAGGCATTTTACAAATATTGCCTTATCCAGTGACTGGTGTTTGGTGAGCAAGTGTGTAGGAATGCAGGTGAGAGATGCTGATGACCTGAGCTTATGGTGTACACTGAGAGTTCATTGGCACTGGGGATGCAAGAAAGTCGGTGGATTGGGAACTATTTAAGAGGTAGAATCAATAATACTTGGTGATTCACTGGTTGCACCAGGGTGAGGAAGCCAGTATTGTTAAAAAATGTAGTCCTGATTACTGATTTGGATCATTGAGGGGATGATGTTATGAGAGATGGGGAACAGTGGAGCAGCGAGTGTTTGGGTTGGGAACCTGATGAGTGTGAGGTGTGTGTGGGATGTCCATGAAGAGAAATGCAGTATTCTGTTGGATCTTGAGCTCGGGCGAGACATCTAGGCTAGAGGGACAGATTTAGTAGTTGTCATTGAAGTCAGAGTTGGTAGTTGCCATTGAGTAGATGAGACGGTCCAAAGAACACGTACACTGTGAGGAAAGAAGGGACTCTTTAACTCAGGCACAAAACAGTATTGTGACAATGGAAAGGAAAACACATGTATAGAGCAAAATCAACACATTTATCTTGTTACATAAATAAAATGGGAATGAAAAACCGCATGCATGTCCATAAACACCATTGCACGTATGGCTGTGTGTGTGTATATATACACTTCTGCATGTGTAGGGCTCCTAATGAGCATTGGCAAGGTGCCCAACAGTGGGCTGCATGAAACACCATGCTTTTCAGGTAATAATCCCTTTCCTTAATCGCTCATGGAAACTATGTTAGTCCCACGGCAAGTACCAGGCCTAAGGATGCTGATTAGTATGTGAAAAGTAAAATTTTGCTGCCCATGTAAATACTACAACTAGACCAGCAAAACTGAAAGGGCTGATGTTTTCTCCTTTCCCTTGTTTTTTTTTTTTCTCTCTTAGATACATATGGAAAGCTCTTTCTCCTCAATTCTGTGGGTCAAGAGATGTCCCGCTGCAAGACGTCCATTCGACGTGGTCAGCCCAATCCTGTCTATAAGGAGACCTTTGTTTTCCAGGTGGCCCTCTTTCAGCTCTCTGATGTCACCTTGATGATCTCCGTTTATAACAGGCGCACTATGAAGCGTAAAGAGATGATTGGATGGATTGCTCTGGGCCAAAACAGTAGTGGAGAGGAGGAACAAGACCATTGGGAGGAAATGAAGGAGACCAAAGGCCAGCAGGTCTGCAGATGGCACACCTTGCTCGAATCCTAGGTTTGCCCACAGGTGTCTCTATGCTACACCCGCCTTGGTGAGCCTCGTTGTTGACCTCTAACACCAACTCAGTGTGTGCTGGCAGGCTCTTTAAAGACAGGCTTTCAAATAGCGATTGGATTCCACTAACCACTAGGACATTCTGTGTGTGGGGGTGGGGGTGCAGTGGAGGGTGGAGATCTTTGTTTATTTCCAGGTTTGAATTGGATTTAAGTATTGTGATTTTTAAAAAATATTCTACATATACAATCAACTATGTGGGAAATGTTATCATAGTTGCAAGCCGTGATGATGAGTTAATTTGTGTTAATAGGTTATTGAGGTGGTTCAGGCTGTGGGATGAAGCTTCTCCTGCTCTCTTTTCTGTTTGCTGGAAGAATAACCTCAGATTGCAAGGGAACTGTTAAATGTTACTATTTGTAACCACTTACGCATATAAATCAGAATTGTCTTAATATGGTGCAAAAAAACTCCAAAATACAGAAACGAGTCAGACACTCAAAGAAGAATGTAACTGTCACTCATAGTCTCCTCTTCCACATTTTTCTCTTTATCGAAACCCCCCTCATTTATTTACCTAACAAATAAATGTCCTAAACTTGCACTTATGAAAGAAATTTGTATTAATTAAATACCTGTTTTTTATTGAATACATTGTGATTTCCTATGAGGTTTGGTTAGCTAAATCATTTTGAAGCTAAAAAAAAAAATAGTTCAAAAACGACTGTTGAAAGACAACTTGTCTCCTTTGAATATATTTCAAACTTGTAACTTCCAAGGTTTTTATGCTCTTTTTCTCACCCAATAAATTCTTACAGAACGAGAAGAAAACCAAAACTACCTAGTTAAGTCATAGATTTATTGATTTTTCTGAATCTAGTGTTTTCCTTTTACATTATACTTCTTTCTATATGCAACGATATATCCACTCATATATTTTGAATGTACACCTGCATGTGAAATATTTTCCATCAGTAGAGCATAGTAAATTGTAAACAACGGGTCTTTAATAGTGTCGATTCGACGAACTCTTAGAAATGAATGTGTTAAAATACCGGTGAGTGGAGAAATATTTTCAGCTTGTGTGGAATGACACTAAATCTTTCTTGGAGCGTTTGATGTGCCTATAATTGTCATGTTTCATGGCATTTGCAGCAACATGTAATAGTCACTGCCTGCCTCTGGGCACGTGCCGTTTGGAACAGTGATGCTGTGT